>NW_006921763.1:7286949-7287773 GCF_000298275.1 Orycteropus afer afer
TCTTCTAGCAGTCCATGACACATTCATTCTTCACCAACACCACAATTCATATACATCAATTAATCTGCATCTTCCTTACTCATTTTCCAGGATTCGCATGCCTTAGTCTTCAAAGAGACATCTGTGTTCTCTAACACTTCAAAGAGGTCTTTTGCAGCAGATTTACTCAATGCAATACATCTTTTGTTTTATTGACTGCTGTTTCCATGGGTGTTGATTGTGGATCCAAGTAAAATGAAATAATTGACAACTTTAATATTTTCTCCATTTATCATGATGTTGCTTATTGTCCAGGTGTGAGGATTTTTGTTTTCTTTTTGTTGAGGTGTAATCTATATTGAAGGTTGTAGTCTTTGATATTCATCAGTAAGTACTTGAAGCTCTCTTCGCTTTCATCAAGCAAAGTTGTGTAATCTGCATATTGCAAGGTTTTAATGTTCCTCCAAGCCAGACGTTCTGGTCTTCTTCACATAGCTTCTCAGATTATTTGCTCTGTATCTATATTGAACGTCTGGACATGAGGTTATAAAACCACTAAACACAAATAAAGTTTAAGGAAGTTACCTAAACCAACATTTGTTCTCAGTATCAAAAAGATTACAATAATTTTGTAGCATATAATATAATATATTTGTGGCAATAAAAAACATGGAAATGTTTTCTCAAAAAGTATTTGCTCAAATACTTTTATTTTATTTGAAATACTAATTCTTAATTCCCAAATTAACTTTTTCTTTGTATAAAATTAGTGTGGTGTTTAAGGTTTTGTGTCATCTTGGTTGGGTCTGGTTAAGTGGCTGGGCAGCTGAATGTAGTTATTCCCC
>NW_006921764.1:0-11689 GCF_000298275.1 Orycteropus afer afer
TGTGTCTGTGTTAATTGGTTTCCCTTTTCTTTGTTGAAGAGGGTCTGTGCAATCCTTCTGCCTAGTCCGCCATCTTGCCCCGCCTCTCCAAGCCTGGTATTTTTTATGATCTTGAGTTTCATTCCACATTTCCTCTCTTTCTATGTAGGATGTTGTAATGTGATCCCTGTCAGAGCAGTTGGTAATAGTAGCTGGGCACTGTCTAGATTTTCTGGTCTCAGGATCAAGGAGGCTGAGACCAGCCTCCTTGCATGGTCCATTTGTTCTTTGGACTATTTCTTTCCATTTGTCTTTGATTTTCTTCACTCTTCTTTGCTTTGTCCAGAGAGAGACCAATAGTTGCACCTTGGATGGCTGCTTGCCAGCTTTTAAGACCCCAGTCACTAACCACAGTAGGATGTGGAACATTGTCTTTGTGGACTATGTTATGCCAGTTGACTTAGCTGTCCTCTGAGATTGTGGTCCTAAGCCCCCAAACCCAGTAAGTCTCAAGGTGTTTGGTTATGGCTAAGATGTTTTCATAAATTTGCCCCTTTATAATTCTACTATAAACATGGGTATAGTTACAACACATACAAATACGTATGTAGAAGTATTCTCTGCCAAATATACAGTCATAGGTGTAGTCCTGTTTGCCTACCCATACCTGTTCAGCTTGCCTGTTTGCCTATGTATTCACTTGTAAATTATTGTTTATTATTGATATTGTATGATTGTATATGTAAGAGTATTTACCTTTGTTATCTGTACCTCTGTGTACCTCTCTGTGTGTTCTTTTGTCCTAGTGATATTGTGCTTATCGCCCTCTTCTTGTATATTGCCTTTCCCTTCATCCAAATTAATACATGTCTGTTATCTTGTTAATTATTTTCTCTTCCCTCCCCTGCTATCTCTGGTAATAATCAAAGAATTTTTCTTTCTATATGTAAACCTTTCCTTGACTTTTTATAATAGTGGATTCATGTAGTATTTATCCTTTTGTGATTGATTGATTTCCCTCAGCATTATGTCCTGCAGGTTCATCTATGTGATGAGGTGTTTCAGGAATTCATTATTTTTTAGCATTGCATAGTATTCCACTGTATATATGTACCATAGTTTATCTATCCATTCATCCATTGATGGACACTCAGATTGTTTTCATCTCTCTGCTATGCGAATAATGCTACAATGAACATTGTTGTTGTTAGATGCCATCGAGTCAATTTCAAATCATGGTGACCTGCTATATAACAGAATGAAACACTGCCCAGTCCTGAACCATCCTCAAAATCCCTGCTACTCTTGAGCCCATCGTTGCAGCCACTGCATTAACCTCATTGAGATCTTCCCCTTTTACTCTGACCCTCCACTTTACCAAACATGATATCCTTCTCCAGTGACTGGTTCCTCCTGACCACATGACCAAAGTAAATGAGACAAAGCCTGGCCTTTTTCACCTCTAAGGAGCATTCCCACTGTACTTCTTCCAGAATAGATTTGTTTGTTCTGGCAGTCCATGGTATTTTCATTACTCTTCACCAACACCACAATTCAAAGGCATCAATTCTTCAGTCTTCCTTGCTTATTATCCAGGTTTCACATTCATATGAGGTGACTGAAACTACCATGGCTTGGGTTAGGAGCACTTTAGTCTTAAAAGTGACATTGTTGTTCTTTAACACTTTAAAGAGTGCTTTTGCAGTAGATTTGCCCAGTGCAATACAATGTCTGATTTCTTGACTGCTGCTTCCATGGGTGTTGATTGTGGATTCAAGTAAAATGAAATCCTTGACAACTCCAGCCTTTTTCCATTTATCCTGAACGTGAGTATTCATATATCCAATCATGTCCTGCCTCTTATTTCTCTAGATCATATATCTCATAATAGGATTGCTGGAAAAAAGGGTATTTATTTTTACAATTTCTTACAGAAGGACCATATCATTTTCCACAATGGTTGGACTGTTTTACAGTCACACAAGCAGTGTATGAAAGTTCCAGTCTCTCCACACTCTCACCAGCATTTGTTTTCTGCCTTACTGAACTTTAATATTATTGCTTGGTGAGGAAACTACCAAGTATAGGGAAAACACCACCAGAAAGGGTTTGAAGGACAGTAGTAGGAGCTTCCATGGAACTGTGACTAGCTCTTGATAATCAGCCAGAGGAGAAAATCTCATAATTCACAGGGTATTAGGTAGTGTACTTAGAAGGCTTTACCTCAGTGTTATTGTTGTTGTTATGTGCCGGGGAGTCAGGCCCGAATCATAGTGACCCCTCCTTGGGTTTCCAAGGCAGTATCACTATGGAAGTAGATTGCCCAACCTTCCTTTCGAGTTAATTACCCCTTGAATAAACACTGCTTTGATCTTGCCTAGCAAAACTTAAAAGCTAGACCCAAAAGAATCAAACTGTTTCCAAGAAATGGGACTATTACTGAGATCAAAGCTCAGGGAGAGAATACAAAAACTATCTAGCCTCTAACTAGGTAAAATCAACAATGTCTGACTTCCAATCAAAATGACCAAATCTAAATTTTCCCACTTATCAGCTACATAAGTATTTATACCCTCTAATTCTCAGCTCCTTGACCTTCAAAATGAAGATGAAAATATTATCTTTCATAGAATTGTGAGGAGCAAGCAATTTCACATATATCAAATATTTAGCACAGTATGTGGTGCATTTAAGAGCTCAATAGATAGTTCTCATGTATTATGGTTATTATTTCAGAAGAATCCTATTTTCACATACACCTTCAGGGCATCTGTGGAAGGCCTTTCATTGCTAAAATATACATATCCATGAAATATAGACTAATGCTTCCCATTGTTTAAAAGTAAAGGTTTTGTAAGTCTTTTACTTGGTACGTAAAAACCTTGGTTTTTAGGAGCAACCTCCCTTCCATACTTATGACAATAAGAGGTTGGGACTATACTTAAGGTAACGAGAATTTAAATATTTTATCTTGACAGACAAAAATCTGAGTTCTGTCAGTTGCAGTTTTTACTTAGTGAAAGAAACATAAAAAAGAAAATACTATTCTAAAAATGTCATAACTTGAGTTTTTTCTGATAATAAGAAGGGAGATCAAAGTTGACCTGAAGGTCTAGAATCTTCACTATCTCCATCTGGCATTACCTCAGTCACTTCTGTCACAGCTGTCTTCCAGAACCCCTTACTCATTCAGCATCATCCTTTGGGTTCCTGTCCATTTTTTTTTTTTTCTTTTTATCATCAACCTTATTCTCAGCTCACCAGGAGTATGAGGTCCAACAATGCAAGGGGTACACAGTGGAGGGATGCTATCTCAGCCAGTGATCCCATCTCTGGTTCTGAACATAACTTTTAATATCTGTGGTTTTATACATGGGCTACTCTATTAATTTTCTTCCCAGTACAGTTACATATTAGTGAAACAGAATAGAATCTACTTTATACTTAATATGGTGCTATGGAGCCTGGGTGGTGTAGTGGTTAAAGTGCTTGGTTACTAACCTGAAGATTGGCAGTTTGAACCCACCAGCCACTCCATGGGAGAAAGATGTGGCAGTCTGCTTCTGTAAAGATTGTTGTTAAACCCACTGCCACTGAGTCAATTCTGACTCATAGGACAGAGTAGAACTTTCAAATAGGGTTGGCAAGGCTGTAAATCTTTATGGAAGCAGATTGCCTCATCTTTCTCCCATGGAGCAGCTGGTGGGTCCAAATTGCCAACTTTTCGGTTAGTAGCTGAATACCTTAACCATTGTACCACCAGAGCTCATCTTGTTGTCAGGTGCTGTCAAGTCAATTCTGACTCATAGTAACCCTATGTACAATAGAACAAAACACTGCCCAGTCCTGCATCATCCTCACAATTGTTTTGAGCCCATCATTGCAGCCAATGTGGCAATCCATCTTGTTGAGAATCTTCTTTTTCACTGACTCTCTCCTTTACCAAGCATGATGTCCTTTTGCAGGGATTGCTCCTTCCTGATAGCTTATCCGAAATAGTGAGATGAAGTCTTGTCATCCTCACTTCTAAGGAACATTCTGGCTTTACTTCTTTCAAGACAGATTTATTTGTTCTTCTGACAGTCCATGGTATATTCAGTATTCTTTGCTAACGTCATAATTCAAAGACATCAATTCTTCTTCAGTCTCCCTTACTCATTGTCTGGGTTTTGCATACATATGAGACAAATGAAAGTACCATGGCTTGGGTCAGGTTCACCTTAGTCCTCAAAGTGACATCTTTGCTTTAAAATACTTTAAAGAGGTCTTTATGGAAGATTTGTCCAATGAATGCTGCTTCTGTGGATGTTAATTATGGATCCAAGTAAAACGAAATCATTGGTAACTTCAGTCTTTTCTCCATTTATCATGATGTAGCTTATTGGTCCAGCTGTGAGGATTTTTGCTTTCTTCATTTTAAGGAATAATAGGAGTAATCCATACTGTTGACTTTGATTTTCATCAGTAAGTGCTTTAAGTCTTCTTTGCTTTCAGCAAGCAAGTTTGTGTCATCTGCATACTACAAGTTGTTCATGAGTCTTCCTCTAATCTTGATGCTATGTTCTTAATACAGTCAAGTTTCTCAGATTATTTGTCCAGTATACAGATTAAATAAATATGGTAAAAGGGTACAACCTTGATATACACTTTTCCTGATTTTTTGATCATGAATTATCCTCTTGTTATATTCTATGACTGCCTCTTGGTCTATGTACAGGTTTCTCATGAGTACAATTAAGTGGTCTGTAGTTCCCCTTCTTCACATGTTATCCATGGTTTGTTGTGATCCATGAAGACCACAACCCTGGAAAGCCTATGAGCAGGCAGTTCTACTCTGTTCTGTATGTTGCTATGAATCAGAATTTACTTAACGGCAAAGGGTTTTTGGTTTATTTTTATTTTTTTTTTATTGGATGGAGCCTAACATATAAAAGTAAACTAAGCAAAGTGATTTTAATTTAGAATGATTTCTTTTTTGTTTTCTTCCATTTTAGTATCTTACTTTGTTATTTCTGGGGAAAAAAAAAAACAAAAAAAAAACACCTGATTCTTTACTTTTTTTTTTTCCTTTAGGTTTAAGGGTCTTATCCTACTATTTCTTTTCATGACCTCTCTTTCTTTGGTTACTGGAGTCTTCATTTTATTTTATTTGTTTTTTAGATGCTGGCAACTGCACCTCCAAAGGTTGTTAGCATTTGTCAGCTCTCAGAATGACAGTTCTATTCACTATAGGAGACAAGTCATTTTCTTCCTGAAGAAAGGGGAAGCTAATCTCCTCCCACAGTAACATGTTTTGAGAAACATAATGCAGTGGGAAAATGTACCAATTATTTTGCTGCAAATTGTCTCCTTTCTGCTAGATAGACAATCATATCAACATTTTCAGACTCCATTTTTTTTTTTTTTTTTTAGCAGTTTTATAACACAACTTGCCTCCCGCAAAGTTAAACTTGATGTTAAAGAAAATGCGTGAACGTTGCATGAACCACACCAGTGATAATGTATTGCTGTGTGGTTCTGGGCAGTTATCATCTGAGATTTCATTCCTGTTGATAGTTTCCATCCAAACCCTTTAGCAAGAACACTTGTTTTCCATCATACAGGGACAGGAGTGGGAAAGATGGCTGGATAGCTTCCGTATTCTTTGTGAATTTGGCAGGGGAAACTAGGTAGAGGGTGTTTGTTATGTATCCACTTCTCTTTCACCTCCTTAATGATCACTGAGAGCAGTGTAAAGGGAGTAACTTATTTTTTGAAGCCAAGTGTACATGCAAACCTGTTTGTTCATAGCTTTAGGTTTAGAATCTGATCTGAGTTCAAGTTCTGCATCTGCCATATATTTGCTGGGAGGCACTGAGTAAGTTGTTCAGCCTCTCCAAGGCTTACTTTGTGCATCTGTAAAATGGGGATAACCAAAGTACTTTCCTCATAGCTTACTTAGGAGGAGCAAGGGCTCAGTGCACACAAAAATAGAGGCTTTAGGATGACAGCCACATTGATCATGACCTTAGTTATATATTTAAGTTAAATGACTCTGCAATGATTATAAACATTTTTAATGTAAAACTAACCCTGCATAAAATCGATTTGGCATTTTTTCCCCTATAGAATATACTTATACTGCAAACAAAGTCAGCATATATGAATGTGGCTAGTCTCGTAGTCCCTGGGAGCTCTGGTGGCGTAGTGTCTAAGGCACTTGACTGCTAACCAGAAGGCTGGCAGTTCAAACCCACAAGCCACTCCTCAGAAGGAAGATTGGGCAATCTACTTCCATAGTGATATTGCCTCGGAAACCCGAGGAGGGGTCACTATGAGTTGGAGACGACTCAACGGCACATAATAACAATAACAGTCTAGTCCCTGATACATAGTAAATATATGATCCATGTTATTCCCCTACTGTATCTGGGGTAAAGTTATAAAACCAAACACACTGCCATGGAGTCAGATCCTATTCAAAGCAACCCCTCCTCGGGTTTCCAAGGTGGTATCACTGTAGAAGTAGATTGGCCCAACCTTCCTTCCGAGGAGTGGCTGGTGGGTTTGAACTGCCAGCCTTCTGCTTAGCAGTATAATACCCTAGGCACTACCCCACCAGAGCTCCTGTATCTGGGGTAGATGAATTTAAATTAATGAAAAGTTAGCTATTTAAAAATTGTGTAGTATTTTCTTGAAATTCAGATCAATAATTCAATTTATGACTAAGTATTTTTCCCACTTGTCCTACTTCAATGATGAGATGACAGCTGAAGAATTTTTAGAGACTGAAGGGACTTTTGTGGACTGGACAGCCCTGGTAGGAGAGTGGTTAAACACTCAGCTGCTAACCAAAGTGTTGGCAGTTCAAAATTGCCAGGAGCTCCTTGAGTGAATGGTTCAGTAGTCTCCTTCTGTAAAGACTTACAGCTCTGGGGACCCTATGGGGCAGTTCTGCTCTGTCCTACAGTGCCACTATGATTCTGAATAGACTTGGCAGAAATGTTTTTTTTTGTTGTTGTTTATCTCATTCAACCATTGTGTTGCATAATTAAGTAAACTGTGATCTGAAGAGTTTAACTAATTTTTTTCCTCCCATGATTGTATAATTAATTGCTTAGGGTGCAGAGTGAGCTCATATTTCTAACAATTAGTTGAGCACCTTTTCCATGCTATAGTTGCATCTTACTGGCTCTTTTGTACTTTAACCCTCATTTTGTAAAAACAGTGTTTATATCAGGAGCCTCCTAAATGTAAAGCAAGTTACCCATCAGTACTGTTTGCAATATCAATTTGCTTTAGAATTCTTTCTTCAGCAAAATTCCTCTTTGTTCCTGGTTAAAGAGTTACAAAATTTGGAACCACTGTTAAAATAGTCAAGTGACTATTTTAATGGCGTCTGTAATTTCATTGCACTTAGTATGGAAGATGGGGCAATCTACTTCCATAGTGATACTGCCTTGGAAACCCAAGGAGGGGTCGCTGAGTTGGGTCCAACTCGAAGGCACACAACAACAACAACAACAGTATGGTTCTAAACAGAAAACATTTCATTTGCATGCCTGTGCATTTTCCCATTTTGAAATGATAAAATTTAAACTTTTTAGAGCTAATAACTCAGGGAGAAACCCAACCAGGTTTTAATTTGACAGTGTTAGTCACGTGTGTGCTAAACTCACAGCTTGCATTTCCCCCCACTATGCAGTCATCTGTAAATACTGTATATGCTCGACTAAAATGCTAGGAACTCTACAGTTATATTAATGTATCTCCTTGATTGCATATAATGGGATTTTTAAGCTACCGAATCCTATCACATTTATCATATTCATAATAGAATTACTCAGTTTTTATCTAAGATTTTTCTATTTACTCTTCATTTAATTTAGAGAAACTCTAAAATATAATTTAATTCTTCAGGAATTAACTCATTTGAAATGAAGGAGGAAAATAGGAAATTCAGGCTAAGAACTGAATCCACTTTAGAGGAAGTTAACAAAAACCCCAAATCTTGTTAATGAGATATTTTGTGCCTTGGGCAGCAAATGTTAACATGTGAGTCATGCTAGTGCTCTTTGCTTATAAGATTCCCAGCTGTCCTTTGGGGAGGAATATGAAAGTATGTAACCCCTTTGATGTCTAATACAGGTATCCCTTGATATATAGAAAAAATGTATTCCCCTCCCAAAATTAGTTGCCTTTAAGGCAAATAAGTATTTAAAAAAAAAAAAAAAAAAGCCGTTCAGTTGATTCTGACTCATAGTGACCCTATAGGACAGAGAACTGCCCCATAGGGTTTTCAAGGCTGTAAATCTTTCCGGGAGCAGACTGCCTCATCTTTCTCACACAGAGTAGCTGGTGGGTTCCAGCCTCTGGCCTTTCAGTTCATAGCTGAGTGCTTAACTGCTGAGTCACCAGGGCTCATTGAATAAGGTGTGTTGTTGTTAGGTGCCGACGAGTTGTCTGACTCATAGCGACCCTATGTGCAACAGAATGAAACACTGCCTGGTCCCGTGCTAGCCTCACAATCTCTGCTAGACCTGAGCCCATTGTTGCAGTGACTGTGCCAATCCACCTTGTTGAGGGCCTTCCCCTTTTTTGTTGACCTTCCACTTTACCAAGTGTAATAACCTTCTCCAGGTAGTGGTCCCTTCTGACAACATAACCAGTGTAGGTCAAATGAAATCTGGCCATTCTCACTTCCAAGGAGCATTCCAGCTGCACTTCTTCCAGGACAGATTGTTCATTCTTCTGGCAGTCCGTGGTACTTTTAGTATTCTTCACCAACACCACGACTCAAAAGCATCTACTCTCCTTTGGTCTTCCTTATTCATTGTCCAGCTCTCCCATGCATATCAGGCTATTGAAAATACCATGGGTTGGGTTAGGAGCTCCTTAGTCTTCAAAGATACATCTTTGCTCTTCAGCACTTTAAAGAAGTCTTTTGCAGCAGATTTGCCCAATGCAACACATTGTCTGATGTCTCAACTGCTGCTTCCATTAGTGTTGATTGTGGAACCAAGTAATATGAAATCTTTGACATCTTCAGTCTTTTCTGCATTCATTGTGATGCTGCTTATTGGTCCAGTTGTGAGGATTTTTGTTTTCTTTATGTTGAGGTGTAATCCATACTACAGGCTGTAGTCTTTACTCTTATTCAGTAAGTGCTTCAAGTCATCCTCACTTTCAGCGAGCAAAGTTGTGTTGTCTGCATATTGCATGTTGTTAATGAGTCTTCCTCCAATCCTGACGCCATGCTTCTCAGATTATTTGCTCAGCATACAGATTGAATAAGTATGGTGAAAGGATACAACCCTAATGCACTCCATTCCTGATTTTAAACCATGAAGTATCCCCTTGTTCTGTTTGAATGACAGCTTCTTGGTCTGTATACAGGTTCCTCATGAGCACAATTAAGTGTTCTGGAGTTCCCATTCTTCTCAATGTTATCCATAATTTGTTATGATCTACACATTTGAATGCTTTTGCCTAGTCAATAAAATACAAGTAAACATCTTTCTGGTGTTCTTTGCTTTCATCCAAGATCCATCTGACATCAGCAATGATATCCCTCATTCCACATCATCTTCTGAATCCACCTTGCATTTCTGGAAGTTCTCTGTCAATATACTGATGCAAACATTTTTGAATTATCTTCAGCAAGATTTTACTTGCATGTGATATTAATGATATAGAAACTGGTTTATAAGGTTAATTGTATTTCAAACAAAAAAATAAATAAATAAAAATAAAACACTAGAAAACAAACACTTCTGTTGACCCTCAAAATGCAAAATTCTGTTTAAACCCAGGATGGGGAGAAGAGAGAGTTCAGCCCTAAGGAGCTGGGATGAGCCAGGGGGAGAGCAAGGTCTAGCAAAGCTGAGTATAGAAACCCAGATCCTATGAGGGGTGCACACAAAAGCCACTAGCTATGCCTTGGTTTGCTAGCTTCCTCCTGTTTGCTTTCTTTCTGTCTCTGAATCTTTCTCTGACCATTGAACTTATGATTTGGTTGCTCAAAGCTTTCCATCCTTGTTTACCCAACTCCATGGTTGAATCACCTTCTGCTGACATCTGGCTGGGGCCCATGGGTACATGTACAGGAGCAGCCCAGCTGCTTGTTTTCCTGCTTCTTGGACAACCATGGCCCAGGTATGCTGTTGTCTTTCTGGTCTCACCACCCCTGTCAGAATCATCCCTTCCAGACAATGGTAGTTCTGACTTCTCCTCTAAGCTCAGCAAATACTTTCTTTGGCCTGTGGTCACTATGGAACACAAAGTTGGCAGAGAAATAGTGTCTTACTCTGACAGTGCCATGGTCCCCCAGAGAACATTTGACCATTGATGCTGTGGTCTAGGGAGAACCTGGAGAAGTAGAGAGAGAATGTGTGTGTGCATGTGTGTGTTAAGTGGAGTGCAGATAATGGAAAAGACACATTTGAAAACAAACCAGTTGCCACTGTGTCAACTCCAACTTTTGGTAACCTCATGGGTATCAGAGTAGAATCCAGGAATCTGACTGGGATTTTTAGTAGTAGTTGATTTTCAGAAGTAGGTCACTGGGGCTTTCTTCCAAGGCACCCCTCAATGGGTTTGAATCTCAAACCTTTCAGTTAGTAGCAAATATGCTAACTGTTTACACTACCCTGGGACTCTCACTTGAAGATAGAAAGTCCCTAATCAAGATTAGTCTTCTATGTAAGTGCACTGGGGACCACCAGAGATAATAGAGCATATTGTTTATGAGCCCATACAATTGAACTGATAGACCTGGATTCAAATCCTCGTTCCAATTCTTCTTGACTGTATGGTCTATGGCAAGTTTTTTTTTTTTTTTTTTTAATCCCTCTGTACCTTAGTTAAGGACCTCTGGTGACATAGTGTTTAATGCATTTGGCTGCTAAGCAAAGGGTCGGAGGTTTGAACCTATCAGCAGCTACATGGGACGAAGATGAGGCAGTCATTGTCTGTAAAGATTTTCAGCCTTGGAAACCCAATGGGGCAGTTCTACCCTGTCCTACAGGGTTGCGAATGTTTTGGGATCAGCTCAATGGCAGTGGGGTTTGTGCCACAGTTTCATCATCTAGAAAAATGGAACCTTATAGGGTTGTAGTGAGGCATTACTGGGAGGCTCCATATAAAAGGCCTAGAACCAAGCCTGACAGAGAATAAATGTTAACATGGGTACTATTAATACCAGCAGTTCCAGGGTGGAATGCCCAGCTCAACCTTCCTCATTAACATGCCTTGCCCTGGTTTTGGGGGCAAAGTGTATATATCCTTTGATAAAATTACTAGGCTTGGAGTTTTAGAGAATGTAGGTAGAATCTGTTTCCTGATATATTACAGGCAATACTCAAGTTACAAACATTCAACTTACATTTAACCTGTGGTTACCAACCAAATCCTGTAAAGCCTATTATATTAAAAATTTGAGGTACAGACAAGGGTCCATAATAACAAACAGGTGCCTTTGTAATGTGCATCAAAACGTTTATTATAATTGTTGTTGTTGTTGTTATGTACCGTCGAGTCGGACCTGACTCATAGTGACCCCTCCTTGGGTTTCCGAGGCAGTATCACTACGGAAGTAGATTGCCCCATCTTCCTTCTGAGGAGTGGCTGGTAGGTTTGAACCGCCAGCCCTCTGGTTAGCAGTCACGTGCCTTAGGCACTATGCTACCAAATTGGTGATGTGTAGCTTATTGTTGTTGTTGTTGTTGTTGTT
>NW_006921764.1:11789-18271 GCF_000298275.1 Orycteropus afer afer
AAGTAGATTGCCCCATCTTCCTTCTGAGGAGTGGCTGGTGGGTTTGAACCGGCAGCCTTCTGGTTAGCAGTCAAGTGCCTTAGGCACTATGCTACCAGACTTCCCTTATTATAATTATTAGTGTATTATTATATTAAATAGAAGTTCCGGTGGTGATGTGGTTAAAGCATAGGGCAACTAACCCATAGGTCAGTAATTCAAACCCACCAGCCGCTCTGCAGGAGAAAGGTAAGGCAGTCTGCTACAATAAAGATTTACAGATTACAATAAAGATTTACAGCATTGGAAACCCTGTGGGGCAGTTCTGTTTTCTCTTATGGGTCACTATGAGTTGGAATCAACTCTATGGCATTGGGTTTGATTTTTTGGTAATATATTAAAGATATTTTAGTGTATGTGGATGTGTTTCTTTAATGTTTTTTATGCATAGAAAGTTACACTATATACTATGTACTTAAGACAAACATTGACATTAGATATGAACTGTGCCTAACTGTTCCGATTTACATACAGATTTGCCTAAAAGATAGATTTAGGAATGGAACTTGTTCGTAATCCGAGGATTACTGTGTACTGTCACTGTGAAATACTGCTTGTCAGGTTTCTCTATCTTGAGAAATATCTGTCCTATATGCAATATATGTTTAACCTATATGGGGGAGGCAAACCATAGATGTTTTAAATTGTAGCAGATCTTGTGACAAAAAGGCTCTTAGACCATTTTTGTAGAATTATGTCTGTATTCTCTATGAAACAAACTCTTTCCTTCATGATTTTTTCTTTTCTCAGTGATATCTCAGTCTCCCCCACAGCCATCTCCCCAGTCTCTAATTCTAAACACTAAATATTATATCTAATAGTGCTGTTCAGAGGTCAGCAAGCAAGAGTCCTCACTTTCATCTTTGTTCTACTGAGAACTATCATTTAGATCATATTGGTGAACACAAGGCTGATGAAGTGGGTGTTAAGACAATTTCTTACTTTTAGCTTTCTCCTTCTTCTTTGCCTCTTTCAGGGATTGATCTTATTGGTTAGACAAATGAGAGAAAATTCTAAAGCATGGAGTAATTTTTTTTTGTTGTTCCATCTCATGGAATTATGGTTTTGAAAATGTTGAAATTCCATGTGATGGGTGGAGGCATAGCTCTTTGTGGTTGCCTGGAGAATGTGAGAATATTTAGGACCAGCCCATTATTTGCTAGCCTGCCTGCCTGCTTGACCTGATGCATTGGCATCTGAGAGAAATGAATCTCAGGAGAGAATTTATTTGGGTCACCATAGCAACAGGAGGGGTGAACTGATCGGGTCTGGAAGCCTGTAAAGAATGCACACATGTTGGTATGACAACTGAAATACCCAGCTCTCTGAGTTTAAATGTTTCAGGGAAAGTCTAATATTTAACTTTTGCAGTGACATTCAAACTTTTTTTTTTGGCCATTGGTGGTTAATGTGGCATGACTCAGACTTTGATGTCTGATGTCTTTTTAAGAAGTTAGATTCCTGCAGGAATTCAGTGACTATTACATTTTGAGTCATAATACTCCTGTGGCATTCTAGCAGGAATAAACTTTCTCTTTTTTTAAATTTTTTTAATTATCTTGTTCTATCTTTTTGGCTTCTGACTAATAAAAAAAAATGTTCTTTTTACCGATGTGTACTAACACCAGGTGCCCTTCTTTATCATTCTATTACTGAGCCGAACGTTTTAAATGTCATTTAGGAGAACATTATATTGAACTGCTCACAAAGAAATGCCTTTCATGTTAAGATTCAATATGGGAGTTTAATTCAGGCTTACACTGAGACGCTGGAAAGATTAACAGATTATGGGATGAGAATGGAAATTTAAATGACAGATCAAAGAGAGTAGGCTGCAATCTTGACTCCCCAAACTAAGAGGCAGATGAGTTAAAATAAATAAAAGCATGTGTATTTTTTTTAAAAAAGAGCAGGTATAAAAGCAAGTTACACACGTTTGTTTGAAATCCCTACACTGGAACCCAAGTATCAGGATCTGTTGTTGTTGTTGTTATATGCTGTCGAATTGGACCCGACTCAAAGTGACGCCTCCTTGGGTTTCCGAGGCAGTACCACTACGGAAGTAGATTGCCCCATCTTCATTCCGAGGAGTGGCTGGTGGGTTTGAACCGCCAGCCTTCTGGTTAGCAGTCAAGTGCCTTAGGCACTACGCTACCAGAGCTCCCATCATTAGGATCTGTAGACGCATGGAAATTTGAAGAGCTTAGAAACAATTGTTCTCTTCCCACTATCATGTTTCTGCCTTTACCCTGCCCCAATCTTGGTTTCTTCCCTACTCCATTTCTTGCTTCCACTTCTTCATTTCTTGTGCAGAACCTACAGTTAGGTCCTTCTAGGAACTGAGTGATAGAAGCTCTGGTGGCATAGCAGTTAAAGCATTTGGCTGCTAACCAGAAGGTTGCTGTTCCATGGAAGGAAGACGAGGCAGTCTGCTTCCATAAAGATTTACAGCCTTGGAAACCCTGTGAGGCAGTTCTACTCTGTCCTATAGGGTCACAATGAGTCAGAATCAACTCAATGGCAGTGAATTTAGTGGGTTTAGGCATTGAGTGGAATCTGTGAGTGGTGCAGATGTTAATGTGCTTGCCTACTAAACTTGTTTGGTTAATGTGCTTGCCTAACTAAAGTGTAGAGGTTAGGGTCCACCTCGAGGTACCTTAGAAGAAAGGCCTGGGGATCTACTTTTGAAAAATCAGACATTGGAACCCTGTTCAGTACAGTTCTACCTGGACATACAGGGGTGACCATGAGTTGAAGTTCACTCAAAGGTAACAGTTGTTTCAGGCACTAAGTAGGATGCCCAGCTGTCCCAGGGACTTTCATGGTTTTAACACTACAAAGGCTATAAAACTCCCCAGATCCAGGCAAAGTGGGTAGGTTGGTTGTTCTAGCACTGAGAATTCTTTTCACATTCTTTCCTGTTTCACACTTCCTATTTTCTGATCACTCTTTTCTCTACCACTTTCTAATTTGCAGATGGTCCAGACATACTCTGTTTTTTTTTTTTTTTAAGATAATATGTGGCTATTTAAATTTAAAATAATTAGGAGCTCTGATAGCATAGTGCCTAAGGCATTTGACTGCTAACCAGAAGGCTGGCAGTTCAAACCCACTAGCCATTCCTTGGAAGGAAGGTTGGACATAAAAATAAAATTTCAGTTCCTCACTCTAGCCAAATTTCAAGTTCTCAATAGCCACATGAGGCTAGTGTCTACCATATTAGCACAGACATAGAAAATGTCCATCATCTCACAACATTCCATTAGATAGGACTGGTCTTGGTGTAACAGAATTCTGAGAGTGAAGGTAGTGTAGTGGTGGTGGTGATGGGGGTCAGGCATGCAAGGTTTTCCTGCCATTTATGGCTCAGATGTAATCTTAGCTGGAAAACATGAAATGTTGAAAGAGATCTATTTGGGGTAATTCCCAAGTAATCCTTTAGTTTCTCTTTCTTTAAATTTCTCCTTATACCAACTATGGACCATGTAATAAGGCCATCTGTCACCCTTATTTAGGTCATTCATCAAACAGGTATTGAGCACCTGTGCAGGGGATATGATGATGAATTATGGTGTCTGCCTTCCAGTAATTTATGGCCTAAAATGAGAAGAAGAAGAGTTGTGATAGTTATTTAATAAGACTCTTCACAAGGTACATAAAGGGAATAGGTTAGCTATTGAGATTGGTGTTCAGAGAGAGCTTTGCAGAAGAGATGGTGTAAGAGCAAGGAAATGAAGAAGCAGAGAAAGGCAATACAATATGTGGTTAAAAGTTAAGCTTAAAACCTTGAAGCTAGATTGCCTAGGTTTGAATCTTGTCTCCTCACTTCCCCTACCAATTTACTGGGTACATGACCTTGGACAAGTTTCTTAACTGATCTGTGCCTAGGTTTTGTTACCTATATCATGAAGAGAATAGTAATATATGTCTCACAATGTTGTTGAGATGATTAAATGAGTTAATACTCATAATGCTCATGAAACAAGGCCTGACACATAGTAACCCACTGCCATTGAGTCGATTCTGACTCATAGTGACCTTATAGGACAGAGTAGAATGGCTCTATAGGATTTCAAGAGAGTAAATCTTTACAGAAGCATACTGCCACATATTTCTCCTATGGAGCAGCTAGTGGGTCTGAACCACTGACTCTCTGATGAGCAGCCCAAAGCTTTAACCACAGAACCACCAGAGCTCCTGTTGTTGTTGCTATGTACTGTCGAGTCGCACCTAACTCATAGTGACCCCACCTAGGGTTTTGGAGGCAGTACCACTATGGAAGTAGATTGCTCAACCTTCCTTCCAAGGAGTGGCTGGTGGTTTTGAACTGCCAGCCTTCTGGTTAGCAATCAAGTGCCTTAGACCCTACGCTACCAGAGATCCTAGTGAGAGCTCTATAAATATTTGTTAAGTACAATAAATAAGAAGGATAATCAAGATGCAGAATGTAAAAAGCACAGAGATTATAATAACCAAAACCAAACTCACTGCCATCAAGTCAATTCTGATTCATAGTGACCCTCTGGGTTTCTGAGGTGGTAAATCTTTATGGATGTAGATTGCCCAGTCTTCCCTCCATGGAGTGGCTGGTGGGTTTGAACTGCCAATCTTCTGGTTAACAGTCAAATGCCTTAGGCACTATGCCAGGAGCTTTGGTGGTACAGTGGTTAAAGTAACTGGCTGCTAACCAACAGGTTGGTGGTTCAAATCAATCAGCTGCTCCAAGTAAGAAAGATAAGACTATAATAGGATGGTGTCTTAGTTACCTGGTGCTGCTGTAACACAAATACCACAAGTAGGTGGCTTTAAAGAACAGACATTTATTTACTCACAGTTCTGGAGACTAAAAGTCCAAATGAGGGTCTTGGTCATGTCCATTCCTTCCTTGTCAGTAGCCCCATGGATTCCCTGTTCCTTGGCATATAAACAGTCCTCACATGACATCTGTCTTCCCCCTTTTGTTTTTGCCACTCTGTCCATTGTGCTATTTTTATAAATCCAAAAGTGATTAGGTTTAGGATCCACTCTATACTGGTAGGCCTCCACTGACTGACCGATTACATTACATTAGATGACGTTGTGGAGTATTATTACATTATATTAGATTAAATTACACCCACAGGTATAAGGGTTAGGATTCCAACATGTATTTTGAGCAGCCACCATCCAGTCCATAATAACAGACTTTCTAGAACTGTAGGAGTTCAAATGATGTTGCTGAGGGTGGGGGTCGTGAGGGTTGAGAGACGAAGTGGACATATATGTGGGAATTACCAAGGAACGGGGATATTATTTTATAAGTGATGGGAAGAAGTTGTTTAAGTTTTTTAAGCAAAGAAGGGAGATACGTACTTTAAAAAGTTCTCAATCCCATGCCTGCTGTTGTTCATTGCCATTGAAGAGCTCCTACTCATGGTGGCCATATAATAATAGAAGGAAATGTCGCCCAGTCCTGTGCCATCTTCATGATTGTTGGTGTGTTTGAGTCCAATCCCATGTCTAGGAGGAAGCATTTGAGAAGACTGACAGCATCTGAAATGTGAAAGGTCTGAAAGGAGGCAACTGATTTGAGCGGCATTCAGGAGGTTAATGAAAGAGAATTTGGCTAATTGAATGTGGGGAATGAGTGAAAGAGATAAGTGTAGTGTAATAATAAATATATTAGTTAGCCCAACGTACTTAAAAATAAGAAATATAAAGTTAAATGTGGGTGCTAATTTCAAAGACAGTTCCCTCCACCCTAGAAGATGTTGCCAAGTAGGGATATGCTAGTATTCTTGCTTATGGCTCTATTGCAAACACTTTTAATTATTATTATTATTATATTATTATTTTGGAAGAACACTTCCCTGTTATATGGAGAAAGAAAAAGGGGAAATTTGAGGGTGGAATGTGGTAGACAGTTGACCATTCTGTTATTTTAAGTTATCACTTTGTCTTTGGAAAAGTAATAAAAGCTTATTTCCTTTATAACTTCATCCGAGTACTCAGGGCTGCCACATTAACCCCACATTAGTATTAGATTTTAATAAAAGACAACATGGCAGGAAGAAAGATGTTTGCTAAGTGTAGAGAGTGGGCCATGTAATTTAGTTTTTGGAAGGTTTCTAATATTGTTTTTATTTTTTCATTGTTTTGTAAATGATATTTGACTTTGTCAGATAACTACAACAGAAAACAAAGGCTGAGTTTAAATAATACTTGGGAGCTGTTGCTAAACAGCATATGCTAGGACTTCCGTTTCTTTACTGACTTACTTTTTGGTGGCATTTTCTAGCCAAAGGGAAGAGTTGGATTTAAAAGAAAATTTATTGTGTTGTTGTTGTTGTTGTTAAGGGCCGTTGAGTCGTTTCCGACTCATAGCGACCCCATGCACAACAGAACGAAACACTGCCCGATCCCACGCCAGCCCCAGAATCTCTGCTATACTTGATCCCATCATC
>NW_006921764.1:21721-24325 GCF_000298275.1 Orycteropus afer afer
CGTCTGAAGCACCACATAAAAGACCAGTTGTGCTTTGAAAGAAAGCCTTATTTCTTCTAGTAACAGAGCTGATGTTGCCAAAAACCAAACCCAGAGTCTTATTGTAAGGGTGGCTAAATTACAATGCCAATTAAATTACCAACCCAGAATGGTGTCTGAAGTTAAAGTGAGGGCATTGATTGGGAAAAAATGGGATCCTGAAAACTAGAATGGGGACATATGGACAGATAGTCAGGAAGATCAGCATGGAGCCTGTAAATTGTGGTAAACTATATATTTTTAAATTATAATTTTAACTATTTTTAAGTGTACAATTCATGGGTGCTAATTACATTCACCATGGATGTAAATATCACCACTCTGTTTCCAAAAATTTTTCATCATCCCCCAGAAACTTAGTATCCCTTAAGCAATAACTCTTCATTCCTTCCTTTCCCCAGCTCCTAGTAACCACTAGTAAACTTTGTCCCTATGCATTTGCCCATTCTAGATATTTCAGGTGAGATTATATAGTAGTTGTTCTTTGTCTCTGACTTCACTTAGTATGTTTCCAGAGTTCACCCATGTCCTATCATGTATCAGAGCTTCATTTCTCTTTGTGGCTGAATAATATCCAAGACATGTTTTTGAGCATGATCTTCTCTGGTGTGCACTTTTCCCTTTTTGTCACCTTCCTTACTCCATGAGTGTGGTGATTATATGACCTCAAATAATGTTTAAACCTCCAATAGCTAATGAGCTTTGATCCTCACCCCAGAGCTGGCTCCGGCTGCTTGCACAGCTGGGTATATCCCTAACTTCCTCCTCCTGAGCACCTCTTCCCTCTCGGTGCCTTTTATGAGTCCCAGGTTTCTTGTCGTAAGCAGTTGAGACCAAAAAGCCAAACCCACTGCACTGAGTTGATTTCAATTCATAGGAGACTATAAGACAGAGTAGAACTGCCTCATTGGCTATAAATCTTTATAGATGCAGACTGCCACAACTTTCTCTTGTAGAGCAGCTGGTGGGTTCAAATTGCTGACCTTTTGGTGAGTAGCTTATCACTTTAACCACTGTGCAACTAGGTCTCCTTATAAGCAATTATAGTGCTAAGATTTTCCATGATTGGAAGATTTCTCCATCTGGTGTCATTGCTTTCTGCCTCTTCCCACACCAGAAGTACATACATTCTTGCTCAGACAATGAGAAACTTTTTATTTCCCCTTTTTTGCTTTTTGGCTTTATAAGAAAATTAGAAAAGAAGGTAGAGACATGGAGCTGTCTGTTTACATTTCTTATAAGGTCTCTTAGTAGAATGTAGGGACAAAATTGAAAATATTAGGTGAAATAGAATTAGGCAATGGTCTGTGGGTTTCCTCACCAGATGGAATATACAGGGATCAAATTGACTGCATCTGTGGAAAGAGACAATAGAGAAGTTCATTATAATCAGCCCGAACAAGGCCTGGGCCAGCTGTGGATCAGATCATCAACTGCTCATTGCAAGTTTAAATTGAAGCTGAAGAGAATTAAAATGAGTTCACGAGAGCCAAAATATGACCTTGAGTATATTCCACCTGAATTTAAAGACCATCTGAAGACTATGCATAGAACACCAGTGACCAAAGATCAGATGAGTTGTGGGATGACATCAAGAACATCATACATGAAGAAAACAAAAGGTCATTAGAAAGACAGGAAAGGAAGAGAAGACCAAAATGGGTGTCAGAAGACACTCTGAAAGTTGGTCTTGAACAGAAAGAAGCTAAAGCAAATGGAAGTTAAAGAGCTAAACATAAGATTTCAAAGGGCATTTTGAAAGAACAAAATAAAATGTTATGATAAAATGTGCAAAGACCTGGAGTTGAAAAATAGAGTGGAAAAACACGCTTGACATTTCTCAAGCTGAAAGGACTGAAAAAAAATTCAAGCTGGAAGTTGCAGTATCGAAGGATTCTGTGGGCAAAATATTGAACAATGCAAGAAGCTTCAAAAGAAGATGGAAGGAGTACTAATCACTGTACCAAAAAGAATTGGTCAACATTCAGTCATTTCAGGAGGTAGCATATATTCAAGAACTGATGGCATTCAAGGAACTGGCACATAAGAAGGTTCCAAGAATTGACGGAATACCCATTGAGATGTTTTAACAAATAGATGCAGCATTGGAGGTACTCATTTATGCCAAGAAATTTGTAAGACAACTACTTGGTCAACTGACTAAAAGAGATCCATATTTGTGTTCATTCCAAAGGAAGTTGATTCAATAGAATATGGAAATTATCAAATAGTATCATTACTATCACACACAAGTAACATTTTGCTGAGGATTAGTCAAAAACAGTTGCAGCAGTATATTGACAGAGGACTCCCAGAAATTCAGGCTGGATTCAGGAGAGGGCATGGAACAAGGGATATCATTGCTGCTGTCAGATGGATATTGGTTGAAAGCAAAGAATACCAGCAAGATGTTTACCTGTGTTTTATTGACTATGCAAAGGCATTCGATTGTATGGATCTTAAAAAATTATAGATAAGAGGCGGGGCAAGATGGCGGACTAGGCAGAAGGATTGCACAGACCCTCTTCAACAAAGAAAAGGGAAACCAATTAACACAGACACAGA
>NW_006921764.1:34925-61544 GCF_000298275.1 Orycteropus afer afer
CTGATTTCTTGACTGCTGCTTCCATAAGTGTGTATTGTGGATCTAAGTAAAATGAAATCCTTGACAACTTCAATCTTTTCTCCATTTATTATGATATTGCTTACTGGTTCAGTTGTGAGGATTTTTGTTTTCTTTATGTTGAGGTGTAATCCATATAGAAAGTTACAGTCTTTGACCTTCATCAGTAGGTGTTATCAGAATAATCTTGGGTTGCAGCTTTGCCTCCTGCTCCCAGCCCACTGAAGCTAGAGGCTTTTTTTCACTCAGCTGCTAGCTGCTGAGGCTGACAAACCCAAGGTTGACAAGTAAAAAGGCACTGTCCAATGTTACCAAACCACACAACAGGCCATTAATTTAAGTGCATTGAAAGTCCCAAGGTTGGCAGAGCATGGCAGGCTGCTGAACAACGACACAGCTACATGCAGGGTTCAAGGTGCCATAAGCTAGAAACCATTCCCAAAGCTGTTTCTTATACATGGGAAGAAGACCACATCTCTAAACAGCTACTCAACTGCTCCAATACATTCCACCATGGAGTTAATTACCAATATCACCATGGGGAATAACTACATCCAGCTGCCCAGCCACTCAACCATGCCTAGCCAAGTTGAGATACAAACTTAACTACCACAATTCCACCCCTTGTCAACTTGGCACCTGTACAGATCTCTCTCATTGGGTGGCTCCAGCCCCCTAATTCCTCTAAGTGGCAACCTCACCCCCCTTGGCCTGGTGGGCCCTGTTCCTCTTCCTCTTGGGCATGGAAGCCCTGTCCCCTCACTCTTGGGCAGCAGCTGTGGCTTCATCCCACTGGCTCACATGAATGAGAAGCCCCACACTCCAGAACCAAGGTGGTGAAGGTCTGGCTCTTTGAAACTTAGGGGCTTGTGGTCGTTCCACCCCCAAAGGCCATGGTCCTACCCTTTGAGGCTGAGGCAGCTCTGCTTCCTGTTTCCTTGGTCTCTCCACTTCTGCCAATTAATGCCAAAGGGAGCCCACTCTGAAGGAAATCTTCCTTCCCTAAAAACACTCAGCTGTCTTGCTCCATGAACCGGCCAATCTGCTACTCCATTTCATGCCGGTCTTCTCTACCAATTAAAGCCTGAAGGCAACCCACTTTGCCAGGAAGTTGCCTACCCAATGGCACCCGGCTTTCTCCTCCATGGGCTGGTAAGCCTGTTGCTGTTTAATGCCGGTCTCTGGACTCTGCTACTACCGTCTTTCATGCTGGTCTCTGGGAAGTCCCAAGGTCAGCAGAGCATGGCAGGCTTCTGAACAACAACACGGCTACATGCAGGTTTCAAGATGCCATAAGCTAGAGACCATTCCCAAAGCTGTTTCTTACCTATGGGAAGCAGACCACATCTCTAAGCAGCTACTCAGCTGCTCTAATACATTCCACCACGAAGTTCATTAGCAATCTTACCATGGGGAATAACTACATCCAGCTGCCCAGCCACTCAACCAGGCCTAGCCAAGTTGACATACAAACTTAACTACCACAGTCAGATTTGCATCCTTTAACCATACTTGTTCAGTCTGTATGCTGAGCAAATAATCTGAGAAGCTGGGCTATATGTAGAAGAATGGGTCATCAGAATTGGAGGAAGACTCATTAACAGCCTGCTGTATACAGATGGCAGATGCTTGCTGAAAGTGAAGAAGATTTGAAACACCTACTGATGAAGGTCAAAGACTGTAACTTTCTATATGGATTACACCTCAACATAAAGAAAACAAAAATCCTCACAACTGAACCAGTAAGCAATATCATAATAAATGGAGAAAAGATTGAAGTTGTCAAGGATTTCATTTTACTTGGATCCACAATACACACTTATGGAAGCAGCAGTCAAGAAATCCGTTGACATATTGCATTGGGCAAATCCATGGCAGAATTGTTTAAAGTGTTTGGGAGCAAAGATGTCACTTTGAAGACTAAGATGGGCCTGACCCAAGCCACGGTATTTTCAATAGCCTCATATGCATGTAAAACTGGACAGTGAATAAGGAAGATCCCAGAAGAACTGAAGCATTTGAATCATGGTGTTGGCAAAGAACATTAAATGTACCATGGACTGCTATAAGAACGAACAAATTGTCTTGCAGGAAGTACAGCCAGACTGCTCCTTTGAAGTGAGAATGACCAGACTTTGTCTCTCATACTTTGGTTATGTTTCAGAAGAGACCAGTCCCTGGAGATTGGTACTATGGTGGGTAAAGTAGAGGGTCGTTGAAAAAGAGAAGACCCTCAACAAGATGGATTGACACAGTGGCTGTGATGATGGGCTCAGCATAGGAAGATTGTGAGCACGGCACAGGACCAGGCCGTGTTGCCTTCTGTTGTACGTAGTCAAAACCAACTCGGTGGCATCTAACAACAACAATTGTGGGTTTCAGTTATCTATTGCCATCCCGCCCTTATGGTAGTAATAAACTACTAACAGTCACTGGATTTGTTTTGGTGGTTTTTCCAGAAATATTTTTCTTGATCTTCAGATTTCAATGAGGTCAGTTTTTTCTGGCAGGTTCCTTGAGCCTTATTAGTATCAATATATTATAATATTAATAGCTAACATTTTGTGTTAAAAAAAAAACAACTCACTGCTGTCGAGGCAGATCCGACTCATAGCGACCCTTCCTTGGGTTTCCAAGGCGGTAACTCTATGGAAGTAGATTACCCAGTCTTCCTTCCAAGGAGTGGCTGGTGGGTTAAAACCACCAACTTCTGGTTAGTAGTCAAATGCCTTAGGCACTATGCTACCAGAGCTCCCACATTTTGTGTTGGCTAAATTCTTTTCATTCATTCTTTCTTTTAATCCTTAAACTAACTGAATGAGGTATGAACAATTATTATCTATACTTTCCAGATGAGGAAACTGAAGTTCAGAGAAGTTGAGAGATTTGTACAAAGCTAGAAAATGGCTCTAAAATCTGTGCTCTTAACCAGTATTCTGTAACTATTGCCTTCCCTGCCAGCCAACAACCCTTCACACACATTCATGCCTTACTAGGAAGAACCACATGTGGTCATAAAATCTGCAAAAATGTTAGTTTGTATGTAGAATCTTGTGGAAACTGGACTCTCTGCCTTTCCCTTTTGGTGTGAACAGTTACCAGGTTCAGCCGCTAACCAAGATGTTGGAGATTTGAGTCCGCCTAGAGGCATCTCAGAAAAAAGGGCAGGTGATGTACTTCCAAAAACTCAGCGATGAACATCCTGTGAAGCCCAGTTCTACTCTGACATATGTGGGTGACTATGAATTGGAGTTAATTTGATGGCAACTGGAGATATATATTGTTGTTGTTATGTGCCGTCGAGTCGGACCTGACTCACAGAGACACCTCCTTGGGTTTCTGAGGCAGTATCACTATGGAAGTAGATTGCTCCACCTTCCTTCCGAGGAGTGGCTGGTGGGTTTGAACTGCCAGCCTTCTGGTTAGCAGTCAAGTGCCTTAGGCACTATGCTACCAGAGCTCATGGATATCTATCTATCTATCTATCTATCTATCTATCTATATTTCAAAGACATGATAAGCTTCCAAATATCAGTTCTCACTGGTTCCCAAAGTACTCCTGAGAGACGTAAAGAAAATTGCCACAACTCAGCACCTAAGCATTGAGTTTCCACTAGAGTAAATTTCTCTTTATAAGACATTTTGATAGTACTAGCTCAAACTCTATGAAGAGTGAGGCATGTTTTCATCATTTTCACTTTTACAGATGGAGAAAGAGACCTGAGAAGGTTAAGTGACTTCCCCAAGGTTGCAAGTTTTCAGAGGTGACATAAAAGGTGGCACAAAGATAAAGAAATCTCAACTTGTTTGCAAAGTCCCATAAGTTTTTGGGTTATAGGATTCTCTTCACTTGTTCAGCTTCTGTAATACCACTCTGTGTGTCTGACCTGACCTTGCATTGTTCCCTGGGAGAGCTAATGCAGCTGCTAGCAACAAGTTCCATGTGGGCCCAAGTTGGTTGATTCGTTTAATAACTGCCTTTTGTTGTGCTCTTTCCACTCAGGAAGGGCTCCTGCTTTTTCTTGTGTGCTTACTCAATCACATTGGCTGTTTGCTGCTGAGAAAGGCCAGAGAGTTTTTTTTATTCTGGTCATCCTCTCATTACCCTTGTATAAAGTAGCCACAGGCACAGTGTAGGTAGCATTTATAGTCGTTTTCAGTAGAGTTGGCATTCCTTTCTGTTTTTCCAAAACACAGCTAAGAAAAATCTCCCAGCAGCCAGAGCGAATGGAAGCTGCTCACCCACAGGTCAAATCCTATTACAAAGAATGCTGCTACTGCTGACATCTCTGTGTGATGAAAAGGGTTTCTGGCCATAGCACCCATCTTTCAGAAAGCAACATGAGACCTATTTACGCCTTCCAGCTACTGTTTCATCTCCTCCCTTTCATCTTAATCACTTCGGGAGCTCCATTCCATCTCAGTTTGAAATTCCCAGAGACCTCTTTCATAAGAGCACTTATTCCTCCAAATTACACAGAGTTACACAGAACCTACTTTCCTTTACCAGGACTGCTGAAGGCTTCCTCTCTGTCAGCTCCAAAGGTTGCTTCTCAACTGCTCCACTGCTTCTGGTGCTGTGAGTTACTCCTTTATTCTTAACTAGTCTGCAAACTTTCCGAGTACCCAGCACAGTGCCTGGCACATAAGAGGAGCACAAAGAGTGTTTGTGGCATAGATGGATCCCCCACTTTGAATTGGGTCTCTGAGGAATAGGCCTCAGATGGTTGCCTATTACCTCTCTGACAACTGCTTTGTACCCCCTCTGTCTGACTTAAGTACCTCCTAGAGCTATTGCTGGATTTCTAAACCTCTACTTCTATGTGTTATCTCTCACTTGATTTATTGCCTACACCCTCTGACTATTATTTCATCTCTTTCAGCCTCTACAATTAGTTTCTCATGTTAGCCCTTGTGATATTCCTCACCTTAAATACTGCCTTGGAAACCCAAGGAGGGGTTGCTATGAGTCGGGGCCGACTCGACGGCAAATAACAACAACAATCCCTACACACACACACACACACACACACACATGAAGACACCATAGACAAAACTCTATTGGGTACTGCTTCCAGGAGAGGAGTTAAAATTTTTCTTCCCTTTAGGAAAGATTCCACTGTCTGCCTACATAGTTCTGTCTTCTGTTGATAGATGTATAAAACTATCTGGTCAATTCCAAATGGCTTTACTTTCATGATTACTTAGACCAGGTATTGGCAAATTTTTCTGTGAAGGGCCAAATAGTAAATACTTTAGGCTTTGCAGGCTATATGGTCTCTCTTGCAACTGTTCAATTCTGTAGTGTGAAAGCAGCCATGAACAATATGTAAATGAATGGATGTGGCTGGGTCAGGATAAAACTTTACAAAAATGTGCAGCAGGTGGTATTTTGTTAACTCCTGACCTCGATTATATACATGTGTATATATATAGAGAGAGAAACAGACAGAGACAGAGACAGAGAAAGATTTTTTTAAGACTGCCACCTTTGAACCAGTAAAGCTATATTAATTTTTGTGATCAAGTGTTTCATCCATAGCAGTGGTACACTAGAACTCTTCCAACACGTGCTTAGAGACTTCTCTCTCCCTTTAGTTGAAGTTTGAGTTCTATTTTCTACTGTTTTTTTCAGATCTCTGTGATTTAAGCCTTTCCTGCCTCCTTTTTCCAAGTGTGCAGAGTGAAGAGAGTTCTGCCAAACCACATCCTAAGGAAACTCCTTTTTCAACTGATTGATTGTATTTTACTAGATTACATTAAGGAAAGTGATTGTGTGATATGTCACACTGCACTACACTATATCAAGGAACCCTGGTGGTGCAATGGTTAGGTACTTGGTTGCTAACCAAAAAGGTGAGCATTTTGAACCCACCAGATGTTCTAAGGGAGAAAAGACCTGAAATACTCTGTGGGGCTGTTCTACTCTTTCCTATATGGTTGCTATGAGTTGGAATAGACTCAGTAGCACAAAACAACATTACATTGCATCGCATCACATCACATTACATTATGGAACAGCAACCAGTCTAGTGTTTGGCCTACCCACTGGGAACTGTAGCCTAGCCTAGCCAAGTTGACACATAAAATTAAACATCACACAGGATATTAGATAATTTACAAAATTTTAGGCCTGGGAACCCCATTCTTATGCTATGCTTCCAGAAATAATGCAGCCAGGAGAAACATCCCCAAATAACAAAGACTTCTCTAGAGAAGATCTCCCACTGCCAGCTCTGGCTTCCAGTTATCACTGCTATGAATTGAACATGAACCTTCTCTATCACTGCCCTCAAAGAACTAATGTCTTCTGGCCATGTGTGTCCAAAATTCTCTTTCCCCACTTCTTTCTTACTTCCACCTTCCTAGTCATGAATGGGTAGGTCTTCTTGGCAGAACGTAGGTCACATGTAGAACCAGAGCTGCACAGGAGTCTGAATAAAATGTAGCTTTTAACTCTCTAGCCTTCGTAGTATAGGAAAGTACACTGGAAGATAATTGAGTGGGTTAATGACAGTATCTGCCATAGCCAATTACTGTATTTGAAGTTTTTTATAGATGAAATGGTAGTAAAAATACATCAAAATATTGTTAAGGAAATGCTTAACACCTGTCACAGAAGTCTCAATAAATGGCTGTAATGTTATTATGATCAGGTAACGAATGAAAATTTTTTAACTATGTAAACATACAATGATGGCATTAAGGGAAACTTTTCTTATGTTTAAATCTATACAGAAAAAAAGAAACATGGAGCAAGCTTCTCACTTCAATTATTTTAGTGTTCTCACTTCCTGACACTCTGACCTTTAGCCAGCTAACTTGATAATTCTCTTAACCCATGTCTGTGAGGGTGACTTGAAGCACTTACTGATGAAGACTGAAGACTACAGTCTGCAGTATGGGTTACACCTCAATATAAGGAAATAAAAAATCCTCACAGCTGGACCAATAAGCAGCATCATGATAAATGGAGAAAAGATTGAAGTTGTCAAAGACTTCATACTGCTTGGTTCTACAATCAACACCAATGGAAGCAGCAGACAAGATATCAGACATCATACAGTGTTGGAAAAATCTGCTGCAAAAGACCTCTTTCAAATGCTGATGAGCAAAGGTATCTCCCTGAAGACTAAGGTGTGCCTGACATGAGCCATGGTATTTTCAATCACCTCATATGCATGTCAGAGCAGGACAATGAGTAAGGAAGACTGAGGAAGAGTCAATGCTTTTGAGCTGTGGTGTTGGCGAAGAATGCTGGAAGTACCGGGAACTACTGAAAGAACTAACAAATCTGTCCTGGAAGAAGTACAGCAGGAATGCTCCTTGGAAGCAAGGATGACCAGACTTCATCTCACCTACTTTGGTCATGTTGTCAGGAGTGACCATTCCTTGGAGAAGGATATCATGCTTGGTAAAGTGGAGGATCAACTAAAAAGGGGAAGGCCCTCAACAAGATGGATTGACACAGTGGCTGCAAGGATGGGCTCAAGTTATAGCAAGGATCGTGGGGCTGGCACAGGACCAGGCAGTGTTTTGTTCTGTTGTACAAAGGGTCACTATGAGTCGGAGGTGACTTGAAGGCACCTAACAACAACATGTCTGTTCACTGAATCCAGTGCTTTTCATACTCCAATTTCTAAAATTTGCCCATGTGTTTTCATTCATGAAATGTTTTTTGGTTGTAAAAATGACACATGATCACTATAGAAAAACTGAGAAATATGGAAAGAATACAAAGGAAAGTAAAAATCACAGGCAATCCTCCATGCTCATTCTTGACTTATGCATGATAAAGTAAAAAGTGTTCATACTTGGACAATTAAGGTGTTTATTGCTTGATGCTCATGGGATTGAGATTCAGGTTCAGCAAAAATTTCCCTTATCTAGGTCAGACCACTGTGTTTTGTGTTTAGACATATGTTAATTCTTAGAGAGACAACTATAGTTGTCATTCCTCATTTCGCAGTAGAAGAAGCTATGTCGAGAAGTGATAGGTATAAAGTTTTATAGTTGTGAGTTAAAAGGTCAGGATTTGAACTTGGAAATTCAGACCCCAAGTCTAGTTCTCTTTTTATGAGCCTATGCTTCTCTTTTTTATGAGTTGCATTGCCTTGTGCTCATGCAGTAATGCCAGGAATATTTACAGATTATGCTCTCCAAACCTACCCAAAACCAAACCTGCAACTATCAAGTTGACTCTGACTTACAGCGACCCTATAGGACAGAGTAGAACTGCCCCATAGGGTTCCCAAAACTGTAAATCTTTACAGAAGCAGATTGCCTCATCTTTCTCCTGCAGAGTGGCTGGTGGATTCGAACCACTGAAATTTGGTTAGCAACCAAATGCCTTAACCACTGTATCATCACAAGTCCTTGTTTATACACTCAAGGTGGGCCATTCTCATCTACTTTTTGGTAGAGAGTGAATTAGTATCATCCTCTCAATTTAAGAAAGGTACTATCTTACCATAGATTGTGGTGTAGAAATAATCTTGGGATAATGACATAAAGAATTAATAGCATAGTACAAGAAGAGGTTGTTGTATTACAATCATGAAGGCACATATATTTTTTCTGACTATGTATGCTTAGCACATATGGTAAATTCTCATAATTTGTTGTCATTATGTTCTATAAAGACACTGAGTTAATGAATAGTGGACCATTGCTTCTGGGGCAATATAGAGTTAGGTTTTGGTGAGCTTCTGGTCACAACAATCTTGTCAGCTAATCAATATATAACCTTGTTTTATAGATGTTTCCATTTAATGATATTTTAATATATTGTATATTTTTGATTCATTAACATTAAACTCATAACCAACAGTACTATAAACTCACGCCTGAGCAAAACTTATATTGTTGTTGTTATGTGCCGTCGAGTCGGCCCCGACTCATAGCGACCCCTCCTTGGGTTTCCGAGGCAGTATCACTACGGAAGTAGGATTGCCCAACCTTCCTTCCTTCCGAGGAGTGGCTGGTGGGTTTGAACCGTCAGCCTTCTGGTTAGCAGGCAAGTGACTTAGCCACTATGCTACCAGAGCTCCCATATATATAACAGACATATTTTCTTTGTAAGGCACATCATAGCTTTTTTGAGTTTAGAAACACTAGACGGCATTTCAACACCATGCTTGGGGTCCATTTTAAATAGTGAAACCACCAACAAAAAGCAAAAAATGCAAAATACGTGGCACTAAATAGTTTGGAAAGGACATTTCCTTGAGAACTGAAACAAGAAGACAGAGCATTGCCTTGTTTGGACTCAGCTGGGAACATGCTTGTAGTAGAACTCAAATTTTTTTGCACTTCTATGCATGTCCATGAATGGCCTCAAAGCACCAAAGTATTAATTTTGGGGTTATAAATACATTTTAATGAGTGTTGTTGTTGTTATGTGCCATCGAGTCGTACCCAACTCATAGCAACCCCTCCTTGGGTTTCTGAGGTAGTATCACTACGGAAGTAGATTGCCCAACCTTCCTTCCGAGGAGTGGCTGGTTGGTTTGAACTGCCAGCCTTCTGGTTAGCAGTCAAGTGCTTTAGGCACTATACTAAGTAGGTGAATTCAAATATGGAATCCGAGAGTAATGTGAATTAACTTACTACATCTCAATTAAATATCTCTTGAATTCATGTTTATAACAAAAGGATTTAACATATGGGCAGACATATTTGTAAACTGTTTACTAGCCATTGGTCTAAGATGGAGTTAGTTCCTCATATATCAGAAATGAAGTATAACAAATAAATACTATGTAATTTAAATTCATTGGACTTCTTAAAAAATGTTTTTAAAATGTACTCTGACATAATATTTGAATTTAGAAGTGGGATGAACTTATAAAGCAAACCAAAACAACTTGGAAATGTGCAAGCTGCACCAATATTCCCCTTTGGGATGTTCCTTGGGAGTTGAGCCCTATTCTCTCCCTTTCTGTATTCAACTGCAACACATTTAATGAAGTACCCAAGCTCTGAGTTAAACTTATGCAGTGCACTTCATAAGTAAACCTATTCTCAGTTGACTGAATCTCACTAGTGCTAAAAACAAAAATAGAAAAAAAAAAAAAATCACCTTGTGTGTCTGGTAGAAGAGTATAGACCCAACTGTTTTCTAGGGTAATGGGGTCCCACATTAGAGCTGACTCTGTAGGTGCATCCCTACATTAATTCAATTTGGCCAAGCTCAGAATAACCTATTTATTCCTCATGTCTACCTTCATTAGGGATGAATCACGGTCAAGAGATGATGTGGGTGAATGAGGCCTGGCCCGGGGCAGCAGGAATGACGATCAGGCTACTCCACCATCCTAGCATGACCATTTTGTTATCTATGATATATATATCAGAAGCCCTGGTGGTGCACTGGTTCAAGAACTTGACTGGTAACCAAAATGTTGGCAATTCAAACCCACCAGCCACTCCACAGGAGAAAAAAGTGACAGTCTGTGTCTGTAAACAATTTAGCCTTAGAAATCCCACAGGGCAGTTCTGCTCTCCCCTGTGGGTTGCTATGGGTTGGAATTGACTCAGTGGCAGTAGGTTTGGTTTGGGGTTGGGTGCCATGTACACAGAACTGGAATTTCTTCTGGCATGTCACTGTATTGTCTTAGTTCCTCTATAGAAACCATTCTTATGAAAAGGCAAGTCCTCACTTTAGGAAACTAAGTGTCAAATATTTCAACATATCTTTCTTTCCTGTAGACATATTTATTATTTTCTGTGAAATTTAATTGCTTTTCTCCTTAGCTAGCTTTTTCCTCATTGCATTTCATACAGCTTTTAAAAAATGCCCTTTTGCAAGACAGAAGGAGTGGAGGAAGTGAAAAGTGTTAGATTTTTCCCTTCTTATGATCACCTTCTAGTCAACAGATGTCATCAAAGACAGGCTTGCTTTAAACATTGTTCTAGGGTTTCTCCAATAGAAATATTCCCAAACTCAGAATAGATTATTGCAATCTATTTTCATTATTTATTTATTTTCATCACTTGATCTTTTGACAGGTGCTTCCTTTTTTTAAAATTTTGATTTTATTTTTTAGTGTGCTTTAGGTGCAAGTTTACAGAACAGAGTTTGTTTTACATTCAACATTTTGTGTACATTTGGTTTCACTCTCCAATTACCATCTCCAACTCTAACCCAGTCTCCTCCCCTCCTTGCCCAGTTACCACTCCCACCCCCACCCCTCATGCCCCTCATAATTATGCATTCCTGTGTGTCCTGCATTTCCTCTGTGCAAATGTTGCTTCTCTGGTGCCCATGGTTGATGGCTCCAAGGGATGCATCTCCATAGAGTATGTGTGTGTGTCACCCTGGGTTGAGTGGTCTGCGTGTACATCTTGTTTACTATTGGGCTGAGAGCCAGATTTTGGGAGTGAGTTTTATTCCAGGCCCAAAGTATTGGGGATCCCACCAGACTCCATCTGACCAGTAATTGTGTTTTTGGATTTTGTTCCACGTTTTTCCTCCCACTCTATCCAGGATCTCCAGTTTTGATCCTTTCCTGAATGGTTGGCATTGGTAGCTGGGAACCATCTAGTTCTTCTGGTCTCAAGTCCCCTCATATGCTAGGTCTGATTGCTTCCAAATGCCCTTGGTTTTTTGCACTCTTCTTGGCTTCTGATGATAAGACACCATTGGCTTCATCTTAGATGGCCGCTTGAAAGCTTTTAAGACCCCAGTTGCTAATCACTAATGTAGGTTGAGGAACAAGATTTTTATGCATTTTGTTGTGCCAATTGAGTCTGGTGTCCCCCAACACAGTGGACCTGAGTCGGTAGATCCTTAGATCTCTCTCCCACAGTGTCTGGCTGTCTGTGAGGGATTACTCATTTCTGTCTTCTGTTGTTTCTGTATGGATTATGGGTATTTTGTATCACTGGTATCTGTGCAAGATTAGCGTCAGCTGAATCTATCATTGGTCTAGAGTATAATCCTGTTCACTGACCCTCATCTGATCTTTTCAGATGTTTATGTGTTTATCTGTAGCCTGGTGTATTGCAGTATTGTGGATGTATTGGTATTAGCCTCTGTCCTTTATAACTTATGTGCACAATTCGGTGTCCTCCCTTTTCCTAACGTTATCATGGTGGTCACAGACTCTTTCTATACCATTCCGCCACTTACCCACATCAGTGTGTGGCTCCTAACTAGCCTGAAATTAATCCCTCCCTTCCCTCCCTACCCCAGTAACCTGCAAAGTGAGTTCCCTTTCTTAAGCAAACCATTCTTTGTCTTTTTACAGTAATGAGCTCATACAGTATTTATCTTTCTGTGATTAACTTATTTCACTCAGCATAACATCCTCCAGGCTCATCCACATTGTGAGATGATTCTCGTATCCTTCATTGTTCTTTAATGTAGCATAATATTCCATTGGGTATATGTACCATAATTTGGTTATCCATTCATCTGTTGGTGGGCATTTAGGTTGTTTCCATCTCTTTGCTATAGTGAATTGTGCTGCGATTAACATAGGTGTGCATATGTCTGTTCATGTCCTGCCTCTCACCTCTTTAAGATATATTCCTAGTAATGGAATTGCTGGTTCAAATGGTATTTCTATTTTCAGTTTTTTAAGGAAACTCCATACCATTTGCTACAATGGTTGTACCATTTTACAATCCCACCAGCAGTGCACAAGAGTTCCAATTTCTCCTCAACCTTGCCAGCATTTGTTATTTTCTGACCTGTTGAACTTTGCTATTATTGCTGGGGTGAGATGATATCTCATCATTGTTTTCATTTGCATCTCTCTAATGACTAAAGATCATGAGCAATTCCTCATATGTTTGTTGGCTACCAGCATATCATCTTTAGTGAAGCGTCTGTTCATGTCCCTTGCCCATTTTTGAACTGGGTTGTTTGCCTTTTTGGTGTTGTGGTGTTGAAGTTTTCTATAGATTTTTTGAGATAAGTCCTTTGTCCTAAATGTCTAGACAAATACTTTCTCCCAATCTGTAGGTTCTCTTTTTACCCTTTTGATGAATTCTTTCAATGTGCATAAGAATTTAATTTTTAAAAGGTCCCAGTCATATAGCTTCTGTTCTACCTCCTGTGCATTCTGGGTTATGTTTGATAGTCTATTTATACCATACATTAGGACTCCTAGATTTGCCCCTATTTTATATTTGATGAATTTTACTGTTTTGGGTTTGGCCATCTATTTTAAACACAAATCAACAGAGATATTTTCGTCCTTGAGACAGTGCTTTACTTGTGTTGTTAATAAAATTAGAAAGTGCTTACAGTAGTGAAGTTCCTTAAATTTACTTGGTGGTAAAAATAGCAATTAAAGTTAAAAACCTCCTAGTTCTTTCATTCTTGGTGGAACGAATTCCAAATAGGAATTGAGTTATTTCTCTAGGGTTAAATTCTATCTTTAAGAAAACACGTTACTTGTACTTATACTCTGACACTGTCTGATTTACTTGGTTTGGGGTGTGGCAGGAGCATTGGGGATTTTTAAAACCCACCAGGTGATTCTAGTGTGCAGCTAAGGTTGAGATCACTCATTTAAAGCAAGGACTTCATAGTCGGATTCTTGGATTATACCTATTGAAACCAGGTTTATTGAATAAACAGGAAGGATGCTCATTAACTCTAAAGAAGAAGTAAACTACCAGTTTTAAGAAAGGACAGAAACCAAAACAAGTATGGCAATGAAGGTAGGGTGAATTAATGAATGGACTCTTTGGGGTATCATTACTGGGATGAATCTGCCCCAACCATTTTCTGTCCATGAGTTGCACCACTTAAGATGCAAATTCTAGGGAAAGAGAGTTCATTGGTGAACCTTGGGTCACATGCCCCCTCTTAGGAGAGGTCAGACTTCTGGCTTGACAGTTCCTGCAAGACTGCATGCTGTGGGGCGGGGGTAGTTCCCAAAAAGAAAATTGCTCTGCTTTTCTCAGAAGGTGGTAGTATTGATTCTTGGCAAGCAACACCGACAGATGTCCCCATACCCTGAGACCGTTTTACTCTGGATGGGGAGGATATAAGGAACATTTCTCTCAGAAGGCAGTTGGCTCAGGATCAGAGTCCCTTAGTGTTTCCTAATTTGTTCATGATAGTTAGTCATTCATTCAGAAAATGTTTGTTGAATAGCTGTAATATGAAAATCTTTCTGGGAATGCCAACTGGAGGAAGTAGTTGATGCTTTTAGGGTGCTTACAATTTCATAAGGGTAAGAGGCATGCAAACGTAAGCATAACATGCCAGGGAATGTGTGAATAGTTTCATAGAGTAAAAACAGCACCAGTCAGACCAACCATTTTGAGTGCCTACAGTTAAGATGGGGCAATCTACTTCCGTAGTGATACTGCCTCAGAAACCCAAGGAGGGGTCACTATGAGTCGAGTCCGACTCGATGGCACATAACAACAACAACAACAACAGTTTGTCAGTCCTCACAGCCCCAGGCCAGTGAAAGGAAGATGGGGCTTACCAAATGCCCTAGATAGCTTGGTCCTTGCATTGGTTACCCTTGGCTGGACTTTCTGTCTTCTGACTAAATCCTGTTGTTTCCCAGTCTCTTGGCCTAGCTTACTAATGGCACCTTCCTTCAAGTATACGTGGACTTACAGAACTGTCTTCATCCTCCTTGTTTGAGTTGACCGTTCTGAATGTGATCTCATGCCTACCTAATTCAGAATACTTAGAAAGCCAGTTGCCACTGATGGCGCCTGATAGGTCCATGTTGTCAAATAGAATTGTGCTGCATAAAATTCTCAATGATTTTTTCAGAAGTAGATTGCCAGGTTATTCTTCCAAGGCACCTCTGGGACTCAAACATGTGACCTTTCAGTTAGAAGCTGAGTGCTTTAACCATGATACTCAGAGACTCCTTAGAATATTCAGCAGTACCATTTTTTTTTTTTTTTTTTTTTAACTGACCTTCTGACATAGACCCTTGCTTCTTGCTTTACTTTGGTTGTCAAACAAGGTCAAAGAAGACAGGCTCTCTTTTGGGCTCTGGGTATAGTCATTCTCTATTAGGCATGTAGAATATGCTGCAGATATATTCTTAAAACTACTCTGAACTTTCGGGCTAATGTTCTAAACTCAGCTATGGTCAGGTGACTGTTATGTACCTGCAGTATACTTGGGCCTAATTTCTCTAATTTCATGAAAGTGTTTTTAGTGTGATGGAAACCAGCTAAAGCTAATAGGCCCACAGTAATGATAACTATAAAAATCAAATTATGTTCTGATTTTTTAAATTAAAATACAAAACTAAAGGATCCAAGTGATAATAATAGTTGGCTTTTTTCAACATATTCCTCACCATCATACTCTAGAAAACAAGAATTCAATTTTATTTTACTTTTAACTAAGTCATAATTATGATGACAATTCAGCTATAAAACTACACTCTGTTATGCAAACTTTATTTGCAGTTTACCAGGTGTTTCATTAACCAGGTGGCTTCTTATGGTTTTATTAGTTTGAATTCTGAGATTTGCTTATCTTTGGAAGAATAATGATGTATTTGACCAGTGTAGACAGCACTTCAGGAAAATGCAGCAGTAACAAAGAGAAAAGATGGGGATGTTCCCTTCTTATTTATTTATCTTTTTTCCCCTGACTTTTTCCTATACTTGCTTTTGCCATGTCACCTGCCTTTCTTTTCTGAAGGGTTTCCCTAATCCACTGTGGGTTTTTTTAAGTGGCTGTCTTGATAACATCAAATGTTGTTTGGCAAGTGAATGACCTTACCTGACTATCCACGGAATTATTAGAGGAGACTGTGGACTTTGTTTTGGTCTTAATTTTGGGAAACTGAATCCCTAGACAGATATAGCAAACATGGAGACCTACCTGTTTCCTGTTCCAACACTTTGCCAGAGAATGATAGAAATTACTGCTCACTTTGTGTTTATTTACCTATGTTTGAAAGAGGTACTTTTTAAGTCCTGGGGAAAGAATGCCAATAAACTAATCCTGGGTGAATCATGCACTGAAAGTAACTGGGGATGTTACAAAGATGCTGTTGTGTCTTTCAAACCTGGAAGCAACCATTTATGTTTTTTTGTTTTTTAAATAAAGCTTTGTCCTCAGTTTAAGTTGGTGGTATTACAAAACAAAGCATTCTGATAAATACTGAGTTCTGTTTTCACTGTGAGGGAGCTCTGGTGATATAGTGATTGAGGCTGTTGACTGCTAACCAAAAGATGGATGGGTTGATCCCACCAGATGCTCCGTGGAATAAAGATGAGGAAGTCTGCTTCCTTAAAGATTTACAGCTTTGCAAACCCAATGGGGGTCACTACGAATCAGAATCGATTCAATGGCAGTGAATTTGGTTTGGAATTTTTATTCTTATTGTGGAGTTTCTGGGTTGTGCAAATTGTTAAGTACTCAGCTGTTAATTGAAAGGTTGGTGTTTTGAGTCCACCCAGAGGCACCTCAGGAGAAAGGCCTGGTGATCTGTTTCCAAAAAAAAATCAGTCACTGAAAACACTCTGGAGAAAAGTTCTACTCTGTCACACGAGGGTTTGCCATGAGTTGGAACTGACTCGATGGCAAGTGGTTTATCGGATTTTTCCTGTGCATGGAAGAGTAAACACTAAGGACATTCTTGGGCATGGTTTAGAGAAAAATCTCAGTCCTAGAGTCAGAGTTACCAAGGCTTCTGGGCTGAAGCAACTATCTAGGCAGAGCAGAGCTGGGTCTGGCAGGACTACAGATATGAGTGGTGTTATCATCACATAAAATGAAAGAAACAGGAAGTCACAAGTCTCCAAGCACGTGGCTCATCAAAAAATCCAATGCTATGAGAAACTTTCAATTCACGCCAAGGTAAGTTGGAGGAAATGACCTTTGATTTGAGTCTTTACGGAGTAGAAGTTAGCTCAGCAGACAAGTAGGGAAGAGCATTCCAGAGAGGGATCAGTGTGTAAAAATTTTAAAAGAAAGGTCTTAACATGATAAAAGCTGTCCCTGGTTGGTGCATACTGAAATGTTGGAAGTTCAAGTTGACCTCAGATGAAACGTTTTGGATCTACTTCTGAAAAATCAGCCATTGAAAATACTTTGGAACATGACCATGTATAGGGTTGGCAGACAATGTTTCCACAAGAGTATTTGTTTGTGCTATAAAAAAGGAAGGTTGGGCAATCTACTTCTGTAGTGATACTGTCTCAGCAACCCAAGGAGGGGTCACTATGAGTCAGGGCTGACTTGACGGCACATAACAACAACAACAAATAAGATTGTCCAGGTGTATAGTAGAGCTGACAACGGACAAGGTTGTAGTAATTCTGGGCTACGGCCAACTAGTTGGAGGGAGTAAGTAGTTGGACCTGTGGGCTCAGGACCATGGTCACAAGAGGATATCAAGCTCAAATGGCATAATATACTACACAAAAACATTTTTCTACATCCTACTTTGATGAGCAGCAACTGGGATTTAACAGCTTGCAAGTGGCCATTTAGATGCAATGATGGGTCTTTCCTTGTCCAGAGCAAATAAGAATGAAGAAAACCAAAGAAACATGGAAACAATTAGTCCAAGGGACTGGTAGACCATGCGATCCTCAGCCTATATGACCATGAAACCAGAAGAACTAGATGGTGCCTGGCTACCACTGTCAAACACTTGGAGGGGAATCAGTACAGGAGATCCTGGGTAGAGTGGGAGTTCAATGTGGAACAAAACTCAAAATCATAAAAAAGCATCAGCTTTGCTGATTTGATAGAGCCTGGTGAGACCCCTGAGACTATGGCCCCTACCTACCCTTCAGGTCTGGAATTGAACTCCTTTGGCTTCCAGCCAAATAATAGGCATATGGGGTGAACATTTACATCAGGCAGATATACTCCTTGGAGCAGTCAATCATGGGAGAACAGAAGGGCAGTGTTTTCACAGGGAGGCAGCTTGGGGGTTGGGAATGCGTGACAGGGAAGGACACAGGGAAGAGATAACTATGGGGAGGAATTAGAAAGAGAGCTGATACATTGTGGGGAATTGCAATCAATGCCATGAGACAAAATGTGTATGAAGTGCTTTATGGAAAATAAATTGCCCTATAAACTTTCACCCAAATCACAATAAAAATTAAAAAAAAAAAAAGAAAAGAAAAGAAAAGAAAACACTATGGAACACAGTTCCACCCTTACACACATGGGATTGCTATGAGTCAGAAACAACTTGACAGCAACTGGTGGTGGTGGTGGTGACATGATAAAGGCATGGTGAGTGGTTGGTATAACTATGTGCAGGAGAAAGTGGGAGAAGTAAACAAGGACCAAATGACATGGGTTTTGTTCCCAAAGTAAGGATTTGGCTTTTATCCTGAAGACTCTGGGGAAGAAGAAGGGAATTGCAAAAGTGACAGCACCATCTTTTCATTTTAGAACAATCATTCCGATGGCAGTTAAAGGACAGGCTGGGGAAGGCCCAAACTGGAAGCAAGAAGACAAGGTACAGAGGGCTGAACTAGGAGTGGTAGCAGAATGAAAAGGGTGGATTTGTGGGATATTTAGAAGTAGAATTGACAGAACTTTGTGAGTGATCAAACTTGAGTAGAAGAAGCCAAAGACTTCCACAGGACAGGTGACTGGGTAAGTTCTTATTGTTAGGTACTGTCGAGTCAGATCCGACTCATACCAACACTATGTAAAACAGAACCAAATACTGCCTGGTCCTGAGCTAGCCTCACAATCCCTGCTACACCTGAGCCCATCGTTGCAGGCACTGTGTCAACCCATCTTGTTGAGGGCCTTCCCCTCTTTTGTTGACCCTCCACTTTACCAAGCATGACATCCTTCTCCAGAGAATGGTCCTTTCTGACGACATGACCAAAGTAGGTGAGATGAAGTCTGGCCATTCTTGCTTCCAAAGAGCATTCTGGCTGCACTTCCTCCAGGAAAGACTTGTTAGTTCTTCTGACAGTCCATGGTACTTTCAGCATTCTTCACCAACACCACAACTCAAAACATCAACTCTTCTTTGGTCTTCCTTACTCATTGTCCAGCTCTCACATGCATATGAGGAGACTGAAAATACCATGCCTTGGGTTAGGTGCACCTTAGTCTTCAAAGACACAGAATCTTTGCTCTTCGGCACTTTAAAGAGATCTTTTGCAACAGATTTGCCCAGTGCAATATGTCTTTTGATGTCTTGACTGCTGCTTCCATGGGTATCGATTATAGAACAAAGTAATATGTAGTCTTTGACAACTTCAGTCTTTTCTCCATCTACTGTGATGCTACTTATTGATCCAGTTGTGAGAATTTTTGTTTTCTTTATATTGAGGCATAATCCATATTGCAGACTGTGGTCTTTAATCTTCATCAGTAAGTGCTTCAAGTTTTCCTCACTTTCAGCAAGGAAAGTTGTGTCGTCTGTGTATCTCAGGTTGTTAATGAGTCTTCCTCCAATTCTGATGCCACATTCTTCTTCATATAGTCCAGCTTCTCAGATTATTTGCTCAGCATACAGATTGAATAAGTATGGTGAAAGAATACAACCCTGCCACACTCCGTTCCTATTTTTAAACCATGCAGTATCCCCTTGTTCTGTTTGAATGACAGCATCTTGGTCTATGTACAGGTTCTTCATGAGTACAATTAAGTGTTTTGGAATTCCCATTCTTCTCAATGTTATCCATAATTTGTTATGATTCACGCAATCAAATGCCTTTGCATAGTCAATAAAACACAAGTAAATGTCTTTCTGGTATTCTTTGCTTTGAACCAAGATCCATCTGGCATCAGCTATGATATCCCTCATTCCATGTACCCTTCTGAATGCAGCTTGCATTTCTGGAAGTTCCCTGTCAATATACTGCTGCAACCATTTTTGACTTATCTTCAGTAAGATTTTACTTGCATGTGATATCAATGATATTGTTCGATAATTTCCACATTCTGTGAGATCACCTTTCTTTGGAATGGCTACAAATATGGATCTCTTCCAGTCAGTTGGCAGGTAGCTCTCTTCCAAATCTCTTGGCATAGCCATGTAGTGCCTCCAGTGGGGCATCCATTTCTTGAAACATCTCAATGTGTGTTCCATCAATTCCTGGAGCCTTGTTCTTTGCCAGTTCCTTCAGTGCAGTTTTGACTTCTTTTTTCAGGACCATTGGTTCTTGATCATATGCCACCTCCTGAAATGGTTGACCATCTATCACTTCTTTTTGGTATAGTGACTATGTATTCCATCCATCTTCTTTTTATGCTTCCTGCATCAGTTGACATATTGCCCATGGAATCTTTCATTATTGTGATTGAGGCTTAAATTTTTTCCTCAATTCTTTCAGCTTCAGAAATGCTGAGCATGTTTTTTCCTTTTGGTATTCTAACTCCAACTCTTAGTACATTTCATCATAATAATTGACTTTGTCTTCTTGAGCTGCTCTTTGAAATCTTCTGTTCAACTCTTTTATCTTGTCAATTCTTCCACCCATTTTAGCTACTCTCTGTTCATGGGAAATTTCAGTGTCTCTTCTCACATCCATTTTGTTTTTTTCTTTCTTTCCTGTCTTTTTTAATGACCTTTTGCTTTCTTCATGGATAATGTCCTTGATATCATCCCACAGTTCCTTTGGTTTTTGGTCATTGGTGTTCAGTGCATCAAATCTATTCTTTAGGTGTTCTCTAAATTCAGGAGGGATATAATCAAGGTCATATTTTGGTTCTCATGGACTTGTTTTAATTGTCTTCACCTTCAACTTGAACTTGCATATGGGCAGTTGATGGTCTGTTCTCCAGTCAGCTCCTGGCCTTGTTTTGGCTGAAGATATTGAGCTTCTTCATTGCCTCTTGCCACAGATATAGTCAATTGGATTCCTGTGTTCTTCATCTGGCAAAGTCCATGTATATAGCCACCACTTGTGTTGTTGAAAAAACGTATTTGCAATGAGTAAGTTGTTCGTCTAGCAAAATTCTATCATGCAATCTTGAGCATCATTTCTATCACCAAGGCCATATTTTCCAAGTACCGGTGATTCTCTTTGTTTCCAACTTTTGCATTCCGATAACCAGTGATAATTAATACATCTTGCTTGCATGTTCTGTCAATTTCAGACTGCAAAAGCTGGTAAAAATCTTCGATTTCCTCATCTTTGGCTTTGGTGGTTGGTGTGTAAATTTGAATAATAGTAGTATTAACTGGTCTTCTTCGTAGGCAAATGGATATTATCCTATAGTACCTAAAGCTTTTGACTGCTAACCAGAAGACTGGAGGTTCAAACCCACCAGCCACTCCTCGGAAAGAAGGTTGGGCAATCTAATTCTGTAGTGATACTGCCTTGAAAAGCCAAGGAGGGGTCACTATGAGTCGGATCTGACTTGACAGCAGTGAGTTTTGGGACAGCATTGTACTTCAGGATAGATCTTGTTAAATTCTATGTGATGATGAATGCCACATCATTCTTCTTCAATTTGTTTTTCCTGGCATAGTAGATCATATGATTATCTGATTCAAAATGGCCAAAGCGAGTCCATTTCAGCTCACTAATGCCTAGGATATCAGTCTTTATGTGTTCCATTTCATTTTTGATGACTTCCAATTTTCCTAGATTCATACTTTGTACATTCTTTGTTCCGATTATTAATGGATGTTTGTAGCTATTTCTTCTCATCTTGAGACATGCTACATCAGCCTAAGGGGTTCCTGAAAGCTTTACTCTATTCATATCATTAAGGTCAGCTCTACTCTGAGGAGGCAGCTCTCTCCATTTGTGTTTTGAGTGCCTTCTGACCTGAGGGGCTCATCTTCCTGCACTATATCATACACTGTTTCTGGGCTATTCATAAAGTTTTCCAGTAATATATCAGTGTTTCATGGCTATTCATAAGGTTTTCATTGGCCAATTCTTTGAGAAGTTGACCGTCTCTTCCTTCTTCCAAGTCTGTCTTAGTCCGGAGGCTCCGCTGAAACCTGTCCACCATGGGTAACCCTGCTGGCATTTCAAACACCGGTGGCATAGCTTCCAGCCTCACAGCAACACTCAAGCCACCACAGTAGGATAAACTGATAGACAAGATTGTTCCCCCTAGCTGTTCTAAACTACTCTGCTCATTTCCTGGTCTCCCTTGCCCTGCTTGCTTACCCGGCCTGCTTCTGGGTCAAACACGCACCTTCCGCTGGTCCGGAGCTGGCTTACTCTGGCCTGCCCCCAATGCCGGCTCCACGCATGCAAACTCCCACCTCCTGCTGGTCCTGGAGCTGGCTTCCTGCATCCTGTGCCTGGGGGTGGCTCCAGGCACACAGACAAACAACCACCTTCTGCTGGTGCAGTGGCTGGCTATGCTGTTGTCGTTGTTGTTATGTGCCGTCCAGTCTACCTCGACTCATAGCGACCCCTTCTTGGGTTCTCAAGGCAGTATCACTACAGATGTAGATTGTCCAACCTTCCTTCTGAGAAGTGGCTGGTGGGTTTGAACCGCCAGCCTTCTGGTTAGCAGTCAAGTGCCTTAGGCACTACGCTACCAGAGCTCCTGGCTACATGCTAGAGGGCTATTATTCTAGCCTGTAGCTGCACAGAGAGTTTATCATAACTGCTTTGTTCTTCTATATGTCCCCAGTCCCTAGTAGAGTACCTGCCATGAGTTATTGTTGTTAGTTGCCATTGAGTCAGTTATGACTCACGGAGATTTTATTTATAACAGAATAAAATGTTGCCTGGTCCTGCACCATCTTTATGATCATTAGTATATTTGAATCCAAGCTGCCATGTCTTTTTTTTCTTTCCAGTTGCTATTGAATCAATTCTGCTTCATGACAACCTCATGTGTGTCAGAGTAGAACTGTGCTCCATAACGTTTTCAGTGACAGATTTAGTAGAAGTGGATCACTAGACCTTTCTTCCAAGGTTCCTCTGGGGACTCAAATTGCCAATTTGTTGGTTAGCAGGCAAGCACATTAACTGCACTATACAGGGACTCTACCTACTGTGTTCAAAACCAAACCCACTGCTGTTGATTCCAACTCATAGCAACTCTGCAGGACAGAGTAGAACTACCCCATAGGGTTTCCAAGGCTATAAATCTTCATAAGAGCAGACTGTTTCATCTTTCTCCCATGGAGGGGCTGGTGGATTTGAACTGCTGATCTTTTGGTTAGCAGCCCAGTGCTTTATCCACAATGCCACTAGAGCTCTTTACCTACTAAATAAATCCAAAAAAAAAAAAAAAAAAACTCATTGCCTCACTGCCATCTAGTTGATTCTGACTCATAGCAACCCTGTTCAGGTTTCTGAGGCTATAAATCTTTATGGAAGTAGATTGCCCCGTCTTCCTTCCAGAGCAGCTGGTGGGTTTGAACTGCTGACCTTCTGGTTAGCAGCCAAATGCTTATCTACTATGCCACCAGAGCTCCTTCCCTAGCATGTCCAACCTTCCTTCTAAGAAGTGGCTGGTGCGTTTGAACCGCTACCCTTCTGGTTAGCAGTCAAAGAGGCACTATGCCACCAGAGCTCCCACCCTAGCATGTAGTATGTAGTAAATAAATATTTGGTGACAGCATCATTGATACAGAACTTTCTACTTTTTCTTTTACCAATCACTTTCCCTAGATCCATCAACCAAGTCTTGTCCTGTGTACCATCAGGCATGCTCAGATCAAATCTGAGTACTGTTTTATGATCTAATTAAAGCAGCAGGCCATGAAGGCCCCTTCCTTTCTGGCTGGAATTCATCTCGCTCTCTGCCTGTGTCATTCTCTCCACCTTGCCTCCTTCTCACTCTTCTTGATAAAGAAGAATCCAGTTCATCTTCTCATTTTGCATTTAAATATTTTTTCCCACCAGTGTCTCCCCAACAAGAATGGGGCCCTGGCTTATTTGTCTTTGCATTTTCAGTGTTTCACAAAGTATCTGGAACATCTTAGATGCTAACGTAATGCTTCATAAGGGAAAGAATGGATGGAAGAAAGAAGCAGGAAGGATTAAATGAAAGAGAGAAAGAAAGAACCTGATTAATGAAACAAATCCCCAGTTTTATACCAACTTCCAGTCTCTCTTGGTATTGTGGTTAGTTCTGTCAGATCCTTCAGGTAACAAAGTTTCTCTCAGCTGGTAAATTAGGTAATTTGTGAGTCCTGTTCATTTTAGAACTATGGATGCAATCTGTAGAATAATCCTCCGGTGGCTTGAAGAAGCAGCTAATTTAAGACCTGAGACTAACCTGAGAACTTAACTCCTTGAACTACAAAACTCTAAGCCTGTTTGCTACACTCATACTCTGGATCAGACACTTAATGCTGTAACAGACAATCATCATGTTGCATGATATATTTTGACAAATGAATGTGTGGGATGGAGCTCCCGGACTGTTATGCACATGCCTGGTAATATGGCTAAGTGGAACTGATGCCTGGGGTGCTGAAATCTAGTGATGAAATCGCTGCATTTGCAGCCCAGTCCTAGAGACACTCAGACAAAAGAATCCACTACAATTAGAATGTCAAATCACACTTCCCCTCTTCAAATTGCATTTCTAAAAATAAGATAATGAAAATATGTATTTGTGAGGGAGAAGGTTTATTGTAGAGAGCTGCAAATAAGGCACAAGAAAATGTCTGTGCTCACAACCTCCATCCAGGAGAGGCTGTCACTGCAGGGAGCTTCGTTGCCCTGAAGAAAGCTGCACAGTGTGCTCTTCACACAAAGGAGTCGCAGCCAAGAAGGCTGACTGCATTTCTAAGCCTCCAAAATAAAAAAGGCATTCAGAGAACATTGTTTTACCCGTTAAGGCTACTTTTCCCTTCTCCCTGTCATCTGATCTCAGACATTCTTTGAAGGGGTCAGGGAGAGACTTATAAAATCTATTAAACAATGCTGCAACTTTTAGACCTTTATAATCGTTGTTATTGAATACATTTGGTTACCACTATATAATGAAAAATGAACTCTGGTAGCTCTGTGCCTAAGGCATTTGACTGCTAACTAGAAGGTTGGTGGTTCAAACCTACCAACCACTCTATGGAAGAAAGGTAAGGCAGTCTGCTTCTGTAAAGATTTACAGCCTTGGAAACCCAATTGGGGTCACTATGAGTTGGAATCTACTCGATGACAGTGAGCTTGGTTTGGTTTTGATACAGTGAAAGGAACCCTGCTGGTGCAGGGGTGACGTGCTTAACTGTGAACCGAAAGGTAGGCAGTTCAAATCCACGAACTACTCCACAGTAGAGATGTGTCAGACTGCTTCTGTAAAGATTAAACCAAAAATGAAACCCACTGCCATCGAGTCGATGCCAACTTATAATGACCCTATAAGACAAAGTAAAACTACCCATAGGATTTCTAAGGCTGTAAATCTTTACGAAGCAGACTGCCTCATCCTTCTCCCCCAGAGCACTAGTGGGTTTAAACCATCTGCCTTTTGCTTGGAGGCTAAATGCCTTAACCACTGTACCACCAGAGCTCCACTATAAAGATGACAGCCTAGGAAACCCTATGGGGCATCTAAGGAGTCCTGAAAGGGTCCTAAGGATTTCTCCCAGACCTTATTTACCCTGCTTCATATTATGCAGATAAAACTAAATCTAGCAAAAAGATTGAGGATTTTTACTAGGACAGTGATAAGTGAAATAATCAGTGGATTGTGGCGGTTTGTCCTGGTCAGTAAGGCTTGCTTGAGATCATTTTTCTGTAGGAATGAGAGATAGTATTAAGTGAAAGGAAAGGTTTTGAAGCTCCCATCCTCCGAAGATGTTACTGTAATTTTTATTTTGGAGGTTTTAATAGAGAGACATTGGTGGTTCAGAGATAGAGTTTTCACCTCCGACGTGGGAGACCCCGGGTTCATTTCCGGCCAGTGCAGCTGTGCTCAGTCCCCACCCACCTGTCAGTGAAGGCCTGTGTGCTGCTGTGATGCTGAACAGCTTCCAGGTGAAAATGCACAGAGAGAAAGGCCTGGTGGTCTACTCCCGAAACCAGCCAATTAAAACTCTGGTTTGGTCTGCAACCAGTCCTGGGTGGCACAGCATGGGGACGCACTGTGTCCTGTTGTGTGCGCACGGGCTGCTGTGATTTGGAGGCCGACTCGACAGCAGCTAACAACAACAAATGTGATCAATTCATTTCAGACCCAGGAACAGACATTTGGATTGTCCTTTTCTTGCTTTTCTAAAGTTACTGGATAACTTTAGGATGTAAAACTTAAGTAAAATGAGGATGGAAGTGAGGAAACTTCATTCATTTCAAGCAAGATGGAGAGAATATTTTGACAGCTGGCACCATATATTTATTAAACACTTATCAAAAGATAATTAGTGTTAAGCTCTGGTTATAAATTGGCAAACTCCTTGCTGTCATGGAGATTATTGACTCTAGATTTTGAAAATACCATCTTTTCATTCCTTCCTGCATGCCAGTGTCACTGTTTGCATTATCTCTTTCTCCCTGAAAAAGTTATCCTTTTAGTAACTTTAGGTTTCAGAATAGGTCTGCTCGCACTGTATTCTTGCCATTATTTTTGTTTGTCTTTAAACATCTTGACTTTCCCTTCATTTTTGAGTGTAGAAATCTTGTTAGTTATTTCCTTTAAACACTTTAAAGTTATCATTCCATTGTCTTCTGGTTTTCATTACCTCTGGTGAGGAGTTAGTTGATAGTCCTACCTTGTTGTTGTTGTTGTTATGCGGC
>NW_006921764.1:61791-67072 GCF_000298275.1 Orycteropus afer afer
CCTTCCGAGGAGTGGCTGGTGGGTTTGAACCGCCAGCCTTCTGGTGAGCAGTCAAGTGCCTTAGGCACTATGCTACCAGAGCTCCTACTGCTTTAAAATAAAGTTTGGACTGCCACCTGGCTAGTTGTAAGATTTTCTCATTGTTTTCGGTTTTCAGCAGTTTGACATAATATTCCTAAATATAGTTTTCTTTGTATTAATCCTATTTAAAATTTTCAGTGTTCTTGAAACTATGGACTATTGTCTTTCATGAGTTTTGGAAGATTCTCAGTCATTATCTCTTCAAGTATTGCTTTTCCTGTTCTCTCTCTCCCCTTCTTCTGGGTGTTAATTACATGTTTGTTAAGCTTTTAAAATTCCACTTGTGTTTTCTCTTTTCTATATTATTTATCCTTTCTCTCAATGCTTCATTTTGGATGTTTTTATTGACTTGTCTTCCAGTTCAATAATTTTGACTAATGCTGTTTCTAATCTGCTGTTAAATCCATTCAATTAATTTCTAATTCAGTAATTATAGGTTTCTTTGGTTGTAGCATTTTCATTTGATATTTTGTTATAAATAGATTTCAAGTCTTTGTTGAAGTTCCCCATCTTTTCATTTTTCAAAAAATTTCCTTTATTTTCATGAACTTAAAACTCTCAGTTTATTTTAAGATTCCTTTTCTGCTAACTCTAATATCTGGATCACCTATGGATCTATTTCCACCATCTCTTTTTTTCTTTTGGCTTTGAAGATGGTGTTTTGTTTTTGCTTTTTTGACATGTTTAGTAATTTTCTTATTGAATTCTAGAAATTATATCTGTCTATAAAATTGGTGGGTCCACATAATGTTATTTCTCTCCAGCCAGAGTTTACTCTTCTTACTTGGCTAGGCAGATAGAATTGGCGGTGATTACCTTAATCCAAGTTCAGGCTAAATTTCAATTTTTTTAAATCTCGGTCTACTTTTAACCTACTTCCACTCCTAGGGCTAAGCCTCCTGCAAGCTTTAGCAGTTCACTGGACATCCCCCACCCTGGCAGGACCTAAACTCTAGTTCTTTTCCCTTCAACAATTGAGATTCCTAAAAATTCTGCTTTGCTTTTCTAAGTTTCTTTGCTTAGCTTTTAAGCCTCCTAGCCTAGCTTCAGAATATGCCTATGTATTAAAGGGAAAGCTATTTGTGTATCAGGCTTAGTTCTACACTCCTCCCTTATTACCAATATCTTTGCTCTCCAAGCTCAAATTCTGTTTATCCAGCCTTTTAAGGCAGTGAAAAACTTTGCTCATTTATCTGTCCCTAGTGGTGACATGCTATCTGGGCACAATCCAGATTCTCATTTCCTTACTCTAAACCCAGAATCATCAAAACATTGCATAACATCAGCATACTTTTACTTAGTTCCACCCTTTCTAGAATCTTGTCCCCTCTAGTCATAGTTGGTGGTACAGCTTGTTGATGCCTTTAAATGTATATTTTTAATTCCTGCATTTTAAGTTCTTGTTAGCAAAAGTGTTAGTCTGCCACCATACTGGATTTCCTTTTCAGCAAGAAACTGTTTGTGTCAGCATCTAATGTTCATCAGGTGCTTGTTTGATGCATCAAGAGGGCAAAAGTGAGCAGGGCTGATAAATTACTGGGATAGATTCTGTTCCTGCAAGAATGTGGTCCTTTACCTTTAGAGGTAAAAAAGGCTACACTGAATAACAGAGGAAGAGTAACTAGGAGTTCCTGTGGGATAATGGAGAATGGAAGGAGTTGGGAAGAAGAGACAGCAAATTAGAAAGTGAGCCATTTGACAAAATGTTGTGTGTTGTCAATAATGTTTGTGAAATTCTAAATCTTCAGTATGTTCTAGAAAGATTACATTATTTAATTGATGTGATTTGATACTTGATGCAACCAGAGAAGGACTTGAGAGCAATGTCCAGGCAACTGAGTGATAATACCCAAAGCAACATACACTGGTGATGGAGGAGAGAAGACCCCTGATATTCATAAAGGAGTTCTGGTGGTGTAGTGCCTAAGGCATTTGACTGCTAACCAGAAGGCTGGTGGTTCAAACCCACCACCCACTCCTCAGAAGGATGGTTGGGCAATCTACTTCTGTAGAGTTACCGCCTTGGAAACCTAAGGAGGTGTTGCTGTGAGTCAGGATTGACTCAATGACAGTGAGTTAATTTTTTTTTTTGGCATTCATAAAAAATCTTAGGGAGAATTTTGTAATTCTGTAGACTCTAGGAATTTTCTTCAATGGGGATAAACTGAAAAAAAAAAAAACATTTAGAGAAATGTTTAACTCAAGGGTCATGACATATTGGTTACTTGTGTTTATTCAGTCAAAATTCTATTAGTTAGATTCTTGATATCATGCTTTTAGAAGATTACTTTTTTCCCTAGTTATTTTCTCAAGCACCAAACCCAAAACCAAACCCATTGCTGATAAGTCAATTCCAACACATAGCAACCCTACAGAACATAGTAGAAGTACTTCAAAGGGTTTCCAAGGCTGCAAATCTTCATAGAAGCTAACTGCCACATCTTTCTTCCATGGAGCAGCTGGTGGGATCAAACTGCTGACCTTTTGGTTAGCAGCTAAGTGCCTTAACCACTGCATCACGAGAACTCCTTAAGCACAGTGCCATCTGTATTGGTCAGACAGACTAGGTTATGCTGCATTAATAAATTCACCCTGAAATTTCAGAAGGTTAACAAAGGTTTATACATTTTTTTTTTTATGCCATATGTCCATTGTGATAGTAAAGAAGGATGTTCTGCTCCACAAGGGCATTCAGATATGCAAGATGATGGAGATTCCTCTCCCTGCATCATCAGCATCCACTATGGCAGATGTTATGGATTGAATTGTGTTCTCCCAAAATATTTTGAAATCCTAACTTCTGTACCTTTCAATGTGACTGCATTGGAAATAGTATTTTTCTTTTGTTGTGTTAAATATGACCATATTTGGAAATAGTGGCTTTCTTTTGCTATATTAATCAGGTCATACCAAGGTAGAGTAAGTTATAAACCTAATTACTTCATGAGACACACAGAAGGAAGGTGCCAAATAAAGACAGACACACATGGTACATGCATCTATATGCCTAGAACACCAGGATTGCCAGCTACTAGAAATTGAAATAGACAAGGAAATACTTCCCCCTAAACCTATGCCCTGAATTCAAAGTTCTAGCCTCCTGAACTGTGAGAGAACAAATTTCTGTTCTATAAAGCTACCCACTTGAGGTATTTCTGTAATGGCAGCAATGGAAGGGAGAACATACACCTTCTAAACTCTTTGGCCTTTTGCTCACAGCCCATTGGTGGAAATTAGTGAATTGGCTCACTTAACTGTGAGGGGTCTGGGAATGTAGGGGGACACATAGAATTTTTGTTTGTTTGTTTGTCTGTTATGTGCCATTGAGTCATCTGTGACTCATAGCAACCTTATGTACAGCAGAACAAAACACTGCCCAGTCCGTGCCAGCCTCACTATCCCTACCATGCCTGAGACCATCGTTGCAGCCACCATGTCTATCCATCTCATTGAAGACCTTCCCCTCTTTCGTTGACCCTCCACTTTACCAAGCATGAAATCCTTCTCCAGAGAATGGTCCTTTCTGACAACATGACCAAAGTAGGTGAGACGAAGCCTGACCATTCTTGCATCCAAGGAGCATTCTGGCTGCACTTCTTCCAGGACAGATTTGTTAGTCCTTTTAGCAGTCCATGGTACTTTCAGCATTCTTTGCCAACACAATTCAAAAGCAATAACTCTTCTTTGATTTTTCTTATTCATTGTCCAGCTCTCACATGCATATAAGGCGATTAAAAATATCATGTCTTGGGTTAAGCGCATCCTAGTCTTCAAGGAGATATCTTTGCACGTCAATGCTTGAAAGAGGTCTTTTGCATCAGATTTTCCCAATGCAATATGTCTTTTGATGTCTTGACTGCTGCTTCCATTGGCATTGATTGTAGAACCAAGTAATATGAAGTCTTTGACAACTTCAATCATTTGCCCATCTATCGTGATGCTGCTTATTGGTCCAGTTGTGAAGATTTTTGTTTTCTTTATGTTGAGGTGGGAACTCTGGTGGTGTAGTGTGTAAGGCATTTGCTGCTAACCAGAAGGCTAGTGGTTCAAACCCACCAGCCACTCCCCAGAAGGAAGGTTGGGCAATTTACTTCTGTAGTGATACTGCCTCAGAAACCCAAGGAGGGGTCGTTATGAGTCGGATCAGACTCCATGGCAATGGTTGCATTGCATTTTCTTATGTTGAGGTGTAATCCATACTGTAGACTGTAGTCTTTAACTTTCATCAGTAAGTGCTCTAAGTCATCCTCACTTTAAGCAAGCAAAGTTGTGTTGACTGAGTATCTCATGTTGTTAATGAACCTTCCTCCAATCCTGATGCCACGTTCTTCTTCATATAGTCCAGCTTCTTGAATTATTTGCTCATCATACAAGTGGAATAGGTATGGTGAAAGGATACAACCTTGATGTACTCCCTTCTTGATTTCAAACCATGCAATATCGCCTTTTTGTGTTCAAATGACAGCCGCCTGGTCTATATACAGATTCCTCATGAGCACAATTAAGTATTCTGGAATTCCCATTCTTCTCAATGTTATCCATAATTTGTTGTGATCCACACAATTGAATGCCTTTGCATATTCAATAAAACACAACTAGACATATTTCTGGTATTCTTTGTTTTGAGCCAAGATCCATCTGACATCAGCTATGATATCCTTCTCTCCACGTCCCCTTCTGAATCCAGCTTGCATTTCTGGAGGTTCTCTGTCAATATACTGCTGCAACCATTTTTAGATTATCTTCAGTAAGATTTTACTTGTGTACAAAGAAAACTATAAAAAAAAACTGCTTCAAGAAACCATAAGAGATCTACATGAATGGAAGAACATACCATGCTCATGGATAGGAAGGGTGAACATTGTGAAAATGTCAATTATATCCAAAGCAATCTATACATTCAATGAAATCCCAATCCAGATCCCATCAACCTTTTTTAAGGATATGGAAAAACCAGTCACTAAGTACCTGGAAAGGAAAGAGATCTTGGATAAGCAAAGCACTATTGAAGAAGAAGAACAAAGTAGGAGATCTCACACTGCCAGATCTCAAAACCTACTATACAGCCACAGTTAGTCAAAACTGCCTGGTATTGGTATAATGACAGACACATAGACCAATGGAATAGAATTGAGAACCCAGAAATAGATCCATCGACCTATGGTCAGCTGATCTTTGACAAAGGGCTGAAATCCATTAA
>NW_006921764.1:67997-89323 GCF_000298275.1 Orycteropus afer afer
ACACATACACACCCATGTTCATTGCAGCACTATTTACAATAGCCAAAAGATGGAAACAACCTAGGTGTCCATCAACTGAGGAATGAATAAACAAACTATGGTACATACACACAATAGAATACTATGCAACCCTAAAGAATAACCTAGAATCTGCAAAATACTGCTTAACATGGGTGAATTTGGAGGACATTATGCTGAGTGAAATAAGTTAGTCACAGATGGACAAATATTATATTAGTCCGTTATTGTAAAAGTCAAGGAAAGGTTTATCTATGGAAGGAAATTTTCTTTGTTGATTACCAGGGGTTGGAGGGAAAGGGAGGGAACACTGTTAGATAGGTAGAGATAAGTATTGATTTAGGCAATGTACCAAATGTGAGTGATCAACATGGTGGCATTGAAGAAGAGGAAGACATAGAGAGGTACATGGGAGGTACAGACAACAAAGATGAACCCTTTTGCACATACAGTACTGCGTTATCAGGGAAGGCAGACATGTGTATACGGGTGAATAGATAGGTGGACAGGCTGAACTATTAGGTATGTCTATGAAGCAGGGAGTGTACCCACGACCATGTATAGGGTTGGCAGACAATGGTCCTATAAGAGTATTTGTATGATCTGAATTTCCAGGTGTATAGTAGAGCAGACAAGGGACAAGGTTGTAGTCACTTCTTGGTCACAGCCAGCTACCCAGAGGGACCAAGTAGTTGAACCTGTGGGCTCAGGACCATAGACGCAGGGGACATCAAGCTCAATTGGCATAACATACCACACAAAACTCCTCACCTGGATGCCTGTCAGCTGCAGGGATCCAGATGAGGAGAGGGAACTCAGGCACACCTAAAGCAGCAGGGCGGGAGAGTGGGAGAAAGGGGATTAAAAGCCAGGAACCTGGACAGAGGAGCAGTCAGCTGCAGGGATCCAGGTGAGGAGACGGAACTCAGGCACGTTCAAAGCAGTAGGGCGGGAGAGCAGGAGAAAGGGGATTAAAAGGCCCAGGAATCCGGACAGAGGAGGAGTCAGCCGCAGGGACCCAGGTAAGGGTGGTACAAGAGGTTTCCAACAGGGAGACAAACTTGTCTGTCGGTTTGTCCTACTGTGGTGACATGTTGATGTGAGTTTTGAAGCTGAGCCACTGGTGTTTCAAACCCAGCGGGCTGCACATGGTGCACAGGTGTCAGCACAGCTTACAGACTGAGACAGACTAGGAAGAAGGAAGAGGCCGTCCACTTCTCAAAGAATTGGCCAGGAAAAACCTTATGAATAGCAAAGAAACACTGATACATTACTGCACAACTTTATGAATAGTCCGGTTAGGTTAGTAGGCTCTCAAAATAGCACTGGGAAAGAGCTGCATCATCTGAGTAAACCCAACCTTGGTCCTATGGATAAGGTAAAGCTTTCGAGACCTCCATTTGCTGATGTGGCACCACTCAAATTGAAGGGAAACAGCTGCAGACATCATTAATCATTGGAAAATGGAATATACGAAGTATGAATCTAGGAAAATTGGAAGTTGTCAAAAAGGAAATGGAACGCATAAAGATTGATATCCTCAGCATTAGTGAGCTGAAATGGACTGGTTTTGGCCATTTTGAATCAGACAACCAAATGATCTACTATGCCAGGAATGACAGTTTGAAAAGGAATGGCGTGGCATTCATCATCACAAAGGATGTTTCAAGATCTGTCCTGAAGTACAGTGCTGTCAATGATAGGATAATATCCATATGCCTACAAGGAAGACCCATTAATACAACTATCGTTCAAATTTATGCCCCAACCACCAAAGCCAAAGATGAGGAAATTGAAGATTTTTATCAGCTTCTACAGTCTGAAATTGACCAAACATGCAATCAGTAAATCTACATTGCCTGCCCCTCCCCTGACCTCTTAAGATTGACATGTTTTCAGTCTTATGTATATAAGTTTAAAGCCAGACAAGTATGGCTTTAAAATTCCCTTTTAAGCTTTAAACTTCCCTAAACCACTCTTTGTAGAAATTCTGGTGCTACTGTTCACATATTTTGGGTTTCACTGTTTTCCTTCACCACGTAATTCTGAGCATCTACTTTGTGATACTCACTGTGGTGCAGGTATAGCAGTGAACAAGATCACATAGTCCTTCCCTCTGTAGAATAAAGGCAAGATCAATAAATACACAAGTAAGTCTGCAATTACTCATTGTAATCATCCCATGGTTGATTTCCTTGACTTAATTATAATTTCTTGAAGGCATGAAGCACAACTCATACTTGTTGGGTTCACCCATCACTTGTTGGTTGAACTCTCAGTAATTCTTGATTGATTATTAATGGTCTGACCATCTGGATAGGAGAAGAAATTGTAGGTTTATGGTCTTCTTGGGGGAAGGAGTTCTCTGAGACCAAGATAGATTCTTCCTTGGCTCCAACTTCTATCTTCCCACTTAGGAAAACCTTTAAGTTTTCAAAGATAGTTCACGACGTAGTCTGAGTTTAATTCATTCTATTAGAGAATCCGTGTGCATCTGTGAAATTGAAGGTATTATACTGAAGTCAGAGATGCTATTTTCTATAACAAACTGAACTTATGTAAGTAATTCACTTCTCATTTATTGACATGGTTAGATTCTGAAGACCGGGTCATATGTGAAAATTGGTGTTATGTGAAAATGGAGGATGACTACATCATATCACAAAATAGAGGATAGCTACCTCATTACATAACTGCCACATTACATCATTACATAAATGCCAAATTATAATCATTATGTAATTGCCAAACTACTGCGAATCATGGTCCTGCCAAGTTAACATAACTTTAACCATAACAGTGTTACTCTTGCCTTACACATCAGCGTATGTGTAACAGACAGACATACATCATTAAAGTGCAAACTACTCTAATAGTAGATTTTTTACTATTGTCGTAAATGTGAAATGTCAGATAACGAGATAGTCGATAATTGAAATGTAGATGCACAGTTTTTAATAGTGCTGAACTAAGCACAATACTGGTTCCTTCTTAAAGACCCCTGAGAAGTAACTCGTCTAAAATAAGAGCTTGTCTAAAATAACTTGTCTAAAATATGGGCTCCTTTAACCAAGGCTTTGAACCAGTTCATTCCTGTTGGAGCCCCTGCTGAGGATTTGCATTTCTACCCCAGATACACTGAGTCAGAATCTACATTTTAACAAGATCCCCAGGTGATTCTTATGTGGAATGACAAATTCTCAGCAAGGGGTTAACCTGGAATGTTTGAAGCCCTGCTTTTAACCAAATTATGGTTTTCTCTACTTTCTGACCTCTGAACAGGGCAGGTTTTATCTTATATTCCAAGACAACATCACTTGTGTTAGTACACTAGAGACTTGGTTAAAGGAACTTTTATTGGACTACAGCCTCTCTTCCTGTCTGGAATTCTCTCCTTTTGTTACTTAATAAAGTTAAGGGCTGCATTGATCTTAAAGTGACCCTGTGACCCCTAACCCAGCAACCTGCTGAGAATAGCTCTGTGTCCTTGCAGAAGTAGCTGTGCCTTTTGACAGAAAGAATGGCCTTATAGTACAGTCCTGTAAAAGAGGAAGGTGACAAGAAGAAAATAAAGTGATAACCCTGACCATTCTCCTTTTTATACCAACCACCTATTACTGATACTATTAGTTGAACAAAGCAATTTCCCTTTATGTTTTGCTACTGAGACAGGGAAATTTTTCTATATACCCACACAGATTACCTGAATTGTTTTGTTTGCACAGAATTTCAGAACAGACAGCCATTGCATAATTCAAAGACATCAGTTCTTCTTTGATCTTCTTATTCATTGTCCATATTTCTCATGCATATGAGATAATTGAAAATGCCATGGCTTGGGTCAGGTACATCTTAGTTTTCAAAGTGACTTCTTTTTAACACTTTAAAGAGGTCTTTTGCAGCAGATTTGCCCAGTGCAATACATTGTTTGATTTCTTGATTGCTCTTTCTATGGGTGTTGATTGTGGATCTAAGTAAAATGAAGTCTTTGACAACTTCAGTGTTTTCTTCAGTGTTTTATCACATTGTTGCTTATTGGTGCAGCTGCACCAATTAGGAAGTTACTTTCTGTTGAGGTGTAATCCATATTGAAGGCTGTAGTCTTTGATCTTCATCAGTAAATGATTTGTGTCATCTTCACTTTCAGCAAGCAAGGTTGTATCACCTGCATATCACGGGTTGTTAATGGTTTTTCTCCAATTCTGATGCCACATTCTTCTTCATATAGTCCAGCTTCTTGGATTATTTGCTCAGCATACAGGCTGAATAAATATTGTGAAAAGACACAACCGTGATGCACACCTTTCCTGATATTAAACCATGCAGTATCCCCTTGTGTTTAATCACCTGCCTCTTGGTTTATGACAGGTTCAGCATAATCCTAGAATTTGCATTCTTTGTAACATTATCCATGATTTGTTATAATCCACACAATTGAATGCCTTTTCATAATCAATAAACACAGGTAAATATCTTTCTGGTATTCTCTGCTTTCAGACAAGATCCATCAGACATCAGCAGTGATATCCCTCCTACAACATCCTCTTCTGAATCCAGTTTGACTTTTTGTATCCTGGTAGATATACTGCTGCAACTCTTTTTGAATTATCTTTAGTAAAATTTTACTTGTGTCATATTAATGATATTATTTGGTAATTTCTGCATTCTGTTGGGTCATCTTTCTTCGGGATGGGCATAAATATGGATCTCTTCTAGTCTATTGGCCAAGTAGCTGTCTTCCAAAATTCTTGGCAGAGACAAGTGAGCACTTCCAGCACTACAGCTGTTTGATGGAATAACTCAATTGGTATTCCATCAATACCTTCAGTCCTGTTTTTCACCAATGCCTTCAGTGCAGCTTGGACTACTTCCTTCATAACCTCAGTTCTTGATCATATCTGTTGTTGTTCTGTGCTGTTGAGTCAGACCTGACTCATAGTGACCCCTCCTTGGGTTTCTGAGGCAGTGTCACTATGGAAGTGGATTGCCCAACCTTCCTTCCAGGGAGTGGCTGGTGGGTTTGAACCACCAGCCTTCTGGTTAGCAGTTAAGCAGTCATATCTACCTTCTAAAATAATTGAACATCGACCATTTCTTTTTAGTACAGTGACTTTTGTATTACTTCCATTTTCTGGTGCTTCCTGTGTCATTCAATCTTTTCCCCATAGAACGTTTCAATATTGTGAATTCAAGGCTTGAATTTTTTCTTCACTTCTTTCAGCTTGAGAAATGTTGAAAATATTCTTCCCTTTCAGCTTTTCAACTCTAGGTCTTTGCACATTTTGATATAATACTTTACTTTGTCCTCTCAAGCTGCCCTTTGAAATCTTCTGTTCAGCTCTTCTACTTCATCATTTCTTCCATTCGCTTTAGCTACTCTCTGTTCAAGAACAAGTTTGAGAGTCTCTTCTGGTATCCATTTTGGTCTTTGCTTTCTTTCATATCTTTTTGATGACCTTTCATTCTCTTCATGTAAGATGTCTTTGATATCATCCCAGGTGTATGGACATTTTCCTATGGCTGACAGCATTGTACTTCAAGATAGATCTTGAAATGTTCTTTTTGACAGTGAATGTGACACAGTTTCTCTTCAGTGTTTCATTACTGGCATAGTGGACTGTATGATTGTCCAATTCAGAATGGCCAATACCAGTCCATTTCAGCTCACTAATGTCTAGGAGCTCTGGTGGCGTAGTGCCTAAGGCATTGGACTGCTATCCAGAAGGTTGGCGGTTCAAACCCAGCAGCCACTCCTCGAAAGGAAGGTTGGGCAATCTACTTCCATAGTGATACTGCCTCAGATACCCAAGGAGGGGTTGCTAGGAGTTGCATCCAACTCAATGGCAGTTGTTTTTGCAATAACTAGGATATCTGTCTTCAAGCATTCCATTACATTTTTAACAACTTGCCATTTTCCTAGATTCATGCTTTGTTCCTTCCATGTTCTAATTATTGATGGATGTTTGTAGGTGTTTCTTCTCCCTTGAATTGTGTTATATTAGCAAATGAAGGTTCTAAAAGCTTTACTCCATCCACATAGTTAAGGCTGACTCTATTTTGAGTTAGTGGCATTTTGTTTGCCTTCCCACTTGAGGGGCTTATCTTATGGCACTATATCAGACAATATTCATAAGGTTTTGACTGGCCAATTTTTTAGAAATAGATCACCAAGTCTTTCTTCCTAAACTGTTGTGGTCTGGAAGCTCCACTGAAACCTGTCCCCACTGGTGACCCTGCTGGTATTTGAAATACTGGTAATAACTTCTAGCATCACAGCAACATTGTAAGTCACCACAGTATGACAAAATGATATACGAGTGGTCACAGTATTGACTAGAAATGCCAACAAAGTACACATGTAGATCTGTTGGATGTGTGTGTGTGTATGTGTGGGTACAGGAGTTGCTTAGCTTAGAAAGATCAAGAAACAGGAAGATTACTATTGGCTCCGTGGTGCCGTAGGAAGATTTTGATAGATGCCATTTATTGTTGTCGAGGGTCTGACTCAGACCTTCCAGAGAAAGGTCACTAGTGACATCCAACAAATCACTTTTATGTTGTGGACGATGTGAAATTCAAATGGAGATTGTTTTTCAAAGTCAATCAGAGTGAAGATCTCTGTAAGTCTGGTTAAAATATTTTTTCCCAAACTTATCAGTTTACAGGCTAAAAAGCCATGACCGTGAGTGAAAGAAATAATGAAAGAGAACAGTTCTGGCTTCAGTAAACACGGTGGGAAGGCGGGCTGGGAAGAGAAATGCTTTTCAGGGCAACACTGCCCTGCCAGAGCCAGAACCTCTCAGGCCCCTTCAGTTCCATTTCAACAATGTGAGTACTTAACGCAGAAGGCTGCCAGCACGGCTGGACAGGCCTGCTAGGCAATAACCGCTAGCTCAAGCATAAAGACTGAAGGGAATTGAAGTCCACGATTAGGAAATTGAAGACTGGCTGAAAACTTGAGATTTCCTGTACTTAGGTGGGGGGACTTGTGAGAGATTTGATTAGAATGTTCCATAGAGGCCAACTCCTTTGTTTCTCTTGGTCCCCATTGGACTGAAGTGGTAGGGTGCATTCCAGTGTCCTTATTGGATTTGTCTCTGAAGCTTTAAAGCATTCAGAAGTAAAATTCCATTGATCTGAAAGGTCAGGAAGGAGAGGGAGAAGGCATTGCAGCTTTAATTTCCAGCTGAGGGGCACTTCCCAGTACTTTACCTCTGTGACTCAGTACCTCATCCATAAAAATGGACTAAATTAATGTGCAAGAAGATAGGTAAAAGGGAAATGCCTTAGAATCAATATTAATGAAAAAGCAAACATGCTAAGTACTTCCAAAAGAAGTTAATGAAAATGGATATTTTCAGAATCATTTCCACCTTAATGCTGTACAACTTATTTCTATAAATAAGATGCAAATACAAGACAAATTGTACACAGTAGTAAATTATAGTTAATGTCAATATAAGCATTTTTTTTAAAAAAAAAGGAGAAGACCAAGATTAAATTGAGTAGATTGGAATGTCAAGAAATAATCCATGCAGGTAATGTGTGTGGCTTCTGACAGGTATGTGGAAGACATAGTGGAGAGTGTTAAATTTTACTTTCCCATCTCTGGGAGCCCCAATGACAATGGAGAGACTCTCCTGGTCACCTCTGTGAGCTCCCTCAAAGTTAGCCCTTTGATTAATTCTGCCAATTTAGCGTACTGCCAGAGTCATTTTGATTTAGTAACACTTTGAATCCAATTTCTGTGTTTTCCTCCTTTTTCAGTCTGAAGTTAGCATAGCCATATCACTTTGATGTACAGTTGCCCTGTGCTTCTGAACCTCCATGTCCCAGAGAGACCCCTAATGTGGTGCATCTGATTTTCCTAATATAGAATTGAGTAAAGCATTGCTGAAATGCCTCTGTGATGGAAACTCCATTTTACATGGTAAGTACAAATGACAGTGTTCTCTCCTAGGTCACATGTTATATTTAAAATCATTTTCACATGCCTGCCTTCCTTTCTTTTCTCTTTACTTGGCACTTTCACATCAGGATTCTTTCCAATCATTTTCAGCTAAATCAGTTTCCATGTTTGTGATGGCACAGTCCTGTTTACATCCTAACAGCCTTTTTACAACAGGTATATGCATTGTCAAAATGCTAGGAAAAATGAACAGACAAGAAAAGATGTGCACTATTGGTAATTAGGTCCCTAATGCCTAATGTTCAGGCAGTTGTCCAGCACCTTGCCTGGCCCATATTAGGGGCTAAATACATATATTTTTCAATGGAAAAATATTATATGTGGATGGAAGTGCCAATGGCCAAAATTAATAGCAAAACACAGTTTCCTAAAATCATTTTTAAAATGAGATATTTCTGAATTTTAAGTGGGACAGATATTTATAATCTGTTAGTCATGAGCACTTAAGTCAGAAAAAGCTACATTCTCCAATGTGGGAACCATCTCTGTTCATTCCATATTTCTTGTTGGTAATTATAAGCCATGGCTCTGGTAGTGTAGTGCCTAAGGTATTTGATTGCTAACCAGAAGGCTAGCAGTTCAAACCTACCAGCCACTCCTCAGAAGGAAGATTGGGCAATCTACTTCCATAGTGGTACTGCCTCGGAAACCCAAGGAGGAGTCTCTATGAGTCAGATCTGACTCGACAACAGTTTTTTTTTTTTTTTTTGAGAATAATTTCTTTTCTAATTTGGTCAGTAACATTGTCAATATTTTTGAATGCTACATTTTCTTTCTGGGTCATATCTTTCTGTATTTAACAGTGCTTCCATCCTTCTACTCCCACAAGTCAAAGACCCTAGAGTAATCCTATATTTTGTTCTTTCTTTCAGCCCACATCCAGTGGGCCAAACATCTTGTTGCCCCTACCTTCAAGTTACCCAATATATGACCTCCTTAACTACCTCTACTGCTATCCTCAGGGTTCAAACCATCACCATCTCTTGTCTGAATTACCACAGTGGCCTCCTAACTGGTCTCCCATTAGCCTTTTCTTGACATAGCACCCAACAGCTCTTTATCTCACTTGGAGTAAAAGCCAGAGTCTTTACCTTGGCTGAAGATGTCCATACTGCCTCTTTGACCTCAACTTTTACATTCTTATATCCCTCCTTCATGTCCTACCCCACACCCAATTCTGCACCAGCCACACTTGGCTTTGTTGGTCCCAGAACACACTCTCCAGCCTTAAACTCACTGTTCCTTCTACCTGGAATGATCTTCCCACAGATATCTCCATGCCTGCCCCCCTTGCCTCCTTCTAGTATTCACTCAAATGCCACTTTTCCCGTGAATCTTTCTCCTATCATTCTGTTAGAATTGGTTTTCTCCTGACATTCCCTATTGTTGCTGTTTTTAGGTGCCATTGAGTTGGTTCCAACTTACAGTGACAACATGCACAAAAGAACAAAACACTGCCCAGTCCTATGCCATCCTTACAATTGTTGCCATGTTTGAGGACATTGGTGCAGCCACTGTGTCAGTCCATCTTGTTGAGGGCCTTCCTCTTTTTTGCTAACCTTCTACCTTACCAACCACGATGTCTTTCTCCAGGTGCTGGTCCCAGCCTATAACATGCCCAAAGTAGGAGAAATGAAGTCTCACTATCCTTACTTCTAAGGAGTGTTCTTGCTGTACTTTTTTCCAAGACAAATTTGGCAGACCACGGCATATTTAATGTCCTCTGGCAACACTACAATTCAAGGGCAACAATTCTTCTTCAGTTTTACTTATTCACTGTCCAGCTTTCACATGCATATGAAATACCATGACTAAGAATACCATGTCTTGGGTCAGGCACACCTGACTTTGCTTTATTTTTCTTTGTATTACTATCACTATCTGACATACTTTATATTTTATTTAGCTATACATTTATTGTCCATCTACCCCACTAGAAGGTAAGCTCAAAAAAATAGCTGAAGGTTTTGGCTAGTCTGTTCTCAGCTGCATCCTTAGAACTCAGCAGGAAGAAGATTCAGCAAAATAATAGCTGAATGAATGCAATACTTGTCCACTATGTCGACCAAGCTGCAATGTTTATCTTGATTAATCTATGTTTTAACAAGCCAAGTAGACTGTTTTTTTATGTAATATAGTTTAAAAATGTGACTTAATAGGCACTTAATTGTATATGACAGAAAGAAATTCCACCAGGTCTGTACTCTTTGAATGAATGTGGTTCTCTGTGTAATTACTTTAAACTTCCTGGGAATCAAGTCTATTGATCCAGAATTGTATGCTTCTTCATCAAATTGCCATTTATTAAAAAAATATGAGTACTCCTAACACCTTTCTAAGGAGCTCTGGTGGGACATTGGTTAAGCACTCAGCTGCTAACTAAAAGGTTGGTGGTTTGAACCCACTAACTGCTTTGCAGGAAAAATATGTGGCAGTCTGGTTCCATAAACATAAGAGCCTTGGGAACCCTATAAGACAGTTGTGCTCCATCTTATAAGGTTGCTATGAGTTGGAATTGACTTGACAACAGTGGGGTTTGGTTTGTCTTCTCTCTGATCCATTGTACTCAGATTCATGGTACTTAGAAGTCTGGAGGGGTCTACAGGGAGCATCACATTGCCTGAGTATCAAGGATAAAAAGATGCAATTGATTAGGAAAGTCGTGGTTGAAAATATGGTTATGGTAATATTTGCCTGGGTGGAGAAAACCAGCTGTGTTTTTGATCATTTGTCAGATTTAAGGAACATTTCAACTTTTTAAAATTATTATATTATGCAAACCCTGAAAGATATTATTTAAATAGTCACATCCAAGACAGAATTATGAAAAGGACAAGCACAAAAAGAAAAGTCTTTTCTGAACATTTGTTGGCATTATTGACAGACTGGGGAAAGTTATAATAATCTTTCTCATAAACAATAGCAACTAAGAAAAGTAGACCCTTTAAAGGGTTGACTGCTCTTGAAAGCCCATTAAGGTACCAACTGCATTCCAAAGCCTAATTAATAAGCCTAATTAATGACAACCTATTTCAGTATTAATGAGACAACTCTTTGGCATGGTCTATGGCTCTGCAATAATGCAATATTCAAAGAACAATGAGATGTAAAAAAAAAAAAAAAAAAAGACAATACATTCTCCTGTTACTCAATTGAACAAACTCTGAAACCACCTGAGTTTGCTCTCTGAAATTGGATTAGTAGAAGTAATTGCTCATGTAAGTTAATTTACCTTTACTATTAAGTTGTATGGGAGCTCTGGTAGCATAGTGGCTAAGGCACTTTACTACTAACCAGATGGCTGGCGGTTCAAACCCACCAGCCCCACCTCGGAAGGAAGGTCGGGCAATCTACTTCCGTAGTGATACTGCCTCGGAAACCCAAGGAGGGGTCGCTATGAGTCAGGTCTGACTCGACGGCACATAACAACAACAACAACAATTAAGTTGTATGGAGCTCTGGTAGCCTAGTGGCTAAAGCACTTGACTGCTAACCAGAAGGCTGGTGGCACATAACAGCAACAACAACAACAACATTAAGTTGTATATACTGAATGCATGTATTTATACTTATTTGGGTATTGTAATGTACTTAAACATATGTGGACAATGAATCAAGTAAAATGCTTTATTTGGTATAGGAGTAGGATTACATGTGCAATCTAGACCTAATCATCTGAGCCACAGGTATCTTATTTCATTTATAAAGTTGTTTGTATATGTAGTATTTTTGGAAGTTCATTTTGGCTCATTTATTTTAAAAGCACTAATTTATAGGACATACATACCTATTTAAGGAGCTCTGGTGGTGTTCTGGATGAAGCATTTGGTTGCTAACCAGAAGGTCAGTGGTTCAAACTCATCAGCAGCTCCATGGAAGGCAGATGGGGCAATCTACTTCTGTAAAGATTTACAATCTCAGAAACTCAATGTGGGTCACTGTGAGTGGGAATCAACTTGATGGAAATGGGTTTGACTTGGGGGTTTTGGTTTACTATGGTATCTCCAACTCTCTTCTCTCTGTTTGTCATACTGTGGTGGGTTGCATACTGCTGTGATGCTGGTAGCTATTTAATACCAGCAGGGTTGCCCATCATGGACAGGTTTCAGCAGAGTTTTCAGACTAAGGCAGACTAGGAGGAAGGTCTGTGATCTACTTCTAAAAAACCTGACCAATGAAAACCTTATGAATATAACAGCATAACATTGTCTGATACAGATAGTGCCAGAAGATGAGCTCCTCAGGTTGGAAGGCCACTCAAAAGACACTGACTCCTCAAAGTAGAGCCAACCTTAATGACATGGATGTAGTAGAGCTTTCAGGACGTTCATTTTCTGATGTAGCATGATTCCAAATGAGAAGAAATAGCCGCAAACATCCATTAGTAATATATCCATTAATGTATGAAGTATGAATATAGGAAAATTAGAAGTCATCAAAAATGAAATGGAATGCATAAAGATCAATATCCTAGGCATTAGTGAGCTGAGATGGTCTGGCAGTGACCATTTTGCATCAGACAATCATATGGTCTACTGTACTAGGAATGACAAATTAAAGAGGAACAGTGTTGCATTCATTATCAAAAAGAATATTTTATGATCTATTTTCAAGTACAGTGCTCTCAGTGATAGGATGATATTCATACATCTACAAGGAAGACCAATTAATGTGACTGTTATTCAAATTTACACCAACTACTAAAGCCAAAAATGAAGAAATTGAATATTTTCATCAATTTCTTCACTGTAAAATTGATTAAACATGCAATCAAGATGCATTGGTAAATATTGATGATTGGACTGCAAATGTTGGAAATGAAGAAGGTAGTTGGAAAATATGGCTTTGGTGATAGAAATGATGCTGGAGATCACATGATTGAATTTTGCCAGACTAATCACTTATTCATTGCAAATACCTTTTTCAACAACATAAAAAGCTGCTGTACACATGGACCTCACTGGATGGAAACAAAGGAATCAAACTGACAATGTCTGTGAAAGACACAGCAGAGAAACTCAATATATCAGTCAAAACAAAGCCAGGGGCTGACTGCAGAACAGATCATCAATTGCTTATATGCAAGTTCAACTTGAAGCTGAAGAAAATTAAAAGAAGACCATGAGAGTCAAAGTACAATCTTGAGTATATTTCACCTGAATTTAGAAACCATATCAAGAATAGATATGATGTATTGAATAGTAGTGACTGAAGACCAGATGAGTTGTGAAATGACATTAAGGACATCATACATGAAGAAAGCAAAAGGTCATTAAAAAGACAAAGAAAGAAAGGACCAAAATGGATACCAGAAGAGACTCTGAAAATTGCTCTTGAACAGAATAACTAAAGTGAACGGAAGAAATGGAGTAAAAAGCTGAACAGAAGATTTCCAAGGGCAGCTCAAGAAGGTAAAGTATAACAAAATGTGCAAAGACCTGGAGTTAGAAAACCAAAAGGAAAGAATACGCTTGATGTTTCTCAAGGTCAAAGGTTTTTTTTTTTCTTCAGAAAAAAAAAAAATCAAACATCAAATTACAATATTGAAGGGTTGATTCTATGGGGAAAAGATTGAATGACACAAAGCATCAAAAGAATATGAAGAAATACATTGTCACTGTACAAAAAAGAAGTGGTTGATGTTCAGCCATTTCAGGCAGTAGCCTATGATCAAGAACCAACGGTAATGAAGGAAGAAGTCCAAGCTGCATTGAAGGCACTGGTGAAAACAGGCCTCCAGGTATTGATGGAATACCAATTGAGATGTTTAAACAAATGGATGAAACGTTGGTAGTGCTCACTTGTCTATGCCAAGAAATATGGAAGAAAACTACTTGGCCAAATGACAGGAAGAGATCAAAATTTGTGATTCTGAAGAAAGGTGATCCAACAGAATGTGGAATTATCAATTATCAAGCAATGTCATTAATACCACACACAAGTAAAATTTTGCTGAAGATAATTCGAAAACTGTTGCAGCAGTATATTGACAGGAAAATTCTAGAAATGCAAGCTCGATTCAGAAGGGGATGTGGAATGAGGGATATCATTGTTGATGTCAGATGGATCTTGGCTGAAAGCAAAGAATACTAGCAAGATGTTTACTTGTGTTTTACTGACTATGCAAAAGCCTTCAATTTTTGTGTAGATCATAAAAAATTATGGATAAATTGTGAAGAATGGGAATTCTAGAATAATTATGCTCATGCAGAAGCTGTACATAGATCTAGAGGCAGTCATTCAAACATAACATGGAGATCCTGTATGGTTTGAAAGAAGGAAGGGCAGGCGTCATGGTTGTCTCCATTCAGCATTCTTATTCAGTCTGTATGCTGAGCAAATAATCCAAGAGCTGGACTGTATGAAGAGGAATACAGCATCAGGATTGGAAAAAGACTCATTAACAACCTGCAATATGTAGGTGACACAGCCTTGCTTGATGAAAGTGAAGAATACTTGAAGCACTTACTGATGAAGTTCAAAAACTATAGCCTTCAGTATGGATTACACCTCAATACAACAAAATCCTCACAACTGTACCAATAAGCAACATCATGATAAATGGAGAAAAGAATGAAGTTGCCAAGGATTTCATTTGACTTGGATATACAATCAATGCCCTTGGAAGTAGTAGTCAAGAAATAAAGTTATATATTACATTGGGTAAATCAGCTGCAAAAGACCTCTTTAAATTTTTAAAATGCAAATATGTTACTTTGAAGACTAAGGTGTGCCTGCCCAAAGCCATGGTATTTTCAATCACCTCTTAAAAAAGTTGAAATGAATTAATGAAAGCTGCCAATAAGTAAAGAAGACAAAATAAGAATTGATGCCTTTGAATTATGGTGTTGGTAAAAAATATTAAGTATATCATAGAATGCCAGAAGAATGAACAAATCTGTCTTGGAAGAAGTATACCCAGAATACTCCTCACGAGTATGGAAGATGAGGCTTCATTTCATGTACTTTGGACACATTGTCTGAAGGGACCAGTCCCTGGAGAAGGACACGATGCTTGGCAAAATAGAAGGTTAGTGCAAAAAAGGAAGAAAGACCCTCCATGAAATCAATTGACATAGAGGCTGCTACAAATCATTGCTCAAACATAGCAATTGTTGTGAGGGTGGTACAGGATTGGGTAGTGTTTCATTCTTTTCTATGTAGAATTATTATTGCTGTGAGTCAGAACCAATGCAATGGCACCTGAGAAAAACAACAACATACATAGTTTCTAGCATTTCCCATTTTATTTAAAACAATGCTAAATTTACTGTTTTTAGAATACTGTGATAAAGAATCTATGGTAAAGTGGATTAATTAATAATAGGTATTTCAGAAGGAAGGTTGGGTAATCTACTTCCATAGTGATATAGCCTCGGAAATCCAAGGAGGGGTCACTATGAGTCAGATCCATATTAGAAGAAGTTTATTATTATTATTATTATTATTATTATTATTTAAATTTAAGCTTTCCATTCAAATCATCAGCAACTAGTAATGTTGTTGTTACGTGCCATGAGTCACACCTGACTCATAACCACCCCTCCTTGGGTTTCTGAGGTGATATCACTATGGAAGTAGATTGCCCCACCTTCCTTCTGAGGAGTGGCTGGTGGGTTTGAACCACCAGCCTTCTGGTTAGCAGTGAAGTACCTTAGGCACTACGCTACCAGAGCTCCCGCAACTAGTAATAGTGCATAGTATTTTACTTCTTATGATAGAATGAGTGTTATAGATCTGGTCCCATCCACCTAATGAATTAAATTTATATCACAAAATGTGTGATAGCAATGTTAGCATTGCTACCATCAGAAAAGACTGATAACCTTACTGATTAAAAAAAAGAAAAAAACCACTGCCATCGAGTTGAATCTGACTCATAGAGACACCTCCTTGGGTTTCCAAGGCAGTATCTCTATGGAAATAGATTGCCCAATCTGCCTTCCAAGGTGTGGCTGGTGGGTTTGAACTTCCAGACTTCTGGTTAGCAGTCAAATGTCATAGGCACTACACCACCACCATTGCAAACCCTGAGAAGTGTATCACATTTAGAATTTGAGAAGTGGAGAGAGGGGGCTATTATTGGATGGATAGCAAAATATGTCACCATTTGAAACCCACTGAAATGGATTTCATCATTCTGTCTTCATTTCTTCATAATGCTTTTTATAAGTATCCACATATAGAGCTACCATTCATCTGTCAGTTTGTCATACTATGGTAGCTTGCACGTTGCTATGCCATCAGTATATCAAATACCATCAGGGTCACCCATGGTGGACAGGTTTCAGCAGAGCTTCCAGAATAAGACAGACTTGGAAGAAGGAAGAGGCCATCTCCTTCTCAAAGAACTGTCCAGTGAAAACCTTATGAATAGCAGTGAAACACTGTCTGATATATTACTGGAAAACTTTATGAATAGTCCTGAATCATTGTCTGATACAGTGCTGGAAGTTGAGCCCCTCAGGTCAGAAGGCACTCAAAGTACAACTAGGGAAGAGCTGCCTCCTCAGAGTAGAACTGATCTTAATGATGTGGGTGGAGTAAAGTTTTTAGGAACTCCATTTGCTGATGAGGCACAGCTCAAAATGAGAAGAAACAGCTGCAAATATCCATTAATATTTGGAACATGGAATGTACAAAGTATGAATCTAGGAAAAATGGAAGTTGTCAGAAATGAAATGGAATGGAATGCATAAAGATCAATATCCTAAGCATTAGTGGGTTGAAATGGACTGGTTTTTGGACATTTTGAATCAGACAACCATATGGTCTACTATGCCAAGAATGACAAATGGAAGACGAATGGCATGGCATTCATCATCACAAAGAATGCTTCAAGATCTATTCTGAAGTGCAGTGATAGGATAATGTCATTATGCCTATAAGGAAAACCAGTTCATACTACTATTATTCAAATTTATACACCAACCACCAAAGCCAAAGATCAGGAAATTGATTTTTACCAATTTCTGCAGTCTAAAATTGACCAAACACGCAATCAAGATGTGTTGATTATCATTGATGATTGTAATGCAAAAGTTGGAAACAAAGAAGAATCACCAGTAGGTGGAAAATTTGGCCTTGGTCATAGAAATAACTCGAGATCACATGATAGATTTTTTTCAAGACCAATGACTTATTCATTGCAAATACCTTTTTTCAACAACATAAATGGTGGCTGTACATGTGAACTTCACCAGATGGTGTACACAGGAATCAGATAAACTATATTTGTGGAAAGAGATGATAGAGAAGTTCAGTATCTTCAGCCAAAACAAGGTCAGGAGCTGACTGTGGAACAGACCATCAACTGCTTATATGCAAGTTCAAGTTGAACCTGAAGAAATGAAAAGAAGTCCATGACAGCAAAATATGACCTTGATTATACCCCTCCTGAATTTAGAGACGATCTAAAGAATAGAGTTGATGAATTGAACACCAGTGACTTAAAACCAAAGTAACTGTGGGATAACATCAAGTACATCATCCATGAAGAAAGCAAAAGGTCATTACAATGACAGGGAAAGAAGAAAAGACCAAAATGGATTTCAGAAGACATTCTGAAACTTGCCTTTGAATGGAGAGTAGAAATGGAAGAAATGACAAGATAAAAGAGCTAAACAGAAGATTTCAAAGAGTAGCTCAAGAAAACAAAGTCAATTATTATAATGAAGTATGCAAAGACCTGGAGTTAGAAAACCAAAAGGGAAGAACACACTTGGCATTTCACAAACTGAAAGAACTGAAGATAAAATTCAAGCCTCGAGTTACAGTATTGAAAGATTCTGTGGGCAAAATATTGAATGATGCAGGAAGCATCAAAAGAAGATGGAAGGAATACACAGAGTCACTGTACCAAAAAGAATTGGTCAATGTCCATCTATTTCAGGAGGTAGCATATGATTAAGAACCAGTGGTATTGAAGGAAGAAGTCAAAGCTTCATTGAAGGAATTGGTGAAAAACAAGGCTCCTCAAATTGATGGAATACCCATTGAGATGCTTCAACAAATGAATGCTGCACTGGAGGCACTCACTTGGCTATGCCAAAAGATTTGGAAGACAGCCACCTGGTCAACTGACTGGAAGAGATCCATATTTGTGCCCATTCCAAAGAAAGGTGATCCCACAGAATGTGGAAATTATTGAACAATATCATTAATGTCACATGCAAGTAAAATCTTACTGAAGATAATTTAAAAATGGTGGCAGCAGTACATAGACAGAGAACTTCCAGAAATGCAAGCTGGATTCAGAAGAGGACATGGAACAAAGATATAGCTGATGTCAGATGGATCTTGGTTCAAGCAAAGAATACCAGAAAGATGTTTACTTGTGCTTTATTGACTATGCAAAAGCATTCTATTGTGTGGATCATAATTATGGATAACATTGAGAAGAATGGGAATTTCAGAACACTGAATTGTGCTCATGAGGAACCTATGTATAGACCAGGAGGCTGTCGTTCAAACAGAGTAAGAGGACACTACATGGCTTAAAATCAGGAAAGGAGTGCATCAAGGTTGTATCCTTTAACCACACTTATTCAATCTGTATGCTGAGCAAATAATCTGAGAAGCTGGACTATATGAAGAACATGGCATCAGGATTGGAGGAAGACATTAACAACCTGGAATATGAAGACAACACAACTTTGCTTGCTGAAAGTGAGGACGACTTGAAACACTTACTAATGAAGATTAAAGACTAAAATCTTCAGTATGGATTACATCTCAATATAAACAAAATGAAAATCCTCACAACTGGACCCATAAGCAGCATCACCATAAATGAAGAAAAGATTTCATATTACTTGGTCCCACAATCAACACCCATGGAGGCAGCAGTCAAGACAGCAGATGATGTATTGCACTGGGCAAGCCTGCTCCAAAAGACCTCTTTAAAGTGCTAAAGAGCAAAGATGTCTGTGTCTTTGAGGACTAAGGCGCTTCTAACCGAAGCCGTGGTATTTTCAGTCGCCTCATATGCATGTGTGAGCTGGACAATTAATAAGGAAGACTGAAGAAGAGGTGGTGCTTTTGAGCTGTGGTGTTGGCAAAAAATACTAAAGGCACTATGGATTGTCAGAAGAATGAATAAATCTATGCTGGAAGAAGTGCAGCCAGAACGCTCCTTGAAAGTGAGAATGGCCAGACTTCATCTCCCCTGCTTTGGTAATGTTGTCAGAAAGGACCATTCCTTAGAGAAGGATGTCATGCTTGGTAAAGTGGAGAGTGAACAAAAAGGAGAAAGACCCTCAACAAGATGGACTGACACAGTGGCTGCAACGATGGGCTCAGGTATAGCAAGGATTGTGAGGCTGGCACAGGACTGAGCAGTGTTTCGTTCTGTTGTACACAGGGTTGCTGTGGGTCAGAGCCAACTCAACGGCACCTAACAACAACAACAACAACAACAACATGTAGAGCTAGGGCCTGACAGAGGTGAATTTTTTTCTTTGCAAACCAGAACTAATTTTAAAGAGATCAAAACAAAACAAAACAAAACACCTCACTGCCATCAATTGATTCTGACTCATAGTGACCCCCACTGGGTTTCTGATGTGGTAAATCTTTAAAGAAGTGGATTGCCCCATCTTTCTTCTGCAGAGTGGCTGAAGGGTTTGAACTTCCACCCAGTTAAGTTAAGAAAACTGGCAGCCAAACATTATGGCTTCTGATCCCATCTTTGATACTTAATAGCTATGTGACTTTGTGAAAGTAAATTAATTTGTTTTTGACACATAAATGATGATTTATCAATTAAGGATATAATAGTATCTACCTTAAAGACTTGATATAAGGATTAAAGAAACAAATATTTTTAACATGCTTAGAACAGTGCCTAAAACATAGTAAGCTCTATTACATAAGTGAATGAATGAATGGGCTTTGGAACCAAACATATCTGACAATAAGTTTTTTTCTATTTATTAGCCATATGATAAATTCATGTAACAGTTTTCAGCTTTAGTGCCCTCATCTGAAAAATTGGGGAATTAATTTCTGTTCTCTACAATCTTTGTAAGATGCTTTCATGGTACAGTGGTTAAAGCATTCAGCTTCTAATCAAAAGATTGGTGGTTCAAACCTATCAGCCACTCTGCAGCACAAAGATGAGGCAGTCAGCTTCTGTAAAGACTATAAACCCTATGAGACTGTTCTACTCTGTCCTATGACACTGTGAGTCAGGATTGACTCAATCCAACCAAAAAAAAACCAATACACTCACTGCTGTTGAGTCTATTTCAACTCATAGTGACCCCTCCTTGGGTTTCTGAGGGGGTATCTCTACAGAAATAGATTGCCCAGTCTTTTTTCCAAGGAGTGGCTGGTGGGTTTGAACCATCAGCCTTCTGGGTAGCAGTCAGATGATTTAGAATTGACTCAGTAGTGGTGGGTTTTTAGGATGTATGTGCAATACCACTTATTAGAGTGAAAAAAAATTATAATTTAAGTACTTTTACTGTTGGAAAAATGTGTAAAAATGGTTCATACTCCATCAGTAGAAGTATAAGTTGGTGCAGCCATTTTGAAAGGCAATTTGTCAAGATGTGTCTGCTTTCAAATGCATATAACTTTGACTAGCAATTTTACATCTAGAAATTTATCTTATTGGTAGTAACAATATATGTTAAAATGTATTCATTGCATCATATTTTGTAATAGTAAATAACTTGTAACAAGTTATGTAATGGATGTTACGTGACAGATGGCCATTAAAAGGGAACTAGTTAAACAAATGATAATAAATCGATTTGATCTAATTAGATACAGTCATGAAAAGGAATGAGAGAGATATGCAGATACACAAAGTTGCTCAAGATATTATATGGAATAGCTGTTTGCAGAATTGTATGACAAACATGATACACATAATAAGTATATATAAACATATAAAATATTTTTATTAGTGACCATTGAGTCAGTTCTGACTTTTAATGACCTTCATATAACAGAAAAAAAAATGTTCCCAGCCTTGTGCCATCTTCACAGTCATTGGTTTGTTTGAGTCCATTCTTCTGCTATTGTGTCAATCTGTCTCACGAAGGGTTTCCCTCATTTTTGGTGACCCTCTACTTTATCAAACAGGATGTTCTTTTCAAGTGATTGGTCTTTTCTGATAACATGCCCAAGGTAAGCAAGCCAAAGTCTTGCCATCCTTGCTTCTAAGGAGCATTCTGACTGTATTTTTTCTATGACTATTTGTATGTTCCTCTGGCCATCTAGGGACAGAAGAGCAGTCAGCCCCAGGGTTAAAGGTGAGGAGAGACAACTCAGAGATGCCCAAAGTAGCAAGCGGGAAGAGCAGGAGAAAGGGGATTAAAAGCCAGGAAGC
>NW_006921764.1:100930-106985 GCF_000298275.1 Orycteropus afer afer
TTTTTTTTTTTTAATGCACAAACAAGATTTTATTTATTTGTTTCCAGAAAGTTATCAATATTGTTTATATGTAGGGAGTGAGAAGAAGGCCTAGAAAGACTGTCACATTTTTACCTTATAACCTATTGCTTTGCTTGAATTTTTTTAAATTTTATTTAATAATAAAAATAAAGGAAAAATTTTTAAAAAGATATTTTTGAAAAAAAAAATATATACATATTTTGTATCTTTCCCAGCATATGGAAATATTAAAAAAGGAATGGTTCCTTTCCCCAGCTACCACTGGCATTGTTGAAACCTTATTTTCTGGGCAGGGAAGGCCAAACAGGTCAAAGGTTTCCAATATTGATGAAAGTGCTTCTCAGGGGCAGACATATGAGAGAAGGGTCAGAAAAGACTTGAACTGCTTGTCAGTGGCCAGTGTGTATGGCATTCTTTACCATACTCTGTGCTCGAAAGGCTGCCATAGTTGTGTAGAATATGCACTGAATGAGAGTGTCATATCTAAGGGTATGTTCACTTTGCAGACATAGAAAATTGGTATATTTATCACTACATTTGCTTGGCAGTTGGAGTTCCTGCATGGTACAAATGGTTAATGCACTCAACTGCTAACCAAAAGTTTGGAGGTTTTAGTACACCCAGAGCCACCTCAGAAGAAAAGTGTGGTGATCTATTTCTGAAAAATCAGCCATTGGAATGTCTATGGAGTAAGGGTCTACTCTGACGCAAATGAGATTATCACGAGTCAGGGTTGACTCAATGGCAACTGGCAGTTACAAAAAGTGCCCTGTTCAAACATATTATGACTATTTCAAAACAGATGGAAATAGAGTACACAGGAAATGGAGAGCAGGCTGCAGCCCTGCTTGCGGAGCTGACCTCAAGAGCTGACAGAAGGCATCAGCTCCAATATGTTGGAGAAGATCACTCCTCTGCTCTCCTCTAACTTCTGCTCACCTTGATTGTGCTTTTGGATCCCTCCCCAAGGAGGAAGGAGGAGAAAACCAAAGGGTACTCTCACCCTGAGCCTCCTCATTCTCCAACAGGGACCCTTCAGAATTGCAGGGTGGGTTTATTTTCATTTTCTGTGAACAAGGATAGATGTTCACCTGTGGTCCTTCTTTATATCATGGTGCTCTTAAGTAGAATGAAACTTAATATTTGTACTTTCAGAGACAAAATTCTTGACCTTCAAATCATTGTGGACTTTGAATGACAGGGAAATTCAGTAGAACTAAGGACTTTTGCTTGAGTTTATCATTTTTATGTATTTGTCAAAATGTAAGGACTGTTGTTAGGGCACTGCTTAGAACTTTCAATAGCATAATTTTTTTTCATACATTCATGTATGCATAAATATTTGTAGATGTTATTTAACTTTAGAGTCAATTTATTAAATTTATTAGTAATGTAAGCATTGATGTCTGTGCTCATTTGTTCAGTGCCAACTTTGGTTCCCAGGCCAGAAAGGTGAAATGCCACATAAACATCTAATGTTTATGCATTAAAAGGAGTACAGTTCTTGGGGTTTTCTAGTACAACTCTGTTGGTCTTATCCAGGTACAATTAAATCCTGTGGTAACAATGCCCCTGTGGTAGTTAAGGTTGTGTGTCAACTTGGCTGGGCCTGGTTGAGTGGCTGGGCAGCTGGATGTAGTTATTCCCCATGGTGAGGTTGGTAATTAACTCCATGGTGGAATCTACTGGAGCAGTTGAGTAGCTGCTTTAGGGATGTGGGCTGCTTCTAGTACATAAGAAGCAACTTTGAAGAAGGTCTCCAGCTGATGGCATGCTTGAATACTGCATGTAGCTGAGTCATTGTTGAATAGCCTGCCATGTTGCTCTACCAATCTTGGGACTTTTAATGGACTTGAATTAATGGCCTGCTGTGTGGTTTGGTAATATTGGGACTGTGACTTATTACTTCTCGACCTTGGGTTTGTCAGCCTCAGCAGCTAGCATCTACCTGAGTAAAGAGACACCGCTAGCTTCAGTGGACAGGGAGCAAGAGGCAGAGCTGAAGCACAAGGTCAAGGGGCTTTCACCCAGCCCCTACAGTCTGGCATCTGGAACTCAGACTTCTAACCTCCAAACTTGTAAGAGAATAAACTCCTGTTTGTTAAAGCCATCCCATTTGTGGTATATTCCCATCAGAGCAATACTAGGTAACCAAAACAGCCCCTGAATAAAATATTAAATGGAGAAAAGGTTAGATCAGTTGGGGCTCATTCAATGGTAAGGGATAAAAACTCAAGTTAAACTTAAGTTAGACTTAAGCATAAAGACAATTAATTGGTTCATACAATAAAAAAAAAAAAAAAAATCCAGAAATAGGGATGCTTCAGGACTGGCATGATCCAGGGGCTCAACAATATAATGAGGACCTAATCATTCTCCAGGTGATTTTTATTCTTGGGCTGTATATACCAGCAAAACAACTGTGAAAAGCTCTGGATATCTACTTCCCCAGGCTCAAGTCCAGCAGAAGAGAGCATGTGCTTCTCCCTCAGTTTCATTGCATCTCCTTAAGCAAATCAAGTCATGTGCCCATTCCTGAATCAGTCACTGTAGCCAGAGAATATGATCTTCTGATTGGACAGGAGTGAATCACATGCCTATGTCTGGATCCCATGTTGATTGAAATGGAGTCAACTCTACTGTGAGCTTATAGTCCAAGACTGCGAGAAGTGTTAGTTCCCCAGAAGAATGTTGGGTTTTGGGTAAGAATAGATTGTTGTTGTTGTTAAGTGCTGTCAAGTCAGTTCTAACTCATAGTGACCCTATGTACAATAGAATGAAACACTGCCCAGTCCTGCACTGTCTTCACAATCAATGCTATGTTTGAACCTATTGTTGCAGTCACTGCGCCAATCCATCTTGTTGAAGGTCTTCCCCCTTTTCTTTGACTCTTTACTTTACCAAGTATAATGTCCTTCTCCAGGGACTGGTTTCTTCCAACAACATGACAAAAGTACATGAGATGAAGTCTGGGCATTCTCGTTTCTAAGGAGCATTCTGGCTGTATTTCCTCCAGGACAGATTTGTTCATTCTTCTGGCAGTCCATAGTACATTCAATATTCTTTGCCAATACCATAATTTAAATGCACCAGTTTTTCTTTGGTAGACACTGGAGGCAAGAAGTAAAGGTCCTCACTCTAAGTGTAGAGGATCCAGAAGAAAGTGGGTAGTCTAGATTTCTAGATGGACATTCCTCTCTAAGAATGGAAATAAAGAGCAAAAGCAGGCATACTTTGGGAGTGTGTAATAGCAATGGTGGTTACACATGTCATCTTATTATGCATTGGCAGTCCATTTAGATTCATTTAAATCTCAGTAGACTCTGTGTCTAGATCTGATGGAGAGCACTTTCAATATTTTGATTTTTAAAATAATTTTATTTTTAACTTTTCTTTTTAATGTAAACATTTGCTTCTTTTTCTTAGGTATATATCTTTGTAGAAAACTTGGAAAATACCTTAAAGTAGAGAGGAAAGAACAAAAGTTACTCAAACTCCCTATCTAAATATTTTCACTATAAGCATCTTGGTGTATTTCCTTTCTTCTATTATTTTATTTTGTATTAAAAACGATATGAATGATTTAGAAGAGTCAGTGAAATAGTGGCAATTCTGGGCTAAGATCTTGGAATCTAGACATAAGGATTCAGATATAAAATGCTTTGAGGGCATTTAATGTATGAAAACAAGCCTCAGAAGACAACTGCATTTTCTTATGTTGTGTTCTGTCCTGCAGGCAAGACATTTTTCTTTCTCAGAATATGAAAGGTTATTTCAGTGATATTGGCTTAAATCAAAAGTCAGGTCAATCTGTCATATGTCCCTGAGTTTTCCAATCAACAGGATTTACAATATTATTAATCATTTTACCAGCTGTAGAGGTACTGCGTAGGGCTCCTATGAAAATATAGTGTGTCATGCATTTTTAATACACTCGATATTAGGCCTTCCACAGAGCTCTTCTCCATTCATATTGGTGTAGTCTCACATTAAATCATTTTTAGAATAGCATGAAAGTTAAGTAAGGCAGAAGTCTGTTTTTATGTCTTTCAGTACTCTTTCCTCCATGCAAATGGAGACCATATTTAAATGGTTGCTTAAGAGTAGGCCACTTATTGCCTAGTTTCCTAAATACTTGCAAAGGCCATGGATCCTTTCATTTACTGAACAAGATGCAACTTTGTATGTTCTTTTCACAAGATTCTGGACTAATGCCCTATGGTTCAGACATTCTTTTCAGTTTGAATCCTTATTTCCAGGGTTCAGTGACCACTTAAATAGAGTCTATAAATCATGAATATTCAAATTCAGCTACAGCAAAGTTCACTGGAGGCTCCTGGTATCTTGAGTGTCTCAACCTCATTTCTGCCCCTTGATATTTATTACCACCTACTCGAATGCTATCTCACTCCTATTTTTTTTTTTTCTTCTTCAAGGCTCCAATAACTTCCATCTTGTACTATTGTTGTTGTATTTTTAGGTGCCATCAAGTCAATTCTGACTAATAGCAACCCCATGTGACAAAATAGAACTACCCCATAGGGTTTCCTTGGCTGTAATCTTTATGGAATCAGATCACCCAGGTCTTTCTTCTGCAGAGCCATTGGATGGGTTGAAAGTGACAACTTTTTGGTCAAAAGCTGAGTGCTTAACCATTTGTGCCACAAAGGAATATTAAGTTGGAAATATCCTAAAAAGGCACCTAATCAGATATTAGGAGCTCTGGTAGCGTAGTGCCTAAGGCACTTGACTGCTGACCAGAAGGCTGGCGGTTCAAACCCACCAGCCACTCCTCGGAAGGAAGGTTGGGCAATCTACTTCCGTAGTGATACTGCCTCGGAAACCCAAGGAGGGGTCGCTATGAGTCAGGGGTGACTCGACGGCACATAACAACAACAATCATAGCATTTAAAATCTATTAGCATTCACTTTCTTCCCTCTTGACACCACTTCTCAGTATGTGACTTCACCATCACCCACTTGGCCATTATATAAAGCTCAAAGTCACATTAGACTTCTTCCCCCTGCTCTATCCTTTCTCCACCAGCCCCAAACCAGTTGGTCTAAAGTTCAGCCAATCCCAAAGCCATGTGTTTTTAAATCCCTAACCCTTTCCTATTTCTTCAGTCCCACTGTCACTGCCTTCCTTGCTTGGAGTGAAGTGGTCTTCAACTTCAGCTTCCTGTCAGCCCAGCCTGCATTCTTCTGTGTTTCCCCAATTGATGAACACCCATTTTCCTTAGCTACCTTCCTGTCCTCTCCATATCTCACAATGACTTCAGCTCCCAGGTCACAGCGAAAACAGAAGCACCACCAATTGCCCCTGACCCAAGATAAAAGACAAACTCACCCTTCCTTTCTTCCTGTTCACTGTGTGTCCTATCTAAGGCTCATTGCTGTAGTTGTACTTCAATGCCGTCCTCTCCTTGCATTTCTCAGAGCTTGTTCTATCACTTATGCAGTTTCTTGCCTGACTTCAACCTTTCTTGCTGTAGTCAGTTGTTCTACTCAATCAATCAACAAATATATATAGTGTGACTACTGTGTGCCTATACTAAATGTCAGTTCCTTTTATCTGCCCAGCATTAACTCCCTCATGTCTGTTAACAGCACCCACTCTTTGGGGGCAGGGTATCATACAATCCTCATTCCACAGCCATGTGATTCAGATGGGGTTGACTCCACTCACCCTGCATCCTGGCCAAGGTATCATCTAACCCTAGATTTTGCAAGACCCTTTTCTAAGGATTTCTCCCACTCTGGGGAGGGGCTGCTAAATTGAAGCTGCTGTTAGCCATTTTGCCAGCATTTCACTAGACTGGATGACAGTGAGTTTGGTTTTTTGGTTTTTTCCACTAGAGCCTATTTGAGACTACATTGAAGGAACTGGTGGAAAACATGGCTCCAGGAATTGACAGAATACACATTGAGATGTTTCAACAGTGGATGCCATGCTGGAGGCACTAATTTGTCTATGCCAAGAAATTTGGAAGACAGCTACCTGGCCAACTGACTGGAAGAGATCCATATTTGT
>NW_006921764.1:107808-159971 GCF_000298275.1 Orycteropus afer afer
TGCTGCAAAAGACCTCTTTAAAGTGCTGAAGAACAAAGATGTCTGTCTCTTTGAAGACTAAGGTGCGCTTGACCCAAGCCGTGGTATTTTTGATTGCCTCATATGCATGTGAGAGCTGGACAATGAATAAGGAAGACCAAAGAAGAGTTTTGCTCTTAAATCGTGGTATTGGTGAAGAATACTGAAAATACCATGAACTTCCAGAAGAACTAACAAATCTGTCCTGGAAGAAGTGCATCCAGAATTCTCCTTGGAAGTGAGAACGGCCAGACTTCATCTTACCTACTTTCTCATGTGTTTAGAAAGGACCATTCCTGGAGAAGGATGTGATGCTTGGTAAAGTGGAGAGTCAGCCAAAAAAGGGAAAGGCCCTTAATGACATGGATTGACACAGTGGCTGCAAAGGTGGGCTCAGATATAGCGAGGATTATGAGGCTGGCACAGGACTGGGCAGTGTTTCATTCTGTTGTACATAGGGTTGCTATGGGTCAGAGCCAACTCGATGGCACCTAACAACCACAACAATATTTGAGAGTGAGGTCAACACAGAAGAAGGCAGAGCTAAGCAGGAGCAAGAAGCAATTCCTGTAGACACTGTGGGGTGCCTGGATCCTACTGTGTCTGCCTCTGAGTGACTAAGCCAATATAGTTCCTTCTTTCCTTCTGTCGGTTTGAATTAGGTTTCTGTCATTTGCAAGCCTGTCGGCATTTAGACATGTTCAGTTTCAGTAAAAAAATCCTTCCTTGATCCCGTGTCTCACCTTTAGCTGGTGTCCTTTTTTCTCTTCTCCTTTATAGCTAACATTCTGTTTAAAAGTGGCTCACAATAGCCACCACAATGCCCTTACTTCCAGCTTAGGTAACAAATCACAACACGACTTCTGCCCATTCCACCCCCCACCCCACTCCAATGATGTTGCCTTTACCAAGATCTGTCACACTCTCCCAGAAATGTTTGACACTGTGGACTATGTTACCCTTCCTGATGCTTCCTCTTTCCTCAGCTTCTATGTCATTCCATTTTTCCTTGTTCTCCTCCTGCCTCTCTGGCTACACTTGTCAGTCTCTTAGTGGGTTTGCAATATCTGGGATGCTCAGCATGCTCTCCCATATGTCCACTTTCCTTCTCAATCTACAGTTTCCCTAGGTGATCTTATCTACTTACTCCCATGGCTTAAATTGCTATTATTATTAATTGCCTTCAAGTTGGCGCCAACTCTTACATGCAGAGTAGAACTGCACTCCATTTGGTTTTCAAGGCTGTGACCTTTCAAAAGCAGATCACCAGGTCTTCTCTTTCTTCTGAGGTGCCTCTGGATGGGTTCAAACTGCCAATCTTTGTGTTGGTAGTTAAGCATTTAACCATTTGTGCCACTCAGGGCTTCTTATCGCTTAAATTATCACAAAATATGAATGACTCTTATATTAGTTAATGTTAACTGGATTTCAACAGACAGAAGCCCAATACAAAGTGGCCTAAGTTTGACAAAGAGAATCTATCTTATCAATGTCATGATAGATGGAAAACATATTGAAGTTGTCAAGGATGTCATTTTACTTGGAATCACAATCAGCACCCAAGGAAGCAGCAGTCATGAAATCAAACAACATATCGCATTGGGCACATCTGCTGCAAAAGACCTCTCAAAGTATCACAAAGCAAAGGTGTCACTTTGAGGAGTAAAGTGTGCCTGACCTAAACCATGAAGGTTTTAGTCACTTCATATGCAAGCAAAAACTGGACAATGAATTAGGAATATTGAAGAAGAATTGATGTATTTGAATTATGGTGTTGGTGGAGAATATTGAGTGTATCATGGACTTGCAGAAGAGTAAACAAATCTGTCTTGGAAGAAGTACAGCCAGAATTCTCTTTAGAAGCAAGGATGGCAAGATTTCATCTCGTATACTTTGGACATGTTATCAGGAGAGACAAGTCCCTGGAGAAGGACATTATGCTTGGTAAAGTAGAGGGTCAATAACAACAACAAAAAGAGAGCCTTCAATGACATATCTTGACATAGTGGCTGCAACAGTGGCTCAAACATAGCAATGCATGTGAGGATGGCTTAGGACCAGGCAGTGTTTTGTTCTTTTGTATATTGGGTCACTAAGAGTCATAACCAACTGATACCAAAAAACATAACAGCAGCAGCATTGGTTTGCATACTGGAAACATACAGTGCTTAACCAGTATCAGGCCTGACTGCATCCATATGCTCGCACATATGATAGCTTCTGAAGTCCATCTCCTCTCTCCATCTCTGGTTTGTTTTATGTCCACTAAGCAATCCAAGGTAAGAATGAGTTTTCTCCTCATCAATAGGAAGGATTTTGATTGGTCTGACTTGGGGCATGAACCCACTAATCCCTATGGCTAAAGTGATGACTATTTTTGATTGGCCAGGTCTGGGTCATATTACCACCCTGTAGTAGCAAGAGAAAGAGATGATGTCAGCCCTATCTGAACTATATAAAAGAGATTCTCTGCAGGAAAGAGGGTCCTGATACCCAAAGAAAGGCAAGGAGATATTGGGTGGGTAAAAGCCATCAGCATTCAAAACAACCCAGTTCTACAATGTCAACCTAGTTCTCTCTCCCAGACAAGATTCCTACATAACCAACTGCCTACAGGCATACCTCTTCTAGGATGTCTCAGGTGCCTCAGATTCAACTTAATTCGTTCCCCTTCACAAACTTGCATTCTCTGCCTGGCCACTACCTCAGGAAATTTCCTCACATCCATGTGGTTGCCCAGGCCAGAGATCAGTATCATCTTTGATTCTGCCTTCCCTTCCTTCCATATCCAAAACCAATCCCTACACATTCCTTCAGCTCAGGCCACTACAGTGTCTGGCCTTGATGGATTACAACAGTCTTCTAATAGGAACTTCAATAGGGCTTTCTTCCTTTGGCTTGGCAACTCACTCTCAAATCCATGCTCCACTCTGCAGGCAGGAGTATCTTTTAAAACACCCTATTCACTTGCATAATAAACATGAATGCTTTAGCTTCTCTTCAAGATTAAATCAGAATTCTTTAACATGGTTTATAAGCCTCTTCATTATATTGGGCTTGCTTAACTTCAACAACTTTATTTCTTGTCATTTCCCTCACTCTCAACCACAGCTGCACTGAAACTGATTTCAGTTTCTCAAATGCAGGAAGTGCTATTTTATCTCTGAGTCTTTATACCTTCTCTTTCCTCTCTCCACAACACAGCCTCTTTACCTCTTTCTCCAAGTCTTACTTATTCAAGTCTAAGAGTCCTCAAAGCAGCTTTCTCTCTTTTAGACAGGATTAGGTAACTGTGGCAGAAACTGTTGATTGGCTGACTCAACGCCCATTCCCAAACCCCATCACCCTTGTGCACTTCCACTATGGGATATAGAAAAGCGGAATATCCCCTCACTCAGCTTCTCTTGAAGTTAGCAGTGGCCATCTGACAGCATTCTGGCCAATATGATGGAAATGAATGTCTGTGAGAGCTTCTGGGAAAACTTTTTGCTTTCCTGATAAAAGGGAATAACATCTGTGACACAATCCCTTCTTCCATCTATGAATGTAGACATGATGTCTGGAGTTGTAACCATCTTGGAACCATGAAGAAAAGGCCTAGAAAATCACAGAAATACTAGTCCTGTCATTTTAGAGACACTCCAAAAGCACCAGAAGCTGCCTAACAACAACAATAAAAAAACAAACTCACTGCTGTTGAGTCAGATCCGACTCATAGTGACCCCTCCTTGGGTTTCTGAGGCAGTATCACTATGGAAGTAGATTGCCCAACCTTCCTTCCGAGGAGTGGTTGGTGGGTTTGAACCACCAGCTTTCTGGTTAGGAGTCAAGTGCCTTAGCCACTATGCCCCCAGAGCTGCCTACCTCCTGATTTCTTGTTACATGATAAAAATAAATCCTATAGTTAAGCTTCCAGTATTTGGACTTTTTCTTGCTTGCGGATAAAAGCATTTTTAAATGACATAATACTCCTGCTGTGTACTTTAATTTGTATACTAACTTTTCCTCATACACCATTTATATTTTACTATAACTTCTTATTTGATTATCTATCTTCCTTGCCATAATTTAAACTTAAGTATACTTCAGTCTAGATCACTCCAAACCTGGCCAAGTGCCAGGAACCTGGTAAGTGATTAATAAATATTGTTGAAAGAATATCATTAGGGCCCCATCTCCTCAGTAGCCATAGCTCCTTCTTGTTGTTGTTGTTATGTGCCATCGAGTCAGAACCAACTCATAGAGACCCCTCCTTGGGTTTTCAAGGCAGTATCACTACAGAAGTAGATTGCCCCATCTTAGTATACTAGAATAAACTTAAAGGGGACTAGTTGATGCAAGAAATTTTGTTGACTGACTATCCTGGGATTCTTATACCAAGCAGTAACAAAAGGCTTTACAGTACTAGCTTCTACTCATGTTTTAGAGTTTCTGCTCAAATGTTGCTTTCTCAGAAGACCTGCCCTATTCCTCCTCTTCTTTTGGGTTAGAAATTCAAGTGTAAAACAGGAAGCATAAATAAGTGAGGTGGTATGATATATGACATAGGGCATCTTAAACTATATTCTTCCAACACAGACACTGTATTTATATTAAAACATAGCACTATGAATCCACAAAGAAATATGTTGTCTTCTATTTTTCTTGAAATAAGTAGCTCTCTCCTTCTATCTCTTGTTTTCTCACTTTTGATAGTCATATAGGTACAATGATAATGTTCTCTAAACCTAAACTGAACAAAATCCACTGTCATCAGTTGATTCTGACTCATAGCGACCATATAGGACAGAATAAAAAACCCAAAAACAATTGCCTTTGAGTCAGATTCAACTCATAGCAACCCTTCCTTAGGTTTCCAAGGCAGTGTCACTATGGAAGTAGATTGCCCAACCTTCCTTGCGAGGAGTGGCTGGTGGATTTGAACAGCCAGCCTTCTGGTTAGCAGTCAAGTGCCTTAGGCACTACACCACCAGAGCTCCCATAGGACAGAGTAGAACTACCCAACACTGTTTCCAAAGTTGTAAATCTTTACTGAAGCAGACTGCCTCATCTTTACTTCACAGAGCAGCTGTAGGTTTGAACCACTGACCTTTTTCACAAAAGTGTAAACATAATGACTGTGGCCACTCACAGTTGGCTTCAGTGTCAGGGATAAAATACAAATGGTAGAGGCTATGGGAAATGATGACTGATGCCTCATTTTGGGGTTCATCCAATATTGAAGATCAGTTGGAAATGTGAGTCCAGTTTTGTAAAATCTGATTTGTCTGACAAGGTAGAAATGTGGATTTTATGGAAAAATCTCTTCATTTTAAAATTTAGATCAAATTAAAACAGATAAATAAAACACAGCTATACCAAACCTTTCTGGAATTCAGATCTGTCCATTGTTCATGAATTTGCCAGTTATACCCTAAAGAATCAGATTTGGGCAGCCATTACTTGTTAGTACACTTCAACAAAGTAGATGGATGGGCATATGGCTGAATGAATTAAGTATGGTCTTTCTAATTTTAGTTTCTTCGCCCTTCAATCTGTCTTCTACATAGTTGCCAGAATGACCTTTATAAAATGCTAATTGGACCATGTTGTTCCTACTTAAACACCATCACTTGACTCCTCATTCATTAACTTTAGGTTAAAATACAAACCCATTATCATGGTCTCACCTGACTCTTCAATATTGCTTCCTATCATTAATGCCCATGTGTCCCATGCTCCAGGCATATTTGCCACTCTCTTGGATAGTCGATTCTGCCCTAATTTTGTTCTTACAATTCCCTTAGGCTACAATGCTTTCCTCCTCCTCCTTGGTGTTGTTAAGTGCTGTTGGGTCATAGTGACTCAACACTATATACAAAAGAACAAAATGCTGCTCGGTCTTGAGCCATCTTCACAGTCGTTGCTATGTTTAAGCCCACTGTAGCAGTCACTGTGTCAATCCACTTCATTGAGGGTCTTCCTCTTTTCGGTTGACTCTCTACCAAGCATTATGACCTTCTCCAGGGACCATTCCTCCTGATGACATGACCAACGTATGTGAGACAAAGTCTCACCATCCTCCCTTCTAAGGAACATTCTGGTTGTACTTCTTCCAAGACAGATTAGTCCACTCTTCTGGTAGTCCATGGTATTTTCAATATTCTTCACCAAAGCCATAATTTAAATGCATCAATTCAGCTCTGGTGGTGTAGTGCCTAAGGTATTTGACTGCTAACCAGGAGACTGGTGGTTCAAACCCACCAGCCACTCCTCGGAAGGAAGATTGGGCAATCCACTTCCTTAGTGATATTGCAGAAACCCAAGGAGGGGTCACTATAAGTTGGATCTGACTCAACTTTGGTTTATCTTTTTTATTCATTGTCCAGCTTTCAGACACATATGAGATGATTAAAAATTCAGTGGCTTGGGTCAGGTGTACCTTTCTCCTCAAAGTGACATCTTTGCTATTTAATACTTTAAAGAGGTCTTTTGCAGAAGATTTGCTGAGTGCAATATATCATATGATTTCTTGACTGGTGCTTCAATGACTGTTTATTGTGGATCCAAGTAAAGTGAAATCCTTGATAACTTTAATCTTTTCTCCATTTATCATGATGTTGCTTATTGTTCCAGTTGTAAGGATTCCTGGTTTCTTTCTGTGAGGTGCAATCCATACTGAAAGCTGTAGTCTTTGATCTTCATCAGTAAGTTCTTCAAGTCCTCTTCACTTTTAGCAAGCATTCCTCCTTACCCCACCATAGTAAATCATACTTACTCTCTAAGTTCCATGTATATTGTAACCTCATCTATGAAGCCTTCACTGAATAATGAGACAGAATTTACACTTACCTCTTCTGTTTTCTCAGATATCCCTTAAAAACAAAACCAAAAACAACTGACATATCATGGACTCTGTTCTAATATAGATCTATTTTTAACTGTTTCTCTATGTTATGAAAAGCTCAAAGGTAACAACCAGATTTGATTCTTCTTGAGTAATCTCTTGTGTGTGATTGCAACTTGTTCTTTTAATTTTTAATGGGCCTATCAATAACTTAAGGAGCTCTGGTAGTACAGTGACTAAAGCATCTGACTGCTAACCAGAAGGTTGGCGGTTCAAACCCACCAGCCAGTCCATGGAAGCAAGACTGGGCAATCTATTTCCATAAAGATCACTGCCTCAGAAACCCAATGGGGGTCACTATGAGTTGGAATCGACTCAATGGCAGTGGGTTTTTTTTTTTTTTTTTTTTTTTGGTTATCAATAACTTAAAGTCCCTGGGTGACACAATGGTTTGCATTTGACGGCTAACCAGATAACCAGAAGGCTGGCAGTTCAAACCCACCAGCCACTCCTTGGAAGGAAGGTTGGGTAATCTATTTCTGTAGTGATACCACCTCGGAAACCCGAGGAGGGGTCGCTGAGTAGGATCTGACTCGATGGCAGTACGTTGCGTTGTTGTGTTACTAATCTAGAAGTCCATGGTTCAGACCCACCCATTGGCAGTGTAAAAAGAAAGCCTGGGTGATCTGCTTCTATAAAAATTAAAGCTAAGAAAAGTCTATGGGGCAATTTTACTATGAAATGCATGGGGTTGCCATGAGTTAGAATGGACTCAACAGCTACAGGAGTTTATCAATGACTTATTTGTACAATTAAATTGGAAACTCATTGAGAGTAAGACATCATATTTAGCTATACCTAAATTATGTATTTAATAAAGATTTTTTTAAAATGTCTTAATGATTGCGTCAAAGTCAAGACATTTTGGAAATGCATAATAAAAATATTTTGTAACACCCATGACTTGATCTATATTCTCTTTAAAATAAATGGTTTCCAGGGACCATTAACTCATGCCTATTTCTCCTAATTGAGAGAAAGAAATATGAGACCATTATTACAGGTTTTGTAAGGAAATGCATATTTGTTACTTTTAAGAAATGAGGCAACAGTGCTTTTTTTAAATCAACCCATCCACAGCACACAGAATTGTTTTATAAGTGTTTAAAAGTTTGCTGTGCTTCATGCTTAAGCAGATCAAATTTCACCTTTGTTTGCACTATTCATTTGCTCAGCAATGAATTTCCTCTCTTCTACCCTCATACAACAGTACAGAGGTAAATATCATTTGGGTGTGATTGCTCTGCTACGATTATTGCTATGACACTGGAGACTTTTACAACTATTCCTGGAACCCCTGCTGAACCATCATGAGACAGATTCCAATGTGGAGCCACCTTAAATGAAGTGATATATACTGTGTATCACTCAGGACTCTGACTGTAAGAAACAGTAACTGACTCTATCCAACTTTTATTGAAATTATCAGGTAGCTCATAGGCTTGATTTTCCTAGTTACAACAAAATTCTGATTGTAAGTTTTTTATGGTTTCTTTTTCTTTACATAAGTCATTTCACACTTAATTTTTAGTTTGCTAGAGTATTTCATACTTTCGTTAATTAGAGCACCTCAAAGAGAAATGGGTCTCTCATCATAACCTTGTCCACCTCAGCCCTAACTTTTTTCCTTCCTATTTTAAATTTCATGGGGGGAAAAATGTAATGCCAAGAAAGAGGGCTTCTCTACTCTCTTAATAGGCACAATTGAATTCCAAGCTATAACTGAGTTTCAATTCAAGACAAGTGGAAGGTCAAACTGAAGGTATTAATGAGAACCATATTTTTTCTTCCTTGGTGGCTATTAAAATGATAGATGCCGGTGCACTGGGCGAGAGGAAACCCACCCAGGGCCTTGAATGTTATCATCCATCGTTAAATCTCACACATACATGTGTCATTATACATGAGCTCAGTGCAGCCAAGCTAAGGACGTGGCTGCTTCACTGTCCTGTCTGTCACTGTGCTGTCAGAATTCCAAGCAAACAAAAAATGTTCCCTTATTATTGATTCAATGAGGAACAGCAAGGAAAAGCTGGAGCCAGATCTTGGTGGACGCGTTCCTGAGCTGAATTCAAGCCAGCTCAGAAGGGCAGGAGCCAATCAGCAAAGCAAATTATCCCATGCAGAACACCGGACTGAAAGGTGATCTACAGAGGCACCTGTTTACCCAAATGGTCTTGACCTCAAAATCTTACCTTTCTGTCAGCCATTCTTATGTTCAGTGACAGTTTTAAGGGCTGTTGTTTTACTAGGCAACAGCTAAATCTGGTATTTGAAATCAGAGTGGGAGGAAAAGGGAAGTGTTTGTTGGGAAGGGCAGTGTGAGAAGGTAGAATGAAAAGAAGAAATTGGATGGCTGGTTAACATGGCACTGATTCATTGTCTAACTTAATTGAAATGTATGCATTCATTTATCCATTCAATCACCCTTTACTGAATACTAATTAAATTTATACATGCTAAATTCTGGAGATGGAGATCTTTCTCCCAAGAGGCTAGACATCTAGTTATGCAAACAAATACATATAACAGAACACAGTCAAAACCATATTCTGTTACTTTGACTTAGCTTCATTCTTCTTCTTCAACACTTCTTCAACAACTTGAGTTGCTGAGTGACTGTTCTAGGTATTGGGTATAAAGCAGTGTTTTAAACAGTACCCCTGCCCTCGTAGAGCTCTCACTCTAGCTGGGGGAGATAGGCAATAAACAAATACATTAATAAATATACTGCTGTTGTTGTTAGGTGCTGTCAAGTCAGCTATGACTCATACAATCAGAGAGAGACTTAGGGACGTGAAGGAGGGAACCAAGTAGAGTTCGCTTTTTTTCCAAGAAAGAACAAGGAAGCCAATGGGGCTGTCTTAGACAAGCTTCACTAAATATACAGATTCAATTAGACATATTTTCATACGTAGGTAGGTAGGTAGGTAGATAGATAATTGTTGATTTTGAGGAATTGATTCGCATGATTGTGAATCTAACACATGATTGTGTGGAAAGTTCAAAATCTGCAGGTCAGGCTGGAAAAATTGCAGCAGTTTTGTATCCCAAATAGGTAAAGTCAGGTGGTGAAGGAGAGAGAAATTCTAAAGGAATGTCTATAGTCTAAAGAAAAATCCTCCCTAGAAAAACCTAAGGTTTTGCTTTTAAGGCGTTTGACTGATTGGATAAGGCCCACTCACATTATTAAAGGTAATTTGCTTTGTTTAAAGCCAACCAATCTAGGTGCTAATCATTTTCAAATACTTAATAGCAACAGCTATGCTACTACTTGGCCAAACAACTTAGTATAGTAGTCTAGTCATAAAACTAACTATCGTAGGGCCTGAAACACAATGAGAAGGAAATGAGACTGTAGAGGGAATAGGGGCTGGATTTTACTCCAGGAGAGATACTACAACTTTGGAGAGTATTGAGAAGAATGACATGATCTGAATTATGTTTTCAAAGGATCACTCTGATTACTATAAGGAAAATCGAGCAGAAAACCAAAAAACCAAACTCACTGCTGGCGAGTCGATTTCGACTCATAGCAACCCCTCCTTGGGTTTCTGAGGTGGTATCACTATGGAAATATGTTGCCCAACCTTCCTTCTGAGGAGTGGCTGGTGGGTTTGAACCACCAGCCTTCTGGTTAGCAGTCAAGTGCCTTAGACACTATGCCACCAGAGCTCCTATTACATAGTATATGAATTAATATTTACATTTTATAGTTGTCAAATAATACCACAGGTTAAAGGCTAATACTAGTGAAATTTTGCAGGCATAATTGGTTCAACCCTAAGTCTTATTTTTCACACATGACATCTTTATTCTAATAGCCTCTATATCTTTAGAATGCTTCTGGCTGCAAATAATAGAAGCTTAACTCAAACTGAAAAAAAAAAACAAAAACAAAAAAACAACAACCAAACTCACTGCCATTGAGTCAGTTTGACTCATAGCCACCTCTCCTTGGGTTTCCAAGGCACTCTTCAGAAGTAGATTGCCCAATCTTCCTTCTGAAGAGTGGCTGGTGAGTTTGAATTTCCAGCCTTCTGGTTAGCAGTCAAATGCCTTAGGCACTATGCCACCAGAGTTCCCACAAGCTTACTAAAAATATTCCTTACCTTACAGAACTATAAGTCCATAGGTACGGTGAGTTCTAGCACAGTATAATAAGGGCTCAAAGATGTCATCAAAGACCTAGGCTCTCTCTGTTTCTCTGGTGTGGTCCTTGGTATTCACTTCTTAATAAAGGTCTTTCTCTTTGTAGTTGCAAGATGGCTGCCAGGAGCAATCTGAGTATCATGCTTTCTTATTCAAGTAAGAGAGAAACTCATCTTTAAAGAGTGACTAGAGTAGCTTACACCATATGCCCAGCCTTGTACCAAAGACTTTCACTAGGTAAATATCATGCTCTGATTGGCTTATATTAGTGAGGCTCTACCCCTGGATCTGGGGATGGAGTCACAGTCTCCTGATTCATGTATGAGGCAAGCAGTGGGAACAGTTAAAGCAAAGGTCCTAAGGCTGGAGCCTGCCTGGCATATCCTAGAAATGACAAGGAAAGTAACTTAGCTGGAGAGAAATGAATCAGGGGGTGAGTAGTTGGGATGAGGTCAGATAGTCACACAGGGCCTCTTATTTAAGCTTGGACTTGCCATGAACTGTGAAGAAGACTGTCAGCGGAACAAGTTTTTGGAGCATGTGAGAATTTTGGTAGCGTGATGCCTAAGGCACTTGACTGCTAATCAGAAGGCTGGCGGTTCAAACCCACCAGCCACTCCTAGGAAGGAAAATGGGGAAATCTACTTCCGTACTGTTACTGCCTTGGAAACCTAAGGAGGGGTCACTATGAGAAGGGTCCGACTCGACGGCATATGACAACAACAACAACAACATGAGAATTTTAGCATTATTTGACATGATTAGTTTGAGATGTCTTTTAGATACCAAAGTGGAAATACTGAGTATACAGTCTTGTTCAGAGAAACCAAGGCCTGAGATATAAACGGGAGAGGTGTCAAGAGATACAATATTGAAATCCACAAGACGATAAGATGGCCTAAGGAGTGAGAGTAGATGAAGAAGAGGACCAAGGACTGAGCCCCGGGACACTTTAAATTTTCAAGGTTAAGGAAGGGATGAGAAACAACTATGGCATAGGAGAAAATTGGAAGAACATGCAGAGGGAAGCCAAGCAACATGCAGGAAGGAATGATGAATGTGCCAGATACTACCATGTGGAGGGCTTTGGTGGCCTTGACAAGGAGGAAAGGCAGGGTCAAAGGCCAGATTAGAGTGGTTTACTGCTATAATTATTTGACCCGTACATACAATGTTCAAATGTCTTAATTTGTGCACTCTTCTTTAGATATTTAGGTCTTTGAATGTGTCTAATTGCTTGCAGCTCTCTCCCTACAAATAATCAGGAATGAAAACTCTACATATCTTTTTTCTCCCTTTTGTTGGAGTATTTTCATTTGCAAAGGAAGCCTGTGCATATTGCTGTAGGCAGTAAAGTCTTTCTTTGAATGATGTGTTTCTTAAGACTTGATATCCAAAACTATAAAGAAAAAAGGGGAGATAAGTAAAAAGTTACTAATATTGAGAGCTAATATTTATTGAGAATTATGATAAATACCCAAAAAACTCCACCAGCTGCTCTGCAGGAGAAACATGGGGCAGTCTGCTTCCATAGGGATTACAGCCTTGGAAACCCTCGGAGGCAGTTCTACTCTGTCCTATAGGGTTACTATGAGTAGGAATTTACTCAACAGCAACACTTTTTTTTTTTTTTTTTTTTTTTAATGATTAAGACATGAATTACTCCATTTAGTACCTACAATCTATGAAGTAGATGCAATTTTTATCATCTTTTGATATATGGTGATTTTATATATCACCATTTTTTATATGAGGTAATTGATTATCAGAGACATTATGTTGCCTATCAAAATTCATTGCTCCAAATGGCAAAATGGCAGAACAGTGATTTGAACCATGTCTGCCTTACTCATTTATATAATTTGTTCTCTGATATTAAAAGTTATAATCTAAATTGCAAATTTTAGTTTGTGTAAAATATGTGGTGCCTAATTTTATTGTAAGTGCTGCAAAAGTACAGGTGGAATTTTATTGAATTGAATTGCATTATATGGTAAATTGAGATACCCAGAGTATGTTTGCTTTGCAGTATTCTTTGGCATTGCCAGCTACCCATTTTCTCAGCTGAGATTTTTTTTTTTCCCCCTTTCTCTCTGCTATACCAGGCACACACAATTTCAGGTTGCCTGGTTTAAAAGCAATTATACCTCTAGAGAATCTCGTTGCTTCTGATTCCTAAGTGCTGGTTGTTTATAGAATTACTGCTCAGATCCCTTTAGTTCAAAATGAACATGCCAATGAAACTGAAATGAGAATCCACACTTTTAAATTGGATTATCGGCTTCCCTCGTGTACCAGTTTGCACCATTCCTCCTGCAGCAAAGTTGCCAGCGATTCTCAGTAGTTCAGTTTTACGGCTTATGCTGGATGGTTGGGGCTAGGTGCATCTAGTTAATTTATTAGTTATGCTGTGTCTTGGGGATGGCTGTTGCCACAGTAACAGAACAACAGACCTTCCTAACCTATTTAAATTGGTTCTCAATCTTTTTTTTCCTCTTTTTATATTTATATTGAGAAGAGGATAAAATCAAGCTATCAATTTTAAACTAGTATGCTTCAATGTAAAAAAAATTAAAAAAAAAAAAAACAAGCAGGAAACTATTCCCTTCCTTTTTCCCTCCCTTCCTTTTCATGAGAAATCCTTTTTTGCCTTTCTTTGTAAAATAGAATTGAAATCAATATGCTTATTGTGATACAACAGCAATTCATACAGCATGTTTCCATTGCTAACTATTTTTGTTGGTTACAAGCTTAATTGACTAATATCAACAGAGGCGGCACATGGATTGGTGTTTCTCCGTTAGCTGCTGCTGCTGCGCTGGGCAGGGGAGGTAGCACACAGCAGTGTTTTCATGAACTTCTTCATAAGAAGAGTGGGTGGGGTGGTTTAATTTTCCCAAAACTGGAATATTAAAAGAACTAACAGACTTTCTGGAACTCAGTATAACTTTCACGTAAGTTTGACTTGGATCCATTTTCAGTCAAATCATATTTTAATTTCTAGAAAAGGATATTAACTAAGCGACTTGTTAAGGAAGTATTTTTGGAATACGAGTCCAATGAGTAATATGCATTAATAATTAAATACTAAGAAATAAACACACTATATTCCCAGGATTTGGGGAAAAAAAAAATAATTGTGGAAAGAAGGCAGCCTGATGTTGAAGTTGAAGAACCCAAACATGGGCCTAGACACATGAGCCCAGGAGTGGAACAGCTGGATTGGAGAGGGCTTGGAGGATAATTTCCTGTTTTATTTGAAGAGGAAGGATGCTAATGGCCCACGTACAATCTTTGCCATCTCCTGATTGGCACATACTCTTTAGGGAACAGTTTGCCTTCTCTGCCAAGGGAAATAAAAAAATAAGGCAATGCATTGGCAGTTGCTAATGAGAATAAAGAGGACAAATGGAGGAAAATAGAATATTTATTTTATTTCACTGGTTTGGACTGTTTCTAAAAGATACTGTGTACTAAATGGTACTCACCCTCCCAGACAGAATTGAAAATGTGTTAAGCCTTTAAGAGATTCTTTTAAAATAGGAGCTAAAGTTAAGGGATCGTAGACTCACCCTGTGACTCACTCCACCTCTACTTGTCTCCACCTACACACAGGCTAAAATCCTGGACTCAACTTTGGTTGCACATTAGAATCACTTGGATAGCTTTCAGAACTCCTGAAGCCCAGTTGGCACCCCAGACCGATTAATCGGGGTCTCTAGCGTGCTTAAGGAGCTCTGGTAGCATAGTGCCTAAGGCACTTGACTTCTAACCAGAAGGCGGGCAGTTCAAACCCACCAGCCACTCCTTGGAAGGAAGATGGGGCAATCTACTTCCGTAGTAATACTGCCTTAGAAACCCAAGGAGGGGTCTCTATGAGTCGGGTCCGACTTGATGGCACATAACAACAACAGCATGCTTAACCTTTTTAAAGGTCTACAGGTGACTCTAATGTGCAATCAAAGTTGATATCCATAGGGCTGGAAGTGATGATCTGGCTGCCCAAAAGAGAGAGGAGAGGTGGAGGCCTTTGTTGTGCAAGCAATTAACTAATCATAGGGAGAAAGCATGTTTCATGATGTTGTTGTTGTTAGGTGCCGTCACGTTGGAACCAACTCATAGAGACCCTATATACAACAGAATGAAACACTGCCCAGTCCTGTGCCAGCTCCACAATCCCAGCTATACCTGAGCCCATCATTGTAGCCACTGTGTCAATCCATCTTGTTGAGGGTCTTCTCCTCTTTCATTGCCCCTCCACTTTACCATGCATGATATCATTCTCTAGAGAATGGTCTCTTCTTACAACATGACCAAAGAAGATGAGAAGAAGTATGACCAGTCTTGCTTCCAAGGAGCATTCCAGCTGCACTTCCTCCAGGAAAAATTTGTTAGTTCTTTTAGCAGTCCATGGTATTTTCAGCATTCTTCACCAGCACCACAACTCAAAAGACTTGACTCTTCTTCAGTCTTCTTTCTTCACTGTCCAGTTTTCACATACATGTGAGGCAATTGAAAATATCATGGCTTGTGTCAGGCACACCTTAGTCCTCAAGGAGACATCTTTGCTCTTCAGCACTTGAAAGAGGTCTTTTGTAGCTGATTTACCCAGTGCTATATGTCATCTGATATCTCTACTGCTGATTCCATTTGCACAGATTGTAAAACCAAGTAATATGAAGTCTTTGACAACTTCAATCTTTTCTCCATATATTATGATGATGCTTATTGATCCAGTTGTGAGGATTTTTGTTTTCTTTATATTGAGGTGTAATCCATACTGCAGACTGTAGTCTGCAATCTTCATCAGTAAGTGTTTCACGCCATCCTCACTTTTGCCAAGCAAAGTTGTGTCGTCTGCATATCGCAGGTTGTTAATGATTCTTCCTCAAATCCTGATGTCATGTTCTTCTTCATATAGTCCAGCTTCTTGGATTATTTGCTCAGTGTAGATATTGAATAAGTATGGTGAAAGAATACAAGCCTGACACACTCCCTTCTTGATTTTAAACCATGCACTGTTCCCTTGTTCTGTTCGAACAACAGCCTTCTGGTCTATGTACAGGTTCCTCATGAGTACAATTAAGTGTTCTGGAATTCCCATTCTTCTCAATGTTATCCATAATTTGTTATGATCCACACAATCAAATGCTTTTTCATAGTCAATAAAACACAAATAAACATCTTTCTGGTATTCTTTGCTTTGAGCCAAGATCCATCTGACATCAGCAATGACATCCCTCATTCCATGTCCTCTTCTGAATCCAGCTTGCATTTCTGGGAGTTCTCAGTCAATATAGTGCTGCAAACATTTTTTAATTATCTTCAGTAAGATTTTACTTGCATGTAATATTAATGACGTTGTTTGACAATTTCCATATTCTTTGGGATCACCTTTCTTTGGAATGAGTACAAATACGCATCTCTTCCAGTCAGTTGACCAAGTAACTGTCTTTCAAATCTCCTGGCATAGCCAAGTGAGTGCCTCCAGTGAAGCATCTGTTTGTGGAAACATCTCAATGGGTATTTCATCAGCTCATGGAGCCTTGTTCTTCACCAATTCCTTCAGTGCAACTTTGACTTCTTCCTTCAATAGCACTGGCTCTTGATTATATGCCACCTCCTGAAATGAATGAACACCAAATCTGTTTGGTACAGTGACTCTGTGTATTCCTTCCATCTTCTTTTGATGCTTCCTGCATCATTCGATATTTTGCTCACAGAATCTTTCAATATTGCAACTCGAGGCTTGAATTTTTTCTTCAGTTCTTTCAGTTTGAGAAATGCCAAGTGTGTTCTTGCCCTTTGGTTTTCTAACTCCAGGTCTTTGCACATTTTATTATCATAATTGACTTTGTCTTCTTTAGCTGTCCTTTGAAATGTTCCATTCAGCTCTTTTATCTTGTCATTTCTTCCATTTGCTTTACCCACTCTTCTTCATTCAAGGGCAAGTTCCAGAGTCTCTTCTGACATCCATTTTGGTCCTTTCTTCCTTTCCTGTCTTTTTAATGACCTTTTGCTTTCTTCATGGATGATGTTCTTGATGTCATCCCACAATTCCTCTGGTTTTCAATCATCGGTGTTCAATGCATCAAATCTATTCTTTAAATGGTCTCTAAATTCAGGAGGGATATATTCAAGGTCATATTTTGGCTCTCATGGACTTGTCTTAATTGTTTTCAATTTCAAATTTAACTTGCATATGTGCAGTTTATGATCTGTTCCACAATTAGCCCCTGACCTTGTTTTGGCTGAAGATATTGAGCTTTTCCATCACTTCTTTCCACAAATGTAGTTGATCTGACTCCTGTGTACTCCATCGGGTGAAGTCCATATGTATAGCTGCCATTTGTGTTATTGAGAAAAGGTATTTGCAATGAATAAGTCATTGGTCTTGAAAAATTCTATCATGCTATCTCCAGTGTCATTTCTATCACCAAGGCCAAATTTTCCAACTGCCAATGATTCTTCTTTGTTTCCAACTTTTGCATTCCAATCACCAGTGATAATTAGCACATCTTGAGTGCATGCTTGATCAATTTCAGACTTCAGAAGTTGGTAAAATTCTTCAATTTTTCTCTTCTTTGGCTTTGGTGGTTGGTGTGTAAATTTGAATAAAAGTAGTATTAACTGGGCTTCCTTGTAGGCATATGGATATTATCCTATCACTGATAGCATTGTACTACAGGATAGATCTTGAAACATTCTTTGTGATGGTGAATGCCATGCCATTCCTCTTTAATTTGTAATTCCTGGCATAGTAGATCATATGGTTGTCTAATTCAAAATGGCCAAAACTGTTCCAGGATATCTATCTTTATGTGTTCCATTTTATTTTTAACAGCTTCCAATTTTCCCAGATTCATACTTTGTATATCTATGTTCCGATTGTTAATGGATGCTTGCAGCTGTTTCTTCTCATTTTGAGTTGTGCCATATCAGCAAATGGAGATCCTGAAAGCTTTACATTATCCATATCTTTAAGATTGGCTCTTGTCTGATGAGGAAGCTCTTTCCCAGTTGTGTCTTGAGTGCCTTTTGACTTGAGGGGCTTATCTTCCTGGCACTGTCTTGGACAATGTTTCAGAGCTATTCAAGAAATTGTCCAGTAATATATCAGACAGTGTTTCACTGCTATTCGTAAGGTTTTCACTGGCTAATTTTTTGTGAAGTGGAGGCCTCTTTCTTCTGAATCTGTCTCAGTCTGGAAGCTCTGCTGAAACCCAGCCACCGTGGGTAACAATGCTGGCATTTGAAACACTGATGGCGTAGCCTCCAGACTCACAGCAACACACAAGTGACCACAGTACAAGAAACTGACAGACAAGTTTGTCTCCCTTAGCTTCCTGTCTGGGAACTCTTCCTCTTACTTGTTCCAGTGGTCGATCCTGGCTGCTGCTTCCTGCTTGGTCTCTCTCTATTCACTATTTCATGATAGTGAAGAAAATATTTTCCATGATGCTTAGAGACATTTTATAACCAGGAAAATATATTTTGTAACTGAAATAAAACCTGAGCATAAGAAGTAATGATGACAAATACTATTTATTTGGCATCTGTGGTGGTTAGGTTTGTGTGTCAGATTGTCTGGGCCTGGTTGAGTGGCTGGACAGCTGGTGGTAGTTATTCCCCATGATGCGACTGGCAATCAACGCCATGGTGGGATCTACCACAAGCAGCTGAGTAGCTGCCTTTGGGATGTAGTCTGCTTCCCGTATATGATAAGCAGCTTTAGGAATGGTCTCTAGCTTATGGCACACTTGAACCCTGCATGTAGCTGTGTCATTGCTCAGCAGCCTGCCATGCTCTGTCAACCTTGGGACTTACAATGGACTTGAATTAATGGCCTGACATGTGGTTTGGTAACATTGGAACTATGCCTTTTAACTTGTCAACCTTGGGTTTGTCAGACTCAGCAGCCAGCAGCTGTCTGAGTTAAAAAAAAGCCTCTAGCTTCTGTGGGCTGGGAGCAGAAGGCAGAGGTGAACTCCAAGGTTGAGGGGCTTTCACCCAGCCCCTAGAGCCTTGCACTTTGAACTTGGACTTAAAGCCTCCAAACTGTAAGAGAATAAACTCCTATTGTTAAGGCCATCCCATTTGTGGTATTTTCTGTTAGAGCAGCACTAGGTAACCAGAACAGCATCTAACTTTGTGCAAGGGACATACATAGCTACTTATATGTGCTATTTCTTTTAGTACTCAGAGCAGTCCTAGGAAATACTTGGATCCATCCACATTTGACAATTAAAGAAATCAGGCTCTGGAAAAATATAATTAAGGTTACACAGCTGGTGGAGCTAGAGTCACACCCATGCTGAGAGATTTCAAAGCTGTTTTACTTCACTGCTTTCCCCATAGTCTAACTTAAAAGAGTAGTTGTGTAGCCCTTGAGTACTTCTATTAATAATCTCTCAGAACCTTAGAAGTAAAGAGAATATGCTTCATATTATTTGAAATTGCCTCTATTTTTCTCGTTATTCATCTTTTTTTCCTGTTACTTTCCTGTCTTATTACATTCCTTCTGTTTTCACTTTCCCCAGTAAGGCCAGTATTACCAAAAACCAAACCAGTTATCAAATTGATTCCACCTCATGGTGACCCCATGTGTGCCAGAGTAGAACCGTGCTTCACAGTGTTTCAATGGCTGATTTTATAGAAGTGGGTTATAAGGCCTTTCTTTCCAGGCATCTCTGGGTGACTTGAATCACCAACCTTTCAGTTAATAGCCAAGAGTGTTGACTGTTACACTACCCCCCAGGGACTCCAGGCCAATATTAGAATGTTTTAAAGTGTTCAGTATGAAAGTTTTTTTTTTGTGTGTGTGTGTGCATTGAATATTTTTCCATCATCATTTGTATACATTTAACTCACAACACACATTTCACTGAACAGATAGGGAAACTGAAGTAAAGCAACATCATTGGTTCTCTAAGATTTGAAACATTTTCCCCAATGTAAGAATTGGACCACAAATCTCCCATACTATAAAATATTACGATGGTCTAAATGCACCTAACTAAAAATGAGGAGTAGAGAGAGTTAAAGGATAAAAAACACACTGTGGGCTCCTATAGCTGGCAATGGTCCACCTTGGATAAAACCAAGAAAGAAAACCAAACCCACTGCTGTTGAATCAATTCCAGGTCATAGGATGGGGTAGAACTACCCCATAAAGTTTCCTTGGCTGTAAATATTTACAGAAACAGATAGCCTCATCTTTCTCCAGTGGAGCAGCTGGTGGGTTTGAACCGCCAACATTTTGGCTACCAGTCAATTGCTTTAATCATCATACCACCTGAGCTCTTTACCATCTTAGAAAACCAAAACCCCAACTGTACTGACTTTGAGTCGATTCTGACTCAAAGTGACCCGTTAGGGTTGAAAAGAACTGACCCAAGGCTGTAAATCTTTTAAGGAAACAGACTGTCTCATCTTTCTTCTGCAGCTGGTGGGTTCAAACCAACTTGGATAAGTACCTATTATTCGCATTTATCCAGATAAACTCACTGGGATGCTAATTGTATGACCTGAAATGGTGATTTGAAGAATAGTGTGAAATTGAGATGGATCTTTGTGTAATTCATGATGAATAATGCCTTTGTCTGCAAATGGGTGATTAGCTCCAATTGAGATTCCTGTTTCCAATATAGTTCAGGAGAATACCTATTAAAATATCAATAGACTGCATCCATTTATATAGCATTATGGCAAATATAATTGGTGAGTGTCTCATTTTTCCATGTTTCTCCTCCCCCTGACTTATTTATGAGTGTTACATAGTAATGAAAAAGATTGGCTGTAATGAACTACTCTGCTAGGCAGAACATTTTCCAATGTTACTAAGAGTTTCTTTTCTTTCTAACTAAATTGTTCCTTTCTTCCTTTCCATAATCATTAGTCTGTGTTTTGATGATAAAACAGAATTAGAAAGTTGGGTATCCATAATTAATACATGTTTACTATGCCAAATAATTTCTTGCTAGAGAAAATAATGGAGAACTTCAATTCTGTGGCTCTCAATTAGCAAAGAAAGCCGTGTTATCTGCTGTGTGGCGGTTGTATCTTAAATAGCTACCATAGGGCTATGGGAGTGGGACATCACCACAATGTTATTTGAGTGGAATTTCCCAGGAAATCCAAGAAGATATTTACTGCATTTCTTGCTTCTTCTTCTTTTTGTAATAATGAAATGGTAGAAATAAAATTACAGCAAATCGTCTTGTAACAGCTGCAATTTAGAAAAGCCAAACTAAACAAATGGGACAATTGTCTAACATGGACACACCTGACATTTCCTAAAATAAAATAAAATTTATATATATATATAATTTTTAATCATTTTGGAACATTTGATTGTTCATTGAAAAAGGTCCAAACATTTTTTGATGGAAATCAGAGGTAATGTATGGCCTTCTTCAAGAACGATAGGTTACTTGAATGATAAGTTCTGTTCCTTGAAATCATTAAGCCTCATCCTCTCTCTGCTATATAACCCCATGTTATGCTGAAGCCATAGAATTTTCTTCCTGCTACTTTTTATTTGTGGTATTTATGTGTTTTATTGATTATGTGACATAATAAAACACAGCAACTTGGAGCTGTATGGGCTATATATTTTGTTCAACAGCAATGCGAAATGTTAGGGCTCTGCTCTCCACTTGAAGAAACATCTTGCTGGGATAGAAATAGATTTATAATGACTGCTAGGCTCTGTGCCTGTGAAATAGCCTGGTAGGTAGCTCATTATAGAGCTAACATCATTAATAAAATAGCTGAAAAATTTCACAAGTACAGGAATATCTTTTACATCAGTAGCTGTAAGGAAAATACCTAGCGTCTGCATAATTTGAGACTCATTTTAAAGCTATAATTTATCATCATTATCTGCATATTATAATGGCAAAACAGGTTTAATTGCTTTTGACTGGACTGGCATGATGATGAGGAGAAAAGTTAGTAGCAGATGGTCCCACTGTCAAAACTGCAGTCTTTTAGCCCAAAATAAAGTCACAGACTGAACAGAGCATGTTTCTGGCTTCTAGTTCTATCTTATCTTGAGAAGTATGAATTAGCATTTTCTAGTCTTATAATTGTCTAGAGAAATAGCAGTTATTTACAGAGGGACTAAAATAGCTGTGAAATTCAACTTTAGCAGGTTTAAATTGTCTAACATCTTTGGATTAACAGAAATATTTACTTGTGGTAGAACTTGGTGGGTTTAAAAAATATTTCCATTCCCGCTTTAGAGTATTTAATTGCTGGCATATCAAGATTTCAGAACATGTCTATTTTGGTATCATATAATATTTGTTCTGTTCCTCCCACAAAGTTCTCCAGTCTTTTAATCACATCAGTGATAAAAATTATTTTACTTGGAATAACCAGTCTTGCTGTGAACAAATAATTTATCCAGGAGCACTTAAAGACATGCGACACATTTCACTGTGTTCGAAACTTCTGTATTGCTACATCAGTTACAATATGGCCTGAAAGAGGCTCTGTATTAAACACAACACAGATGGATACATGGGATTTATCTGAAAAAAAAACAAAACAAACAAACAAAAAAACCCACACACATCCAAAGCAGTCATGGAGTTCCTCACAAATCAAAGCATTTAAGATCATATTCATAAGAACTATAGAACTATAGAATTGCAAAAATTAAGTCCTCTTCTTTGCCTTTTAATACTTTGGTGGCCCTCGAAGAACACAATAAGCGAGTGGTAGATTACACTGTTGGCTGGTCAATGCGAGTAAATTAACTGCTCCAGCTGATAGAAGAGAAATGCCAGCTATAGCATCTTAAGTGAAGGTGACATGCTATCTGCAAAATAATGTGAATTCGAAAGTGCAGTTTAACCCCAAAGTAAAGGGGGAGGGAAAGAAAGAATGGAGCAATCTGCCAGACTAAAATAGTGTGCGACAGAGAAATTATTCGGAAATGGAACTGGTTATAGAGATACAGATTTATTATTTGGTTGCTGTCATGATAAATTTGCCTCAGCTATGCCCATACATGTTACAGTATTCGTGTCTGAGATGAGTGGAGATGTTGCAAAAGACTTTGCACAATTGAAAATTCATTCTTAAAATATAAATAGGTAAATGCTCTCTCTTAAGAGTATGTATGAGTGTGTGTGTATATCTACATGTGTGTATATATGCTTATATGTGCACACATATCCACACATATATATGTATATAGTATGTAAAAATAAATTTGTCAGTTAATGAATTGAGATGTCCACACACCATAGGGATTTGAGACTATAAAATGAATTTTTATTGTTATTGCCTAGCTCTGGTAGCATAGTGCCTAATGCATTTGACTTCTAACCAAAAGGCTGGCAGTTCAAACTCACTAGCCACTCCTCGGAAGGAAGGTTGGGCAATCTACTTCTGTAGTGATACCGCCTTGGAAACTCAAGGATAGGTCGCTGTGAGTCGGGTCTGACTCGACGGCACATAACAACAACAACAACATTAGTATAAATCATGAAGAAAACCCTCTTAGCAGCTATAAAAGCTTATTCTGATCTAGAATTCTGCTCTAATGCCAAATGGTTACTTTCAGAGTCAGACACTATGTGGATCAATGTTATTAATGAATATTTTCATTGATTACTATATTAGTAAGGAGCTCTGGTGGTGTAGTGGTTAAGGCATTTGGCTGCTAACCAAAAGGTCAGTGGTTTGAACCCACCAGCTGCTCTGTGGAAGAAGGAGGAGGCAATCTGCTTTTGTAAAGATTTACAGCCTTAGAGACCTAATGGGGGTCGCTGTGAGTCAGACTCGACTCAATGGTAGTGAGTTTGGTTTTTGGTTTACTGTATAAGTAACATATTTAAACTAAATAATTCAATCATCTGGTCACAATTTGCTTGCTTTGTTGGCACATACAGTGTTTTTGCTGTCACATAAGATGTTATGTGCCGTTGAGCCGGACCCGACTCACAGTGACCCCTCCTTGGGTTTCCAAGGTGGCTTCACTGTGGAAGTATGCTACTCACCATAAGGGAGGACTTAGCCAAGTGTTGTGAAAAGCAGAAGCATTCACAGGACATGTGAATACTTCTTTGTTTATGAGAGAAAGGCAATAATTTCTTTAGGTGGTCTTCACAGAGCCTCTTAAGCTTGGAAAGTGTATTATACAAATTTTCTTTGGCCTGTGTGGTGAAAAGACTCAGTTTGTTTGGTACTCTTCCATTAACAAATTACACTACGATCTTTTTATCTAATAGTCTGTTTTTTTCCAAGAAATATCAAAATACATGGTTCTAGTTTGGATGGTTTGAAGAGGTACGGCCAGAATGCTCCTTGGAAGTGAGAATGGCCAGATTTCGTCTCATGTACTTTGGTCATAGTGTCAGAAGGGCCCAGTTCCTGGAGAAGGATATCATGCTTGGTAAAGTAGAGGGTCAACGAAGCCCCTCAAGGGGACTGACAGTGGCTGCAAAGATGGGCTCAAGCAAAGCAAATACTGTGAGGATGGCACAGGACCAGGCATTGTTTCATTTTGTTGTACACAGGGTTGCTACGAGTTGGAAGCGACTGGACAGCACCTAGCAACAAGGATATGAAGCTAGTCTCTACTCTTTGAAGTTCTTTGTTGAATCATTAATGTTATCTGATAGCAGAGTTCTGCTTCTAATCATTCTTGATGTCAGAAATCCTTCTGGGGATGTCTGAGGCTTCTGTGGCTACCCCGTTATCTACATCTCCTCAACTCTTCCTTCTGATTAAACAAGTCTTCTAACTCCTTTTCCCTTCATTCACTCCTCATTTCACATACCTCACACCTAAAACAGTGTATTTTATGTGAAGCAATATAATGGCAAAATACATTTTACATGTGCACGTATGCCTGCTTCTGGTCATGTTAAAATCTGGTTTCCAGTTGTCAGGAAGATCCTATCAGGTACATTCAAAGGTTTCATGCTGTGGTGCATAAATCCTACTGTCAGGGTTGTTTTGTTTTCATCATCATCTTCATCACGGAATCTTTATCAGTTGAATTAACTGATGGCTTATCATGGGTGGGCATTATGCCTATTTGAATGATCACAGTTGATAGAGTCACGGTAGATAATTTTTTGATCCCCATTTTCAAGATGAAGAAATGAGGCATAAAAAGTTGTAGTATCCAAGTCCATATTATTCATGGGGTAGACCTAAGATTCCAATCCAGATAGCTTGGACTCTGCAGCCCATGCTCTTAACGGCTAAGCTTTGCTGAGCTGCGGTCTTAGAATTTTATAATTTGGATTCTTATAATTCCGGTAATCAAATATGTTGTTGTATTGTTATGTGCCGTCGAGTCAGAACCGATTCATAGTGACCCCTCCTTGGGTTTCTGAGGCGATATCACTACGGAAGTAGATTGCCCAAACTTCCTTTCAAGAAGTGGCTGGTACGTTTGAACTGCCAGCCTTCTGGTTAGCAGTCAAGTGCCGTAAGCTAACTAACTAATCAAATATAGTTAGTCCATAGTCAAATATAGTTAGTCCATATATGTATTTGCGTTGTCATCATTCTGGAGCTACAGTTTTAACATGTATATAGCTTTTTGGTTCATTTTAACTTGGATTCTGTATTTAAAAAATTTTAAATGACAGCTCTTCCCCAATAGTGCCTTTTATATTTAAACTCGTCTTCAAAACATAGAATTGGTTCGTCTTTGAAATGACTGGTGTTTGATAGTTCATTGAAGAAAAGTAGAAATGGAAGGTAAGTGAAAAAGGAGACTACTAAGTAACATCCTTTTTATTTTATTGAAGTGAGCCTCTTTTATATTTTGAACAAATTAGAAAAAACAATCAAATTAATGTAAAGTAGAAGCTATTAGTCAGGGTGAGGGGAGAAAGTTTTACTGTAATAAAATCTATTTAATCTAATTCTAGCGTGATGATTTACAGTGTTCTCCAGAACAAAAGCATTTTGGAAGTAGGTTGTTGGAAATTCACATTTGACTACTGTGATGTATAATTATAGCCTGCTATAGCTGCTTACATTGTCCTTTAAATATTTATTCCTTTGAATAATTGGATTTAGGAGATTTTAATTCATTTGGTGAATAAGCTATTAATTTTTCATATATTTTGACAGTATACCAATAGTTCACTTGTCTAGCATCTAGTAAAACCTAACTGAATGGTGTGGAACTTTACAGCAAAATTATCCATCTTTCTGTGTCCTGGTGAATATTTACATCCAAAATAAAATACCCATTACAACCCAGGAAAACTCAGTTACTGACTTACTTCTGGTGGCTAAAAATTAATTTGACTGTAGCCTTCTATTTCACTTGCATTTATAGTTGAAAGTAATGGTTAAAAATAAATGAAGACAATATTACATCAAAACCCTTCGTGAGCTCAAAGACGTTTATAAGCTGTTACCATGGCGCTGACTGTGGCAGCTCACCAGCAGAGTCTGGCAATACCCGCCCAAGCAAAAACGGGCGAACTTTGGTTTTCAACAGGAACAGTGAGACTCCAAAGGCCTGTGTTGACAGGTAATGAGATTTAATTCATGAGAGGACAAAAAAGAAAAAAAAAAAAAAAAGGGGAGAAAATATCCATATTCATTGCTTAATCAAATAAAATTCTTTCAGAGGATTCTGGGAATTCTCCCCAGTTGCTTCCAAAGCTTCCCTTTGATAGCTGTAAACAAATTACCTTACGAATAACTTCTTAATCAGGGAAGAGAAACGCTGTTCTCTACTGATCTTTCCCTTTGGGTGGTCCCAGCCAGAGAGCAGCAGTCTTTCTCCTGATAGCTTGGTTTCTGAAGAGCCATATAGCATTATGTTGACAGCTGTAGACCTCTTTTTTTATTAGGATAACAAACATCCTGTGTGGAGGACAGCATCAAGCCAGCTTGCAGTATGCCCAATTAGAGAAGCTAAAATCTCATTTGTTTCACCATGGGAGCCCCCTGAAAGCACACCGTTTTGGCCTCATTACAGTATTTTTAACTTTACAAAAACAATTTCATTATGGAAATTAAAGAAACTCATTTGGCCTTAGCATGTATGCTGAAGTTAATAAATTCCAGAAGTATTTCAACTACCGCAGCATGTAGTTTTGTCTTCACTTAATCACAGCCAATAGTTGCTTTTAAAAAAAATATGATGGTTCCAAAGAAAATTATCATTTTCATTTGCTGTTTGCTGTGGTTTGATTAAAAAGCAAACAAATCTGCAAGAAAAATATTAACTTCAGCTGTGTCAGAATCCAGTGAATTCATATAATTGGTGTCTTTGTGGATATGTTGATCACATGAATACATAAGCTCAGTATGCCCTGTATATGTGTTAATTCTTAGAAGTTAACTACAATCCAAAGAATAAAATTGGCATAACAACCTCTACTCAGCACCCATGGAGTTGGTGTTGTATGTTGAAGTAGTGCAAAACATTTCCACTCCTTTTTCTTTTTTTTTTTTGAGGGGGATCTTATACCTATTATTCTTATTTTTGTTTTGTTTATTTATTTATTGTGATTTGAGTGAAAGTTTACTAAGCAGATTCATTTTCCATACAGCACTTCATACATTTTTTTTTTCATGACATTGATTGCAATCCCCATATCGTAATAGTTCTCTTCCAACTTCCTCCTTGTGGTTTCCTGTTCCATGTGTCCTTTCCTACGCATTCCTACCTTTGATCTATCTCCCTGTGCAAATACTGCCCTTCTGATCTCCCATGGTTGATTGTTCCAAGAAGTGTACTACCTGGTGTAAATGTTCACCTTACATGCTTTGGCTCCAAGCCATGGGAATGAGTTCACTTCCAGGCCTGAAGGATGACTGACTAGGGGCCATAGTCTCATTGGTTTCACCAGTCTCTATCAGACCAAGAAGCCTGGTCTTTTTTTTTATGATTTTGAGTTTTGTTCCACGTTTTTCTCCCACTCTATCCAGGATCTCCTGCACTGATCCCTTTGTGAGGAGCTGACAGTGGTAGCCACGCACCATCTAGTTCTTCTGGTCTCAGGGTCATGTAGGCTGAGGTCTGCATGCTCCACTAGTCCCTTAGACTAATTGTTTCCATGAATCTTTGGCTCTCATCATTCTTCTTTGCTTTGGATGAAGAGAGACAAATTGTTGCATCTAGCTGGCTGCTTGCAAGCTTTTAAGACCCCAGTTGCTACTTACCAAAATAGGATGTAGAACAATGTTTTTGTGTAGTATGTTATGCCAATTGGGCTTGATGTCCCCTGTGTCCATGGTCCTGAGCCCATGGGCCCAACAATTTGCTCCCTCAGGATAGTTGGCTGTGGCTAAGAAGTTAGTGTATCTTTGCCTCCTGTTAGCTCTATTTATATGGACATTGTTATAGCACATACAAATACATATGTAAAAATATCAACTACCAAACTTATATATAGTCATGGGTATATTCCTTTTTGCCTAGACATACCTGATCATTCAGCCTGTCTACCTAAGTATGCATCTGTAGATTAGTGCTTGTTATCACTGATAATGCAGTATTGTGTATGTGAAAGTGTTTATCTTTGTTGTCTGTACCTCGTGTGCACCTCTCTGTGTCTTCCTTTTCCTTAGTGTTATTGTGTTGGTCACTTGCTTTTGATATATTGCCTTTCTCTTTACCCAAATCAATACTCATCTGTTACCTTTCTAGCAATTTTCCCTCCCCTCTCCTCTCATCCCTGATAACCAACAAAGAAAGTTTCCTTCCATATGTAAACCTTCCCTAACTTTTTCAATAATGGACTAATACAATAGTTGTCCTTCCGTAATTGACTTATTTCACTCAACATAACATCCCACAAGTTCACCCGCATGATGAGGTGTTTTGCAGATTCTCATTATTCTTCAGTGTTGCACAGTATTCCATTGTGTGTATGTACCATAGTTTGGTTATCCATTCCTCTGTTGATGGGCACTTACATTGTTTCCATCTCTCTGCCATTGTGAATAGTGCTGCGATGAATATGGGTGTGCACATATTTATTCATGTCCTGCCTCTCAATTCTTTAGGATATGTACCTAGTAATGGGATTGCTGCATTAAATGGTATTTCTATTTCCAACCTTTAAAGGAATTGCCATACCAATCTCCACAGTGGTTGTATCATTTTACAGCCCCAACAGCAGTGTGTGACAGTCCCAATCTCTCTGCATCCTCATCAGCATTTGTTATTTTCTACCTTGTTGAACTTTGCTATTAGTGCTGGGGTAGAATGGTATCTCATGTTGTTTTGATTTGCTCTGGTAGCATAATGGCTAAGACACTTGCCTGCTAACCAGACGGCTGGCGGTTCAAACCCACCAGCCACTCCTCGGAAGGATGGTTGGGCAATCCTACTGCCTCAGAAACCCAAGGAGGGGTCGCTATGAGTCGGGGTCGACTCGACGGCACATAACAACAACAACAACAGTAGCTAATGATCACGGACATTTCTTCATGTGTTTATTGGCTTCTTTGGTGAAGTGTCTGTTCATGTCTTCTGCCCATTTTTAAATTGGATTTTTTTTTATGTTGAGGTGTTGGAGTTTTCTATAAATTTTAGAGATAAGTCCCTTGTCAGATGTGCTGTTGCTTAATATTTTCTCCCACTCTGTAGGTTCTCTTTTTACTCTTTTGGAGCAGTCTTTTGAGAATTTAATTTTTAGAAGGTCCCAATCATCTAGTTTATCTTCTGCTGTTTGTGCATTTTGGTTATGCTTTATTTGTTGTTGTTATGTGCCATCGAGTCAGACCCGACCCATAGCGACCCCTCCTTGGGTTTCTGAGGCAGTATCACTACGGAAGTAGATTGCCCCATCTTCCTTCCGAGGAGTGGCTGGTGGGTTTGAACCACCAGCCTTCTGGTTAGCAGTCAAGTGCCTTAGCCACTATGCTACCAGAGATTAAGGCCCCTAGATTTGCTACTATTTTTTCTTTGATGAACTTTATAGTTTTAGGTTTTACATTGAAATCTTTGATCCATTTGGAGTTAGTTTTTGTGTGTAGTGTGAGGTATGGCTCTTGTTTCATTTTTCTGGAAATAGATACCCAGTTTTGTCAGCACCATTTGTTAAAGAGACTATCTCTTCTTCATTTAATGGATTTTGGCCCTTTGTCAGAGATCAGCTGTCCATAGGTGGATGGATATATTTCTGGCTTCTAAATTTTGTTTGACTGGTCTATGTGTCTGTTGTACCAATACCAGGCTGTTTTGATTACTGTGGCTGGATAGTAGGTTTTGAGATCTAGGAGAGTGAAACCTCCTATTTTGTTCTTCTTCTTCAGTAGTGCTATGCTTATATGAGGGCTCTTTCCTTTCCATATAAAATCGGTGATTGGTTTTCCCATGTCCTTAAAGAATGTTGATGGAATCTGAATTGGGATTGCATTCAGTGTATAAATTGCATTGGGTAGTACTGACATTTTCACAATGTGCGGTTATTCCTTAAACATTTCCCCTCTTAACATTTCTTGAAATGAGAGGAAATTTTTTCTTTTGGAAGTAGTTGGTTTTATCAAACCAACAAAAAGGGAAACTAATAAGTAGATAATCAAATGGTGATGTTTGGTGGTATTAGCTTTTAGATTCCAAATGACTTTATTATAGAAGAGAATATCTATGTGACAGATATTCTGTCTGTTCCCAACTCCACTTCGGAATGGGCATTGTACTGTATTACATGGAACCTAGTCAGTTACTTTCTGAGAGGATAAGCTTTAAATCAAAGTATATCACATCTGTTTTTATTTTTCTTTACAGACTTAAAATTCTCTGAGATTCCTAATAATCTTATCTAGATCAAGTTGTGATCAATCAATTGATGATATTTCTATTTCCAACTTTTAAAGGAATTGTCATACCAATTTCCACAGTGGTTGTATCATTTTACAGCCCCAACAGCAGTGTATGACAGTCTCAATCTCTCTGCATCCTCACCAGCATTTGTTATTTTCTACCTTGTTGAACTTTTCTATTAGTGCTCTGATAGAATGGTATCTCATTCTAAAAGAAGGCAAGGCAGAAGTGGTATGTCTTTTTTGACCTAAATTTGGAAGTCGTACATCACTAGAAATGAATCGTTAAGTCTGGCCCAGAATCAAAACCAAACAAAAAACAAACTCACTGCCATTGAGTTGATTCCAACTGATAGTTACCCCCATTTGGTTTCTAAGGTTGCAAATCTTTATGGAAATAGACTCCCTCATCTTTCTTCTGTGGACCAGCTTGTGGATTTGAACTCCTGACATTTTAGTTATCAGTCAAATGCCTTAACCACTACACCAACAGAGCTTCCTGGCCCACACTCAAGGTAAGGGAAAATAAGACTCTACCTTTTGAAGGGGGAGTGCCAAAGAATTTGTAAACATATTTGAACATCACACACTCTGCTGTTCAGTAGCTGTGTGATCTCAGAAAGCCATGTTGTTTTTGGAACTGTGATGTCAGCTTGGTCATTTTGCAGTCATGGGCAAAGATTGGCTGCTTTGTAGATATGGATGACATTCCCAGTTATAGGTCTGAATCCTAAAGAGGAAAAGTCATGTAGCAAGTATTTCACCAGTCTTCTAGAAGTAGATAAGTAATTAAGTTGGTGTGGTAGTTAAGGTTGTGTATGAATGTGACTGGACCATGATTCGGAGTGGTTTAGGCAGCTGTGGTGTGGTCATTCCCATGATAAGATCTGATGTATATGCTTTGAGTAGCCAATCAGTTGAAAGACAGTTTCCTTAGGGGTGTAGCCTGGTTCTAATATGTATATATGTGTGTGTGTGTGTGTGTATATATATATATATATATATATATATATATATATATATACGTTCTAGGAAAATTTGGGAAACTTCTGTGGATCTGGATTCTTTTGTGCTGCCTACAACTGTCCATGAGTGAACAGTCCATCATTCTGCCTAAAGATCTTGGATTCATCATCCACCAAAGTCAACAGCCATTTTACTGCCACGAATCTTGAGCTTGTCAGCCCATGCAGCTGTATGAATCAGGAAAAGCCTCTAGCTTGATGTTTGATCCAGGAACTTGGGACTTGCCAGCCTCTATAATTGTGTGAGCCATTTTCCTAAGATAAGTTTCTCTCTCTGTATATAAGCTTCACTTGTTTTGCTTCTCTAGAGATCTCAACAATAGGGACTGGGTAAAATCCCCTTGACCATGGGTTTCAGCTCTGTCTCTGGGTCCCAGTCCACTGAAGCTACAGGCTTTCTACACTCAGGCAGCTGCTGGCTGCTAAGGCTGACAAACCCAAGATCCACAAGTAAAAAGTCACAGTCCTAATATTACCAAACCACATAGCAGGTCACTGATTCAAGTCCATTAAGAGTCCCAAGATCAGAACCAGATAAGGATGCCATCTATCACCACCTCTATTTAACATTGTATTGGAAGTCCTGGCCAGGGCAATAAGGCAAGAAAGAGAAATAAAAGGCATCCAAATTGGCAAAGAGGAAGTAAAGCTATCTCTATTTGGGGATGACATGATCCTATACATAGAAAATCCACTAGACTCAGGAAAAAAAAAAAAACTACTGGAACTAAAAGAGAGGGTCAGGATACAAGGTCAACATACAAAAATCAGTTGGATTCCTCTACATAAACAAAGAGGCCTCTGAAAAAGAAAAAAAGGAAAACAATACCATCTATAATAGCTACCAAAAAGATAAAATATCTAGGAATAAATCTTACCAGAGACATAAAATACCTATACAAAGAAAACTATAAAGCACTACTACAAGAAACTACAAGGGATCTACATAAATGGAAGAGCCTGCATTGTTCATGGATAGGAAGACTGAATATTGTGAAAATGTCAATAGTACCAAATACAATCTACATATTTAATGCAATCCCAATCCAGATACCAACAACATGTTTTAAGGATATGGAAAAACCAATTATTAACTTCATATGGAAATGAAAGAGACCTCGGATAAGCAGAACACTACTAAAAAAAGAACAAAGTGGGAGGTCTCACACTCCTGGATCTCAAAACCTACTATACAGTCACAGTAGTCAAAATAGCATGATATTGGTGCATTGATAGACAGATAGACCAATAGAACAGAATTGAAAACCCAGAAATAGACCCATCCATTTATGGACACCTGATCTTTGACAAATGTCTAAAACCCATTAAATGGGGGAAGAGACAGCCTCTTTAACAATGGTGCTGGAAAAACTGGATATTGACTCACAGAAAAATGAAACAAGACCTATACCTCACCTCATACATAAAAACAAACTAAGTTGGAGCAAAGACTTAAATGTAAGACCCAAAACTATAAAGTTCATCAAAGATAAAATGGGGGCAAATCTAGGGGCCCTAATTTATGGCATAAATAGAGTATCAGGCATAACCCAGAATGCATAGGAAGTGGAAGAGAAGCTAGATGACTGGGACCTTTTAAAAATTAAATTCTTATGAGCATCAAAAGACTTCTCCAAAAGGGTATAAAAAGAGAACCTATAGGTTGGGAGAAAATAATTGCTTATGACATGTCTGACAAAGGACTTATTGCCAAAATTTATAGAAAATTTTAACACCCCAATGCCAAAAAGACTAACAATGTAATTCAAAAATGGTTAAGGGACATGAACAGATACTTCAATGATATGCTGGTGACCAACAAACACATGAGGAATTGCTCATGATCATTGGCCCTTGTTATTGTTATTATGTGCTGTTGAGTTGGACCTGACTCATAGCGACCCCTCCTTGGGTTTCTGAGGCAGTATCATTATGGAAGTAGATTTCCCTACCTTCCTTCCCAGGAGTGGCTGATGGGTTTGAACCACCAGCCTTCTGATTAGCAGTCAAGTGCCTTAGGCACTAGCCATTAGAGAGATGCAAATCAAAACAACAATGAGATATCATCTCACCCAGTAATAATAGCAAAGTTAAACAGGACAGAAAATAACAAATGCTGGTGAGGTTGCAGAGAGATTGGAACTCTCATACACTGCTGATGGGACAGTAAAATGGTATAAGCATTGTGGCAAATGGTATGGCAATTCCTTAAAAAACTGACAACAGAAATACCACTTGAACCAGCAATTCTATTACTAAGAATATATCCTCAAGAGGTGAGGAACAGGACATGAACAGACATATGCACACCCCCGTTCATTGCAGCACAATTCCTATAGCAAAGAGATGGAAACAATGCCCAGCAACAAAGGAATGAATAACCAAATTATGGTACTTTCACACAATGGAATACTATGCTATATTATAGAGCAATGAAGAATATGCAGATCATCTCACAAGGAGGATGAATCTGGAGGACATTATGCTGAGTGAAGTAAGTTAATTGCAGAAGGATAAATATTGTATGAGCCCATTACTGTAAAAAGTCAAGGAAGGGTTTGTTTAGAGAAGGGAACTCACGTTATAGGTTACTGGGGATGGGAGGGAAGGAGAGGGAAAATTTTGGACTGGCTGGGGACCACACACTGAGTTGGGTAAGGGGAGGGATGGTATAGCAAGAATCTGTGACCAGCATGATAACATTGGGGAAAGGGAGGACACTGAATTGTGCACATAAGATATAGATGGCAGAGACTGATGTCAGTGTATCCACAATACTGCATTACCACTAACATCAAACACCAGGCTACAGATAAATACATAGACAACTGAGAAGATCAGATGGAGGTCAGTGAAAGGAATATACTCTAGACCAATGATAGATTCAGCTGAGGATAATCTTGCACAGATACTTGTTGTTGTTGTTGTTTTGCCGTCGAGTCGGCCCCGACTCATAGCGACCCCTCCTTGGGTTTCCGAGGCAGTATCACTACGGAAATAGGATTGCCCAACCTTCCTTCCGAGGAGTGGCTGGTGGGTTTGAACCGCCAGCCGTCTGGTTAGCAGGCAAGTGTCTTAGCCACTATGCTACCAGAGCTCCCGCACAGATACTAGTGATACAAAATAACCACAATCATTACAGAAGCAACAGAAGACAGACATGGAGCAATTCCTCATAGATAGCCAGATACCATTGGAGAGAGATCCACTGGATATGCCGACTCAGGACCATAGTATTGGGGAACACCAGGCTCAATTGGCACAACATAATACATAAAAATCTTGTTCCACAACCTACTATGGTGAGTAGCAACTGGGGTCTTAAAAGTTAATGGTCTTCTATCATTGGAAGTGAAGAAGAGTGAAGAAAACCAAGGGCATTTGGAAATAATCAGCCCTAGGACATGATGGACCTTGAGACCAGAAGAACTAGGTGGTGCCCAGCTATCAATGCCAACCCCTCAGGAAGGGGTCACAACTGGAGATCCTGGATATAGTGGGAGGAAAAATGTGGAACAAAATCCAAAAACACAATAATGACCAGAAATACTGGTTGGATGGAGTCTGGTGGGACCCCCAAGAGTATGGCCCTGGGGTACATTTCAGGCCTGGTGTAAAACTCACTCCCAAGAGCTGGCTCTCAGCCCCACAGTAATAAGACTTACTGGCAAAACACCCAACCTGGGATGATGCACCCATCTACTCTATGGAGATACATCCCTTGGAGCAATCAGCCGTGGGGCACCAAAGGGGCAATATTCACATGGAAGAAAAGCTGGACAGACAGGAGTGCATAACTAAGAAGGGCACCGGGATGGGGGCCAGTCACTGGGAAGTGAGAGGAACAGAGTGGGGTAGGCTTGGGGATGGTAATTAGAGAGTGAAACCAAATGGACATGAACTGTTGAATGTAAAACAAATTCTGCTCTGTAAATTTTCACTTAAAGCACAATTAAAAAAAAAAAAAAAGAAAAGGAAGAAGAGTCCTGAGATCAGCATTCAACATGGCAGGTTGCTGAACAATGACTTGGCTACATGCAGGATTCAAGTGTGCCAAAAAACTACAGACCATTCCTAAAGCTTCTAGTTATATATTGGAAGCAGACCACATCCCTAAGGGCAGCCACTCAGCTGCTTACAGTAGATTCCATCATGGTGTTGATTACCAGTCTCATCATGGGGAATATTATATCCAGCTGCCCAGACGCTCAAACAGGCCCAGCCAAGTTGACACACAACCTTAACTACCACAGCTGCGTTCTCTAGAGAAGCAAAACCAATGAGGTGTATATACCGAAATCTGTACAGAGAGATTTCCTTAAAGGGAATCACTCACACAATTGTATGAGCTGGCAAGTCCTAAATTCATAGGTCAAGTGGCAGGCTGGAGACCTCTGATGGCTCACAGAATTGCAAGAACTGGTGAATCCAAAATGCAGGTCAGGCACCATTCCAGAGGATTCTATAGGGTTTCATGTCAAGATTTGGAGGTTAGGTGACAAGAGTTGAGAGAGAGTGCAAACTTTGCCAGAATATCCATTTATATTCTGGAGGCAGAAAACCTCCCCAAGGAAATTCCCCTTTCAAGTGATTGGTAAATTGCAGCAAATCACATTACAGAAGGTGATTACATTTACATTACATTACATTATAAAACAGAATAGCAACAAGTCCACTATCTGGCCAAACCACTGAAAATCATGGCCAGGCCAAGTTGATGCATAAAACTAATCATGATGGGGAATTTTCCTATATTCCCCTTAGGTCTGCGGGAGTGCTTTCCAACTATCCTGAGTTCAATGTATCCATTCTGCTGTCTGGTGCTGGGAATACACATCGATCTTATTATGGGCAAAAGTCATGGTCAGCCAATCTCATCATGTTCATAAATCAGAGTTCAGTGTAGTAAGTAGAAAACACTAGATATTTTAAGCAGAAAGGGATTCGATACACAGAATCACAGATCTTTACAAAGTCAATGGAAGGACTTGAGGAGCAAAAGTTAAGAGAACTCCATTGGGCTGCTGGTTAAGATTGACCACTGTAGCCAAAATCCAAGGAAAAAAAAAAGACTTTGACAACTGCCCTATACCCATAGACTGAACCTAGATAGAATGAAATCCACCCCTCAAATAATTTAGAACTTGCTTTTCAGCAGCCACGACCATGGAAGATGACTACTGCCTCATTGTGCTAGTCCATTCTTAATCTCTTGCAGATGCTTCTAGTTAGCAATACTTGATTCTTATTAAGAAACTTAGCTGCAAAGGAGTCTTTTTTAACTTTTTAAACAATCAGTTCAAACCCACCGGTAGCTCCATGGGAGAAAGATGAGGCAATCTGCTTCTGTAAAGATATACATACAGCCTTGGAAACACCATGGAGGTCGCCATGAGTTGGAATCAACTGGATGACAGTGAGTTTGGTTTTTTGGAAACAATCCAAATAGAATCAAGGTGAAATGAAGATCAGGAAAGCCAATCCAATGTTATATCATATCTTGCAGCCAAATACAAGAAATGCTTATCACTGTCACATGTGCTATGATAACTATATTTATGACAATGCATTTCTGATACTTTGCCCTCACTATTAAGCTGGATTCTTTAGAGAGGCAAAACCAGTGAAGTTTATATATAGAGAGAGAGAGAGCGAGAGAGAGACAGAGAGAGATAGAGAGACAGAGAGGGAGAGAGAGAGAGAGGAGCTCTCGTGGCATAGAGAAAGAGAGCAAAGGACAGAGAGACACACAAACATACACAGGGGGAGACAGACAGACAGAAATAGAGAGAGGGAGCCAGAGACAGAGAGAGAGAGACAGAGGGAGAGAGAGATTTATTTCAAGGAAATGTCTCACATGATTGTAGAGCCTGACAAGTGCTGAGTCTGAGGGTCATATGTCAGACCAGAGGTTTCTTCTGACTCATGCAGTTCCAGGCACTGATGAATCCAAGATCGGCTGACAATGTTGCAGGCTTCTGCTGAAGAGGCTGGTGAATCTAAGATTGCCAAGTAATATGGCAGGCAACTGGCTCACAGGCTATGAAGGCAACAATCCAAGATCAACAGGCAATATGGCATGTTGCTGGTTCAAGTCCAAAGAACTGGAGGTAAGATGATGATGAGGTAGATGTAGGATCCAGATCAAGCAGAGAGCCAGAGAGCTTTTCTGCAATGTCCATATAATCAGACTTATCATGGGGGAAGGCCACATCATAACTGCCAAACCACTGAGAATCAGAGCCTAGCCAAGTTGCCACAACCTTGACCATCACAACTATCATCCCCTTATCACTTGTGATAGCTGTTTACAGTCTTTCAGTGATTGCTAGTGATTGTGAGACCACCACCCCTGCCATACACACACACTAAATAGATTGCAAAAGCTTTGAAGACAAAGATGTTGTCTGATGTTTTCACCACAGCATCCTCAGAATCTGGCCCAGTGTTTCTGTATATTAGGAACTCTAAAAATTTGATGAATGAGTAAAGATTGCGAGCTATTAGTGAGTCTTAAGGCACCATTGTGCCTTCTTGTTGGTGGAAACAAGGGTTGCAAAGGAACAGAGCTTATAAGGAACAGAGACTTCCTTGCATGCAGCACAGATGCAGATATAGTTCGGGAGAATGGTCTTAGGGAGGGCTGTGTAATAGAGAAGCCAATTTTCAACTTGCTCTTCTCAGAATTGCATGACAATCAACTATCTAGGTCAATTTGGTTGAAGAATTATCTTATTGAGTGCCATTATCCCATACTTTGAAATTTCACATGACCCTGGACTGAGTTTAACTGGCTCTTGATATCTTTTTAAATGGAATATCTTATTTACCTGCTTTTTACTTAAGCATCTTTTTCAGAGCTTCTGCTAATGTATTAAAAAGAAAAAAAAAAAAAAATCCTTTGAAAGAGACCAGGACAGTCATCCAGTCCAACCTTGTGAATTGATATTTTATCTTCAATTTTGTTAATTACAGTGATATTATAAAAATAAACACGTTCCAAATCAATCCTCTCCAGGGGTATGTGCCTAGAGTAATTAACAACTTAATGATACACCCACTTTACTTCATGTAAGTTCCTTCTGCATTTCTTCTTTATTTCTAGATATTGTGTCATTTGCATTTGTAACCTCAGTAACCAAAGAATATGTATTTCTGTTTTCAGAGATGACTCTTTTCTTCTTCTCCTTTATTTACCATGCGCTTCTGCTGAATGGGCAAAGAAAGAACTCTCAGATTTATTCTCCAAATGCATATGATTCAGACTAGGTCATAAATAAATAATTTTTCACATGTATGTCACATCAATCAATTCTCTCTTATTTATCTCCCCTTCTTTCTTTAGACTTCTAAACTTACTGCTGTTGAGTTGGACCCAACTCATAACAACCCATTTGTGGCTCTACAATTAAAATTGGAAGGGCTGGGGACTAGCAGCCTGGCCTATGTGTTTTTGGCTGTGTGTGTGTGTGTGTGTGTGTGTACTTACCTAATTGTGGTGGATAGTGCCTAAGAGTCTTTTCTTGAAGTTGCATTTACATAACAAGCACACTCTTTTTATTTAGATTTGTCTTTTTTTGTGGGGGTTGCTTAATGAAAACTGGTGGAGATTTTGAGAGAAGGGATTCAATGCCCCTCAAAGTCACACCATGGTGCATGTCATCCTCCCCACTTCCCAACCTCTAAAAACAGTGCTCTGAGACTGAAGCATTGGCGTTTTTACCTCTTCTATTGATGGAAATTTTAGAAATCAACTTGATAGCAACTAACAGCAATGACAGAATATCAGAGCTTCATGAAGCTTTGAAAGATTATCCAGTCTTAATCTCTCATTTGCAAATGACAAAACTACGGTCCAGAGTGATTTAAAGAAGAAAAATTAGAAACACAGTAGGGAGAGTTGATCTGGTGTTTGGACATCCATGCTAGGCCAGTGTACTTTCCATTATAGCTCTAGTTACTCCAATGTTAAAAGACAGATAAAACCTTTCATTGTCTTTTATTGCCACTTAGCAGTGGGAGAATTAATTCAAAAGGCCTGAGATATACTAAACATCAATAGTCTTGGCCCTATGAGTAGTTATATGAACTCATTTAGGAGAGACAGGCTATTGATAAATAGATTTAGCTGCTGCACCAAGTGTAAATAGCTTCTCATTGTCTTAGAAGTCAACGATTCTTTTTAAACATTAAACATGCCTCCTGAGAGATACAATTATCACTCGTATAAGTTACTGAAGAATTTGAAGCTTTGAAGAAAGTTTAAATAAAAATCAAAAGAAGGAACTAATATTCTGCAATAGGCAGTCTACCCTGTGTGCCATCTGATTCCCAATAGGAACATTGTTTTATAAATCAAGGATTCCATATTCATGTCCTATACAGCAATAAATCTGAAAAGTAGATTTTCATCTCTAGACTGAGACTGAAATTTAAATAGAAATATTTTCATGATTTTAAATATTTTAAATGAAGTGGTGAAAAATACTGTACAAAGTGATCATCAGCCAAATATGAGATATGACAAGTCACTTAAGCTCCCTAATCCTCCATTTCCACATCGATGTAATTAAGTATAAATAAATATCAAGGAATAGATGACCTTAATGATGTAGACGGAGTAAAGCTTTCTGGACCTTCATTTGCTGATGGGGCATGACTCAAAATGGGAAGAAACAGCTGCAAACATTCATTAATAAATAGAATGTGGGATGTACATAGTATAACTCCAGGAAAATTGCAACTTGTGAAAAATGAAATGAAACACATAAAGATTAATAGTCTAGGCATTAGTGAGCTGAAATGGACTGATATGGATCATCTTGAATCAGAAAATCATATAGTCTACTCTCCTGGGAATGACAAATTGAATGGTGTCCCATTCATCATCAAAAAGAACATTTCAAGATCTATCCTGAAGTACCATGCTATCAGTGATAGGATAATATCTATAGGCCTACAGGAAAACTGGTTAATATTACTATTATTCAAATTTACATACCAACCACTAACACGAAAGATGAAAAAATTGAACCAAGTTCTGCAGTCTGAAATTTACCAAACATGCAGTCAGATGTATTACTGGTGATTGGAATGGAAAAGTTGGAACATTGGAGAAGAATCATTGGTAGTTGGTAAATATGGCCTTGGTGATAGAAACAATGCTGTAGATCACGTGATAGAGTTTTGCCAGACTGACAACTTATTCATTGCAAATACATTTTTTCAACACCATAAATGGCAGCTATGCACATGGACTTCACCATATGGAATACACAGGAATCAGATTGACTACATCTGTGGAAAGAGGTGATGGAGATGCTGAATATCATCAGTCAAAACAAAGCCAGGAGCTGATTGTGGAATAGACCATCAATTGCTCATATGCAAGTTCAAATTAAAGCAGAAGAAAATTAAAACAAGTCCATGAGAGCCAACCTTGATTATATCCCACCTGAATTTAGAAACCATCTGAAGAGTAGTTTTGACACATTGAATGCAAATGACTGAAGATTAGATGAGTGGGGGATGACATCAAAAACATTATACATGGAGAAAGCACAAGGCCATTAAAAAGACAAGAAAGGAAGAAAAGACCGAAATAGATATCAGAAGAGATTCTGAAACTTGCTCTTGAATGTAGAATAGCTAAAGTGAATGGAAGAAAAGATGAAAGAAAGGAGCTGAACAGAATTTCAAAGGGTAGCCTAAGAAGACAAAGTAATGTATTATAATCAAATGTTTAAAGACATGGAGTTAGGAAACTAAAAGGGATGAACATGCTCGACATTTCTCAAGCTGAAAGAACTGAAGAAAAAAATCAAGCCTCAAGTTGCAATATTGAAAGATTCTGTTGGCAAAATATAGAATGATGCAAGAAGTATCAAAAGAAGATGGAAGGAATACACAGAGTCACTGTATCAAAAGAATTGGTCACTGTTCAACTATTTCAGGAGGTAGCATATGTTCAAGAACCAATATTGAAAGAAGAGGAAATAAATAAGACAGTGCCCTGAAGGAATTGATAAAAAAAACAAGACTTCAGGAATTGACAGTATAGCCATTGAGATGTTACAACAAACAGATACAATATTGGAGGAGCTTATTCATTTATGCCAAGAAATTTGGGAGGCAACTAACTATCTGGCCTACCTGCTGAAAGAGATCTTTATCTGTGCTCATTCCAAAGAAAGATAATCCAATGGAATGTGGATATAATCCATCAATATCATTAATATGCCAGTAACATGTCACTTAACTGCCATTTAACATGCCAGTAAAATTTTGCTGAAGATAATTAAAAAACAGTTGCAGCAATATATTGAAAAGGTATTTCCAGAAATTCAAGCTGGATTGAGAAGGGGCCATGGAATGAAGGATATCATTGCTGATGTCAAGATGGGTCTTGGTTAAAGCAAAGAATAGCAGAAAGATGTTTACTTAGGTTTTATTGACTATGCAAAGGCATTCAACTCTGTGGGTCATAACAAATAATGGATAGCATTGTGAAGAATGGGAATTCCAGAATACTTCATTTTGCTCATGAGGAACCTGTACATAGACCAAGAGACAGTTATTTGAACAGAAGAAGGGGATACTGCATGGTTTAAAATCGGGAAATGTGTGCATTGGGATTGTATCCTTTCATCATACTTATTCAATCTGTATGCTGAGCAAATAATCTGAGAGGCTGGGCTGTATGAAGAAGAATGTGGCATCAAGATTAAAGGAAGACTCATTAACAACCTGTGATATGTGGGTGACACAACTTTGATTGCTGAATATGAAGAAGACTTGAAGAACTTACTGGTGAATATAAAAATCTGCAGTCTTTGGTATGGATTACATCTCAACCTAAAGAAAGTGAAAATCCTCACAACTGGACCAATAAGCAATATTATGATAAATAGAGAAAAGATTGAAGTTGTCAAGGATTTCATTTTACTTGAATCATAATCAACACCAATGGAAGCAGCAGTCAAGAAATCAGATGTTGTATTGCACTGGGCAAAGTTGTAGTCACTTCTTGGCCACAGCCAGCTGCCCACAGGGAGCAAGTCATTGGACTTGTGGGCTCGGGACCATAGTCACAGGGGATATCAACCTCAATTGGCATAACATACTACACAAAAACATTGTTCACATCCTACTTTGGTGAATTGCAACTGGAATCTTGAAAGCTTGCAAGTGGCCATCTACATGCAATGACAGGTCTCTCCTCATCCAGAGCAAAGAAGAATGAAGAAAACTAAAGATGTGTGGAAACAATTAGTCCAAGTGACTGGTACATCATGCAATCATCAGCCTATACAGCTATGAGACCAGAAGAACTAGATGGTGCCCAACTACCACTGTCAACCACTTGGATGGGGATCTCTGTAGGAGATCTTGGATAGAGTGGGAGAACAATGTGGAGCAAAACTCAAAATCATTAAAAAAAAAAAAAAGGACCAGGTTTGCTGGTCTGATAGAGCCTGGTGGAACCACTGAAAGCATGGCCCCTAGTTGCCTTTTGGGTCTGGAATTGAACTGACTCCTGTGGCTTCCAGCCAAACAAAAGACAGGTATATGAGCTGACCATTTACATTAGTAGATATACTCCTTGGAGAGATCAATCATGGGAGAATAGAAGGACTGTGTATGCACAGGGAGATAGCTCAAGGGGCAGAATGCATGGGAGGGAAGGACACAGGGAAGAGGTAACTATGGGGAGGAAGTGGGAGGGGAGCTATTGCATTGTGGGAAATTGTAGTCAATGCCATAAGACAAAGTGTATGTGAGCTACTGTATGGAAAATGAATTTGCTCTGTAAACTTTCTCCCAAATCACAATAAAAATTAAAAAAATAAAAGACTAAAGATGTCACTTTGAAGACTAAGATGCGCCTAACCCAAGCCATGGTATTTTCAATTGCCTCATATGCATGTGAAATATGACAATGCATAAGGAAGACCGAAGAAGAGTTGATGCCTTTGAATTGCGGTATTGGTGAAGAACACTGAGAATACCATTGGCTGCCAGAAGAATGAACAAATGTGTCCTGGAGGAAGTGCAACTGGAATGCTCCTAAGAAGCAAAAATTGCCAGACTTCTTTTTACCTACTTTGGTCATGTTGTCAGAAGGGACCATTCCCTGGAGAAGGATATCATGCTTGATAAAGTGAAGGGTCAGTGAAAAAAGGGAAGACCCTCAATGAGATGGATTGATACAATGGCTGCTTAGCAAGAACTGTGGGACAGGTGCAGGATCAGGCAATGTTTCATTCTGTTGTGCATATGATACTGTGAATCAGAGCCAACTCAACATCACCTAACAACAACAACAACAAGGTAATTAAGGAGTTCTTGATGCCTCTAAGGAGTCCCAATGGCACAATGGTTAAATACTTGGCTGCTAACTGAATGATCAACAATTTAACCCCCAGGCAATTCACAGGGAAAAGATGTGGTAGTCTGCTTCTGTAGAGATTACAGCCTTGGAATCTCTATCTGGCTGATCTATTCTGTCCTGTGGTATGAGCCAGAATCAACTTGACAACAATGAGTTTAATTTTTTGGTTTTTAAAGCTTCTAAAGGGGAAGGAATTAACAATGCCTCATTCATTATTCATTTACCCATCCATTCATTTATTTTTTCTTTTAACAAATAATTGATGATCTAGGATGCTTCTGTGTCTAAAAATGTCCTGTGCCTTATTTTGCAAAGTTCTTCTCATTGTGTTGTAATTGTCTATTTTCAGCCTGTTGCTCCTTCCTACCCCCAGCCTCACTTGAACAGAATGTAAGCTTCTTGAGGGCAGGTACGTTATCTTTCTTATTTTGATGATGAATTCTTAATATCCAAGATGCTGCCTGCACATAGTAGAGATTCTGCCAATATTCCTCAGTGGATGGAAACATGGCCTTAATAAACTTGGTATGTTATGGAGGAAAAATACAACCATATAGAAAACACAAAGGGCTTGTGTTAGGGCTCTAAAAGGAATATTTTATCTCTCTCTATATATACATATACCCCCGACATGGGTCAGAGTACAACTGTGCTCTCTAGGGTTTTCAGTTACTGATTTTCCAGAAGTAGATCATCAGGTGTTTCTTCCCAGGCACCTGGGGGTGGACTTGAACCTCTAACTTTTCAGTTAGCAGCCGAGCATGTTAACCAGGTGCACCACCCTGAGACTCCTGTGCTCTATACATACATATGCATACATGTATGTACGTATGTATATGTAAGCTTACATTCCGTTCATATATATATGTATATTTTTATCTGTATGTACACATGTATGTATGTATGTATGTATATGGAAGCTTACATTCTGTTCATATATATATATTTATACATGTATGTATATGTAAGCGTACATTCTGTTCATATATATATATATATATATATTTTTTTTTTTTTTATATATATATATATGTATTGAGCACAGGTGTCTCAGGGTGGTGCACCTGGTTAACATGCTCGGCTGCTAACTGAAAGGTTAGAGGTTTAAGTCCACCCCCAGGTGCCTGGGAAGAAACGCCTGATGATCTACTTCTGGAAAATCAGCAACTTAAAACCCAAGAGAGCACAGTTGTACTCTGACCCATGTGGGGTTGCCATGGGTTAGAATCAACTCAATGGCAACTGGTTTAAAGGAACATAAAGGAGAAGAACTGACCCCAGCTCAGGGGAATCAGGAAAGACTCATGAAGAAAATTTTAAATCTTTATATAAACTCTGTGAGATCAGTGCTGTTCTGTTCCTTTTTACAGATGAAGGAAATGAGGTTCCAGATATTCTTAAGACCCAAGAATCAGTCAGGAAGAATTAAATCCAAGAAGTCTCAAATCCACCTATCTGAATCTAGGCTTTTCCCCTGACTGCTGTATCTTCCCCAAAAAGCCCACACACAGTTCAGTCTTCTAGAAGCACTGTGTGCATTTGCATTATTTGAGATGGAAGTGGTTTCCCACTATTTTGTCTCTGAATTTATAGACTACTTCTTAGCTTCTCATTTGTTCTCAGGTGGTACTTCTGAGGTTAGGAGGTCTGTCTGAGGGGTCTCTTTCTTTGTCTAATTGTCCTCACAATGGCCAGTACTTCAATTCTGTACTTTTGGGAATACCGGTGGTATAGTGGCTAAAGCATTTGGCTGCTAAAAAAAGGTTGGTGATTCAAACCTGCCAGCCGCTCTGTGGGAGAAAGATGTGGCAGTGTGCTTCTGTAAAGATTTACAGCCTTGGAAACCCTGTGGGACAGTTCTACCCCATCCTATAGGATCATATGAGTGGGAATTGACTCCATGGCAGTGAGTTTTTTATTTGTTTGTTTGTTGTTGTTTTACATGTTGATTGATGGGCCAAAAAAAAAAAAAAAATCTTTTTGTCCTTATTTTGGGATTGCAGACAAAAGCATTGAAACTCCAAAATCAAGATCAGCATTCCCACCCTCCTTCCTTCCAGTTTTATCTTGTTTTGATCACTGCATGCACCAAATATCCTTTTAGTAGTTTCAAAAGGTAACCTCAATACCAATAGTTACCAATTTGATGATGTTGTTGTTGTTATGTGCCGTGGAGTCAGCCCCCACTCATAGCGACCCCTCCTTGGGTTTCCGAGGCAGTATCACTATGGAAGTAGGATTGCCCAACCTTCCTTCCGAGGAGTGGCAGGTGAGTTTGAACCGCCAGCCTTCTGGTTAGCAGTCAAGTGCTTTAGCCACTATGCTACCAGAGCTCCTAATTTGATGATGGCCTTCCAATTTTCTAGGAGCTCTGGTGGTGTAGTGTTTAAGGCATTTGACTGCTAACCAGAAGGCTGGCACTACAAACCCACCAGCCACTCCTTGGAAGGCAGATTGGGATCTACTTCCATAGTGATTCCGCCTTGGAAACCCAAGGAGGGGTGGGTATGAGTAGGATCTGACTCAAAGGCAATGAGGTTTTTTTTTTTTTTTTTTTTTTTGTAAATTTTCTACCCACTGGATCAGCATGCTAACCAACCTTTGTCTCTGTCATAAATCCCATCAAAGTATTTACATCTACCCCCAAATCTCTTTTAAATGCAAATAAACAAGTTTAGCAGAGACACAAACACCCTGTGGATCGTTAACTGCAGCCTGCAGACTGTTCCAATCATTAATTGCAGCTTGCGAGATTCTTAACACAAAAAAGAAGAAGAAGAAAGCATGGAGGGTCCCTTTAATGAGGCTTTCCTTCTCATTTATCAAAGATGGCGTAGCTTTGCCCAGCTGGCCTACTTTTCAAATCAGAACATAGCTTAATCTGATTCACAGAGAAGTCTTCTCTAGTAAGTGAAGAAGTACATGTATTAAGATGTATGCTTCTTTGATTGATTTTTTTAAAAACCCTGCCCTTTGGCATTAGAGTTAGGGTCTATGATTGAGATGATTAAAGAACACAAAAATCTGGTCATTTGAGTTATGTTCCCTATTCAGTTGAAATATATTTTTCTTTCTGATTACTTTTCAAATGTCCTCACAGTCAAGGTTGTTGAAAAAAATATTAGAATGAAATTATGGAGGTGGAGAGCCCTTAGGAATCCTCTCATTTTGTCCTTCGTTTTATAGATGAGAATACTCAGAAGCCCAGACTGATTCAGTGCCTTAATTTCTTTTACACACATAGCTAAAGGTTCGTGGGGAACCCAAAAGTAAGTCTTCCCATTCCTGACCAGGACTCCTTTTCACTATTTTAAAATGGTAAGTTAGTCATAGAAAGGGTAATGGTATTTCATTCTCTGGAGTTTTGAAACACAGTTTTGAAACATTTTGGGATGGTCTATTTAAAATGGTAAGGGAGTTTCTGGGTGGTGCAGATGGTTAAGTTGCTTGGCTGCCAACAGAAATGTTAGCGGTTTGAGTCTACCCAGAGATGCCTAGGGAGAAAGGCCTAGCTATCTACTTTTGAAAAAACAACCATTAAAAACCCTTTGGAAGATAGTTCTACTCTGACATACATAGGTTCTTCATGAGTCGGAGTCAACTGATGGCAGCTGCTTTATTCACATACGATTCAGCAAAAGCTCTCCTTAAATGGGCATAAGTGAAAAAACAAACAAACAAAATTTAGTGGTTCATGCAGGTGTAAAGTCTAGGCATTAATGCAGACCTAAGTCTCAATTTCTGGGCTCTTATCTCCTCTGATTGTGACTTCAATATAGGCTCCATGAAGTGGCAAGTATGTCACCCATAGTGTCAGGCCTACATCCTTCCAGTTTCAAATCCAAGGGAAAAGAGAATCTCTCTCTTCTTCAACAGTTTAAACTCACAGGGGCTCAACTGGGTCACGTGCACATTCTTGAACTTGCCATTGTGGCTCGGGAAAATGTAATGGCTAGATACATTTGAATCACATGCCCTCCCTTGAAAGTAAGAACACTGTCATTTCTAACAAGGAGGCATTGAGAGGGGGGAAGAAGGTGTGTATAAATCTCCCAGAGCTGCCACAACAGAATACCACAAACTGGAGGCTCATAAAAAGAGAAAGTTACTGTTTTACAGTCCTGGTAGCTGGGAGTATGAGATCAGGGTGTCAGCCTTGGTGATTCCTTCTGAGGCTTTGAGGGAGAATCTGTTCCACAGCTTTCTCTTAGTTTCTGGTAGCTCGAAGCATTCCTTGATTTGTGATACGGCTGCACATGGTGTTCTTCCTCTGTCTCTGTGTAGGATTAGGACTCACTCTACTCTAGCATGACTCCATGTGTGCTTAACTGATATCTTCAAGGACTGTTTCCAAACAGTCACATTAACAGGTACAGGACTTAGGACTTCCACATATTTCTTAGGGGGTGGAGAACACAATTCAATCTATAATAAGGTTATTCTCTAAAGAAAGATGGAGATATGTTGATCTGATCAAGATTGAGTGAATGTGTGCAGTACAAGCAATAAAAAAACTCATTACAAATGGTATTTTTTATGACCATCTTCTCAGAAGTCAACATCTTCCTTTCCTTTGTTCATTTGCAAATTTCTTTCAGCTGTAGCCAGCAGAATCATAAATATGCAAAGAACAGTTAAAGTCCTGTGGGAGAGAGTATGCTAGAATATGATAATGATCCTTTCATTAAAATGGAAGTTATTTTAGAAAAAAAAAAAATACATGGTAAAATTTTAAAGCAATAACCTGAATTGACTACCGATCGCTAGGGAACCACTGAGGACTGGTAGGCAGAGCCTCTGCCAAAGAACTTCTTCAAGCTTGGCTGGGCTCTCTTCCCTCCAGCGCACCCACTGTGCTCTTCTGTGAGCATTTCCTCCTTGTAGTAGGTTCCTCAGCCTTTGATCGCTGGAGAATTTCCTTCTCATTATTCTAATTGGAAACCCAAGGAGGGGTCGCTATGAGTTGGGTCCGACTTGATGGCACATAGCAACAACAACAACTACAGCATACAGCAAAAAAGTCACCACACAATGATTAACAAAATTAAGGTCCCCATTTTTAATTTTTCTATTTGGGTTAGATAGTTGTTGTTGTTATGTGCCATCGAGTCGGACCCGACTCATAACGACCCCTCCTTCGGTTTCTGAGGCAGTATCTCTACAGAAGTAGATTGCCCAACCTTCCTTCCGAGGAGTGGCTGGTGGGTTTGAACCACCAGCCTTCTGGTTAGCAGTCAAGTGCCTTAGGGACTATGCTACCAGAGCTCCTGGTTAGATAGTTAAGAAGAATTTATATTTAGTTTGGCCTCAGAGAAATCCAGTGGGCTTTGTAGTGGTCTCCTCAAGCTCCCTTAGACCCCTTTTGTAGTATCCTTTAGACTTCCAAATCTGTTCTGGTTTGGTGGTGTTGTTATGTGCCGTCTAGTCGGCCCCGACTCATAGCGACCCCTCCTTGGGTTTCCGAGGCGGTATCACTATGGAAGTAGATTGCCCAACCTTCCTTCTAAGGAGTGGCTGGTGGATTTGAACTGCAAGCCTTCTGGTTAGCAGTCAAGTGCCTTAGGCACTACGCTACCAGAGCTTCTCTGGTTTGGTGAGGCACAGTGAAGTATGTGAGAGCTGGAACTTGAAGGGACTGCCTTGTATTTCCAGGTCATGTAAGTTTTCCGCCTTTGATAGAGTTCACTCTTACCACTTTTCTATTGTTCTCCATTGGTGGGAAATATTTGAATTTTATTTCTCTGACAAGTTTCCGTCTTACGCAAGTTCCAGCTTTTGCAGGTTTTACTGTATATTTCTTTGCCATGATATTTTGATATCTTCTTTCTACTCGTTGTCCTAAGGTTAATATGAAAGGACTCATGTACTCAGGGAATTGCTATGTAGGAAGCTCCATTTGTGGCCTCTGGAAAATGGACATCATCCAAACTTTCAGGATAAAGGTGCTTCATACCCCCATGATCCATTGCCACAGTCAGTGGTACCTTCATATGCAAGCCTGAGAGAGAATCCTTTAAAATCCCATATGGAACTATTCAAACAGGTGCCTGTCTATGCTGATTAGTTCTCCTTTCCACACTGGAGAACCCTCTGGAATTGGAATGGATACAATAGTCATATTCAACGCATCTGAATATCGATTAATTAGCAAGTATGTCTACGCACTTATAACACCACACTTGTTAAGCTTGTATACAGCTATACTCTCCTCCAAAACTGACCCTCTATGAGTGAGAGGTTGGGGAGTGCTAAACACCACACAGCAATGTGTGCCTAAAGCTTCTTTCCTGTGAAATCTCTCATTTGGGCCCAACATGAATACCCACTTTACTATTCAGACAAAAGTGAGAGATTTGCTTGAAGCCTTTGATTAATGCAAATAATTGCTGCACTAGAGCAGCTCTGATGCTTGGGAGACCATTAGCAGTGCACAACTGCCATCAGTGGGAAACAACCTTCGCATACAAAGATGATTCATGGACCGAATCAGTGGCTTGAGCGAACTGAGTGTCCTACAGTTTGGTCCGGATGACCCTTAGAATCGGATAGTGTGTGTATGGCGAGAAGGGGCAGGTGGCTGGGAGTGAAGGCTGGGAGGAGTTGGTGGAGCAGATGGGTAATAAAAGAAAGTGTCTTCAATAACAGTTTTTCCTAATTTTTTGGCACTTCATAGTTTATTTTGATTTTGACTCTTAGAACAATGTGTTTTGTAAGAAAGTCAAGTATTTATCGCTCCATTTTGCCACTAAAGAAATTGAGGATCAAGGAAATGAAATGACTTATTCAGAATCATGATGCTGGCAGGAGAGTCAAGACACAAATCAAAACTATTTGAATCATATTCTAGTGCTCTTCTTGCTCTACCACGAAGTAGCACTGTTCTCTTCTGGGTAGGAAGAGGTATGTGACTTTACTCCTTAAAGTGTATGGGTGAAGTGAATAGACAGGAGTAGTAGATGAATGCTGTCTGAACAATGTGTATTTAATATTGTGCATGAAAATAAATATCTAATTGGGCAAACTTTTAACATTAGTGTCTATGGAGTCTTGCCTTATTTGCCTGGTCATCCTGTATAGTTCTTGGCAAATATCTTGAAGAGAAACATGATAAGTCAGCCTATGGAAAATGGATTGATTTCTTGGGAAGACTCATATTGATTATGTTTCCAGAGCCCAGGATACCAAATTATTTATTTACTATAAGAAATATAAGACCAGGAAGAACTGCATGGCCCAATCTTTTCCTATATGCAAACCACATAGCATTCTGTGGGTTTTTTTGTATTATTTGTTCCCTATTTGTCCTTTTTGTCCCATCTTTGCCATGATTCACTGAAAACAGAGTTTACTACCTGCCCCAATGACTTTGGACTTGGCTCTGTGACCTGATTTGGCTATTGGAGTATGAGGCACATAAATCATGAAACATAGGATCAGAAACGTTAAATGGGCTTGTGTGATGAGGCTTACACTTGTGCTTCTGCACTACATATTGGGAGGAACATGCCCCAGATAGTCATTGATTCTGGGTCCTGAGTCTTGGAATGAGAGACACATGGAACAGATATGAACCCAACCCAAAGCCTAAAGCAAACCCTCATAGTTGACCCACAGACCTATGAGCAAGAAACAAATTTTTGCCCTTGTAAACTGATATTTTTGTTGTTTATTATAAGACCTTACTGTAACAATAGCTGACCAATACGGATGCTAAATCATAATGAGAAAGATGCTGGTTGAGTATGGGACAGTGTGATAGTTGGAGCTGTGTGTCAACTTGGCTGGACCCCAGTTCTGTGTGGTTGTTCCCATGATGGGGTCAGATGACTGTGTTCTGAGTGGCCAGTCTGCCCAAGGGGAGTTTCCCTAGGGGTGTGGCCTACTTCCAAGGTATCCAGGGACATCCTGGGAAGAGAGACAT
>NW_006921764.1:162156-176551 GCF_000298275.1 Orycteropus afer afer
TATATATATATGCTTTGCTGGTTTTTGTGTTTCTCTAGAGAACCCAATCTAAAACGTTCAGTAACAGATGGCCAAGACCTTAGCCTCCAAGAGCCCAATGAATTATCTTCTCTGTGAAGATGTGTCCGCCACCTGGTCCAGATGGGATGATCCCTTGTATTTGGCCACCTCTTCTCCTAAATGGATAGTCCCATTAACAAATTCCTTTCCCTTTGTTGCTATTGCTCACTAACCTATCTTCTGATCAATATAGTCTTTCTTTGAATGTGGGCAGTCTTTTAAGCATTCACCAATCTCTTTTATGTTGATTTAAAAGCAACCTTATTCCTCTGATTTCTAGGTTCTGATCAGGATCTGCCTCTTTGAACATTTCTGTGGCAGCAATTTGTACTACAGTTAAGTACAGGCTAATTGGTGGGTTGGAGTGAGCACCTCAAAAGCTATAATCATAGTTAAACTACAGTTAATGCTCAGTTGTTGGAGGGATGGTCATGGTGTGATTAAGGCAAACAAGGACTGGGGGCTTGTTTAGCTCCCTGAGATGGAGGTAGGAGGAAGGAAGGCTAACAGGTGAGGAGGGTAAACTGAGCCTTGGTGTGAGACCATAGAGTGTATCAAGGGAGGTCAGGCAGGCAGGATTCTAGGTCTTCCAACCCTACTTCAACCAAATTGACTTTGATAGTTGAAAATCAACCCTGTTAAGCATTGTACTTGGTGCAGGGAAGGACCTAGATAAAGGGGGCATTCAATAACACTACCTTATATTGTAAGGGAACCTGGTGGCATAGTGGTTAAATGGTCAGCTGGTAACAGAAAGGTTGGCAGTTCAAATCCACCAGCTGTTCCTTAGAAGAATCTCTGCTTCCATAGACATTACAACCTTAGAAAATTTATGAAGTGGTTCTACTCGATCTTATAGGTTGCTATGTGTTGAAAATGACTTAATAGCACCTAAAAATAACAAATCTTATATTGTCAGGATTAAGACTGTAGGCTTGGGAGTAATGCTACTTCGGTTGCACCCTGGCTCAGTCTCTGGAAGGTGTATCCACGTGAGCTGATCACACCTACTTTCCCCTTTGCTGTAATATGGTGTTAGTGCTATTGTCCACATCTTAGGGCTGTTTTGGTAATTAAATAAGCTCATGTTCATAAAGTGGTTAGGATAGTGTCTGGAATTTAGTACATGTTCAATTAATGTAACTTGCTATTATTATCAAATACACAGAGGCAACAGTTTTTAGCAGTACAAGAGATGCAAGAAATAATCTTTTTCTTCAAGGAACTTAGAATTTAAATTGAAAAGGCTCTACTTTATATCTATAAAAACATAAATAATAGTACAGTACAGATAATATAGGAGCCCTGGTGGTACAGTGGTGAAAACACTCAGCTTCTAATAGAAAGGCTGGCAGCTTGAACCTACTAGTTTTTTTGCAGGAGAAAGACGTGGAGGTCTGTTTCCATAAAGATTGCAATCTTGAAAGACCTATGGGACAGTTCTACTCTGATCTATAGGGCACTATACATTGGAATCAACTCAACAGCACACAATAGAGGAAAATTATACCTATTGGTGTGTATTTTATATTTTAGTATAGGATGAGAATTTTCTGTGCTTGAAAACAGGAGCCATCATTATGAGGATGGTTAAATATATGACAGAAGAACTATACAATGGAGCGGTATGCAGCTGCAACAAGAAAGGGAAAAATTTTCTAGATTCTTATTTGAGTGATCTCCAGGATATACTGTTAAGTGAAGAATGACAAGGTGAAGATCAGAGTGCATGATATGCTACATTTGCTAAGAAAAGAGAGATAATAAAAATCAGTGTGGGCTGTCAACTACTTGGAGGGGGATGTAGGAGATCCTGGATAGAGTGGGAGGTGGAAGAACAATGTAGAACAAAACTCAAAATCATAATAAATAAATAAAGCAACCAGGTTTGCTGGTCTGATAGAGCCTGGTGGAACCCCTGAGACTATGGCCCCTAGCTACCCTTCAGCTCTGGAACTGAACGTACTCCTGTGGCTTCCAGCCAGACAAAAGACAGGCGTATGAGGTGAACATTTACATTAGGTAGATACACTCCTTGGAGAGATCAATCATGGGAGAATAGAAGGGCTGTGTATGCACAGGGAGACAGCTCGGGGGACAGGAGTGCATACGAGAGAAGGACATAGGGAAGAGGTGGCTATGGGGAGGAAGTGGGTAGAGAGCTGTTGCATTGTGGGAAATTGCAGTCAATGTGATGAGACAAAGTGTATGTGAACTGCTGTATGGAAAATGAATTTACTCTGTAAACTTTCACTGAAATCACAAAAAAAGTTAAAAAAAATCAGTGTGGGAATTTGCTTATTTATGAGGCAAGAAACATTGGAAGGATAAGCCAGTTTTAATAAAAATCATTACCTTTATGGGCTGCAGCTATGAAAACCGTACTCCTTTGAGTATAATTTTTGTAGAGTTTTGTTTCTTAGATCATATGAATGTTTTAAAAGTTCAAAAGACAAACTTAATCCAAATGGTTAAAAAAAAAAAGCCCTTAGTGGAAAGAAATCAGTGATTCTGTATCAGAATGATAGATTGATAACCATCTAGAGAATGATTGATCCAAGATACTTTTGAGCACAATGGTCATTAGTGGGATATATTATTAAAAGCAACTGCAGAAATATTAAACTTCAATGATTTTATTGTTAGTGATATTGTTGTTATAGTTTTAAATTTGTGTATATTAGTGTTTAAAACAAAAAGTTTATTAGGAACCAAGATATTGTAATATAAATATAAAATCAAACAAGTTAAAACAATGTAATTTAAATTTGAACCAAAAATATCAATATGAATTTATGATTTCTAAATGCCTAAAGATGTCAAATAACAACAACAAAGAGTTTAGAAACAGTAACACCCCTGTAGCAGTCAGTATATCTAATACCATATCTTGTTTTCTACCTGCCATTCTCCACTCAAAGTGTCATCTGTAATTCGTTTTCATATGGTTTTTCAATAGAGACTAGATATAGCAACTATGGAAGAATATTAATAATTATTTATTCTTGGTACCACAATCAACACCAATGGAAGCAGCAATCAATCAAGAAATCAGATGATGTATTGCATTAGGCAAATCTGCTGCAAAAGAGCTCTTTAACGTGCTAAAGAACAAAGATGTCTGTTTGAAGACTAAGGTGTGCCTAACCCAAGCCATGATGTTTTCAATCGCCTCATATACATATGAAAGCTGGAGAGTGAATAAGGAGGACTGAAGAAGAGTTGATGCTTTTGAGTTGTGTTGGTGAAGAATATTCAAAGTACCCTGGACTGTCAGAAGAACAAACAAATCTGCCCTGGAATAAATGCAGCTGGAATGCTCCTAGGAAGCAAAAATGACTAAACTTTGTCTCACCTACTTTGGTCATGTTGTCAGAAGGGACCATTCCCTGGAGAAGGATATCATGGTTGGTAAAGTGGAGAGTCAGTGAAAAAGGGGAAAACCATCAACGAGATGGAATGACACAGTGGCTGCAATGATGAGGTCAGGTATAGCAAGGACTGTGAGGCTGGCACAGGACCAGGCAGTGTGTCATTCTGTTGTACGTAGTGTCACTATGAGTCGGAGCCTATTTGACAGCATCTAATAACAACAAGTGGTGGAAAAACTGGTATCCGTTAGACCTAATTAGTTCAGTCTTTCCGTGTTTGAAATTTTTCATAAAGCAAAGTTAAAAAAATAGGGATCATTCTCAGTAGCTGGTTTTAATGATTTTAATGATTCTGGAATGTTTACATTATTGATGAGCTCTTCTATTACAATTTAATCAGGTGTAATGTATAAACCACGTTAATGCTGCCAGTAATGGTGAGGATTTCTGGATTTTATATCTAATATAGAATTTATATCCATGCTTTCAGTAGTAATTTCCAGGTGAGACGAGCTATGAGAGAGTCCATTGTTCAGTGACAACAGTTTGTGCTTTGTTATTCTGTGGCTGTCATATTTGTATCCAAAAGAGAGCACACCTAACCCTCCCGTTACCAGTGATCCAGTGAGAATGCCATTGCTGTCCTCTGAGAATATTTGAATGAGTCAGATTCCATGACAAAGAAGCTACATTCTAGCTACTATGCTCCATTTTGGACATTGAGGAATCCCATCAATCTATATTTATTTATTTTTAATGGCCTTAGTACTACAGTGATTTGGTTTAGGGATCCAATGAGATGGGGAACAGAAAAATCTATGAAAACTGATCCCAGAAATAAAGCTGATCAGAATTTATTTTCACACTTTTTCAGGAGGCTTTGGTGTGAACCTGAACTAAGATTCTGCCCTAACTAGTAGTTATAACGCCATACATTAATTAGGGCACTAAAGACTGAATGGTGAATGTCATGTTTCTCCCATCTTTTTGATCCCTTTACTGATTTCTTGGGTATGATGTTTGTGTGCATGTCCATACATGTCCTCTGCCACATGCTTCTCTTCACTCCCTGGCCCTGCAGAACTATTTCACTCAATCTTTCTCTCTTTTCCCTCACTCACCCCTTCTCTTCCACTTCCCTTCCTAGAGTTGGGCTCCTACTGTCAGTCATTAGTGCTGCAGCATCCCTGAGAGTCTGGGCTCCTCTCTACTTGGTTATTCTGTCACTCAGCTTAGCTTGGGGCTGGCTTCTTGGGGAAAATCAAATCAGCCCACAATCTGCAAGTGCAGGTTATTGCTGCCCTGTTGCTCTGATCCCCTGGCAAAGGAAGAACTGTTCAGAGAGGCAGATCCTCTAGGGCAGATGAGCAGTTTTCAAATGAGACTTAACAGCACCTATAAAAAAAGAAGCAACATGAAGGGGAGTAAATGGTATTTTCATTTTCATTAAAAGGAGAGAAAAAAACAATTAAACTGTTACAATCTTTTTTAAAAAATCTTTTTATTATGATTTGGGTGAAAGTAAATTAGTTTTCTGTTCAATAATTCATATGCATTTTGTTTCATGACATTGATTTCAATCACCATAATGTAATGGCACTCTTCCCATTTCCTCCCTGTGGTTACCTTTTCCCTGTGTCCTTCTTTTCTATGCATTCCTGCCCTCTGAGCTTTCTCCCACTGCAAATATTGCTCTTCTGATCTCCCATGGTTGATTCTTCCAAGAAGTGCATACTTCTCTGGTGTTATTATTCACCTTATAGGCCTGTCTATTGTGTGGCTGACAGTTGAGCCGTGGGGTGAATTCAGTTCCAGGTCTGAAGAGTGTCTAACAGCTATAGTGTTGGGGGTCGCACCAGTCTCCATCAGACCAATTAAGTCTTGTCTTTTTGATGACTTTGAGTTTTCTTCCACATTATTTCTCCCATTCTATCCAGGACCTTCTATTTTGATCCCTTTTAGAACAGTCAGCATTGGTAGCTGGGCACCATCTAGTTTTGGTGTCAGGGTAATGGAGGGTAGTTTGCATGGTCCCTTAGTCCTTTGGATTAATTTTTTCCTTACATCTTTGATTTTCTTCACTCTTCTTTACTCTGGATGAGGAGACACCAGTAATTGCATCTTAGATGGCTGCTCACAAGCTTTTAAGACTTCAGTTGCTACTCACCAAATTAGGATGTAAAACATTGTCTTTGTGAACTATGTTTTATGCCAATTGACCTTTAATGTCCCCCAAGACTATGGTTCTCAGATCCCAAGACTAGCAACTCATTCCCTCAAGGTGTTTGGTTATGGCTATGAGGGGAGGAGACAGAACTGTGGGAAGCCAGGTCAGGGGAAGTAGACAGGCCCCACACCCAGACACAGGAAGTGGGGGGAAAAGCCAGGGAAAACAGAGCCATGGGATCTAGGTAAGGGGAGGGCAGAGAAGATTCGAACAGTTAAAGGAGACAAACTTGTCTGTTGTACTTTGTTGTACTGTGCCTTGCATGTTGCTGTGAGGCTTGAGGCTGTCCCACTGGTGTCTCAAATGCCAGCAGGGTTGCACATGGTGCACAAGTTTCAACATAGCTTACAGACTGAGACAGACTGGGAAGAAGGAAGAAGCCATCCACTTCTCTAAGAATTGGCCAGGGAAAAATCTTATGAATAGCAGAGAAACAGTGTCTGATACATTACTGGGCAGCTCTATGAATAGCCTGAAACATTGTCCAATACAATGCAGGAAGACCAGCCCCTTAGATAGGAGGGCACTCAAAATGCAAGTGGGAAAGAGCTGCCTCATCAGAGTAGAACCAACGTTAATGATATGGATAAAGTAAAGCTTTCAGGACCTCCATAAGATGACATGGCACAACTCAATTTGAGGAGGAACAGCTGCAAACAACCATTAATAATCAGAACATGGAATGTATGAAGTATGAATCTAGGAAAATTGGAAGTTGTCAAAAATGAAATAGAATGCATAAAGGATTGATATCTTAGGCATTAGTGAGCTGAAATGGACTGGTTTTGGCCATTTTGAATCAGACGACCATATGATCTACTATGCTGGGAATGACAGTTTGAAGAGGAATGGCATTTATCATCACAAAGGATGTTTCAAGATCTGTCCTGAAGTACAATGCTGTCAGTGATAGGATAATATCCATACATCTACAAGGAAGACCAGCTAATACTACTATTATTCAAATTTACCCACCAACCACCAAAACCAAAGATGAAGAAATTGAAGATTTTTATCAAATTCTGCAGTCTGAAATCTACCAAACATGCAATCAAGATGTGTTGATTATCATTGGTGACTGGAATACAAAAGTTGGAAACCAAGAAGAAAATTTGGCTTTGGTGACAAAAATAATGCTGGAGTCCGCATTATAGAATTTTGCAAGACCAGTGACTTACTCATTACAAATACCTTTTTTCAACAACACAAAGGGTGGCTATACACATGGACTTCACCAGATGGAGTACACAGGAATCAGATTAACTATATCTGTGGCAAGAGGCAATGGAAAAGTTCGATATCTTTAGCCAAAACAACACCAAGAGCTGATTGTGGAACAGCCCATCAAATGCTCATATGCAAGTTCAACTTGAAGTTGAAGACAATTAAAACAAATTCACGAGAGCCAAAATATAATCTTGAATATATCCCTCCTGAATTTAGAGACCATCTAAAGAATAGATTTGATGCATTGAACATCAATGACCGAAAACCACAAGAATTATTGGATGACATCAAAAGCATCATCCATGAAGAAAGCAAGAGGTCATTAAAAAGATGAGAAAGGAAGAAAATGGATGTCCAAAGAGACTCTGAAACTTGCCATTGAGTGGAGAGTAGATAAAGGAAATGGAAGAAATGACAAGATAAAAGAGCTGAACAGAAGATTGCAAAGACCAGCTCGAGCAGACAAAGACAATTACTATAATGAAAAGTGCAAAGACCTGGAGTTAGAAACCCAAAAGGGAAGAATACACTCAGCATTTCTTAAGCTGAAAGAATTGAGAAAAAAATTTAAGCCTTGAGTTGCAATATTGAAAGATTGTATGGGCAAAATATTGTATGATGCAGGAAGCATCAAAAGAAGATGGCAGGAATACACAGAGTCATTGTACCAAAAAGACCTGATTGATCTTTTTTGATTTTGAAATGGTTGATCTTAATCCATTTCAGCAAGTGGCATATGATCAATAACTAGTGGTACTGAAGGAGGAAATCGAAGCTGCACTGAATTTGCAAAGAATAAGGCTGAAGGAATTGATGGAATACCCATTGAGATGTTTCAGCAAATGGAATCCCCACTGGAGGCACTCACTTGGTTATGCCAAGAGATTTAGAAGACAGCTACCTGGCCAACTAACTGGAAGAGATCCATATTTGTACCCTTTCCAAAGAAAGATGATCCCATAGAATGTGGAAATTATCAAACAATATGTTTAATATCGCACACACTATCTGACTGATTTTTGTATGTTGATCTTATACCCGGCCATTTTGCTGAATCCTTCTACTAGTTCCAGTAGTTTTCTTGTTGGATTGTTGGGATTTTCTATGTATAGGATCATACTATCTGCAAATGTAGTTTTACTTCTTCATTGCTAATGTGGATGCCTTTTACTTCTCTTTCTTGCCTTATTTCTCTGGCTAGGACTTCCAATACAATAGTGAATAGAAATGGTGGTAAAAGGCATACTTGTCTGGTTCCTGTTTTGAAGGGGAATGTTTTCAGTATCTCTCCATTGAGAATAATATTGGCTGTTGGTTTTGTGTATATACCCTTAAATGTTGAGGAATTTCCCTCCTATTCCTATTTTGCTGAGCATTTTTATCAGGAATATGTGTTGGATTATTTCAAATGCCTTTTCTGCATCAATTGATATGATCATGTGGTTATTTTATTTTATTTATGTGGTAGAGCAAGATGACTGTTTTTCTAATGTTGAACCATCTTTAGATACCTGATATGAATTCCACTCAGTCAAGATGTATTATCTTTCTTTTTTTTTTGATATGTTGTTGTATTCTATTGGCTGGCATTTTGTTGACAAATTTTACATCTATGTTCATGAGCAATATTGGTCTATAATTTCCTTTTTAGTGGTGTCCTTGCCTGGCTTTGACTATAATTGCTTTATAGGGTGAATTTAAGAGTATTCCATCCTTTTCTATTTTTTGGGAATAGTTTGAATAAAATTGGTGTTAGCTTTTCTCTGCGTGTTTGGCAGAATTCACCAGAGACATCTGGACCAGAACATTTTTTTTAGGGGGAGTTATTTTTATGACCAATTCAATTTATTCTTTTCTCATGGGTCTGCTTTAATTTTCCACTTGAGATTGTGTTAGTTTAGGTAGGTGGTGTATGTCTAGAATTTTTTTTTCCTTTTTTTTTTGGTCTCTTCCTACTCTGGAATTTTAAGCACATGTAAGTGATTCCCTTTGATGTTATCCTATATAATTCATAGGCTTTTATCACTGCTTTTTTTTTTTTTTAATGTTTCAATTTAAGATTTATTATTTATTTAAATTTGGATTTCATTTATATTTTATTAAATGCCCCTTTCATATCTATTGAAATAGTCATAAGCTTTTGTGATATATATACTCATAGATTTTTTTTTTTTTCCCTTTAGGTGCAAGTTTACAGAGCAGTTTATTTTACATTCAACAATTTGTGTACATTTTGTTTCACTCCCCAATTACCATCCCCAACCCTAACTCAGTATCCTCCCCTCCCTGCCCAGTAACTGCCCCCTCTCCCTCGTGCCCCTCATGATATGCACTCCTGTGTGTCCTGAATTTCCTCCATGTGAAAATTGCCCCTCTGGTGCCTTGTGGTCAATTGCTCCAATGGATGCATCTCCATAGAGTATGTGGGTGTGTCACCCTGGGTTGAGTGGTCTGCATGTACATCTTGTTTACTATTGGGCTGAGAGCCAGTCCCTGGGTGTGAGTTTTATTCCAGGTCCAAAGTGTATCCCAGGGCCATAGTATTGGGGGTCCCACCAGATTCCATCTGACCAGTAATTCTGGTCATTATTGTGTTTTTTGATTTTGTTCCATGCTTTTCCCCCTGACTCTATCCAGGATCTCCAGTTTTGATCTTTTTCAATGCCAACCATTGGTAGCCAGGCACCATCTAGTTCTTCTGGTCTCGAGGTCCATCATGTCCTAGGACTGATTGCTCCCAAATGATCTTTTTTTGTTTTGTTTTGTTTTGTTTGTTTTGCACTTTTCTTCACATCTGATGATAGGAGATGGTTAGCTGCATCTTAAATGCTCACTTGAGAGCTTTTAAGACCCTAGTCACTACTCACCAAAGTAGGCTTGGGAGCAAGATTTTTATGTATTTTATTGTGTCAATTGAGCCTGGTGTCCTCCAGTTCTGTGGTCCTGAGTCAGTAGATCCATTGGATCTCTCTCCCACCGTGTCTGGCTGGCTGTGAGGGATTGTTCTATGTCTGTCTTCTGTTGCTTCTGTAAGGATTGCAGGTATTTTCTATCATTGGTATCTGTGGTAGGTATGTGTGTGTATCAACTTGGCTGGGCCTGGTTGAGTGGCTGAGCAGCTGGTGGTAGTTATTCCCCATGATGAGACTGGCAATCAACTCCATGGTGGGATCTACCACAAGCAGCTGAGTAGCTGCCTTTGGGTATATGGTCTGCTTCCTGTATATAAGGAGAAGCCTTTGGGAATGGTCTTTAGCCTATGGCACACTTGGACCCTGCATGTAGCCATGTTGTTGCTCAGCAGCCTGCCATGGTCTGCCAACCTTGGGACTTATAATGGACTTAAGTTAATGGCCTGCCATGTGGTTTGGTAACATCGGGACTGTGCCTTTTTACTTGCCAACCTTGAGGATTCTCAGCCTCAGCAGCCAGCAGCTGTCTGAGTGAAGAAGCGCCTCTAGCTCCAGTAGGCTGGGAGCAGGAGGCAGAACTAGACCCCAAGGTTGAGGGGCTTTCACCCAGCCCCTAGAGTCTGGCACTGTGAACTTGGACATAAAGCCTCCAAATTGTAAGAATAAACTCCTGTTTGTTAAGGCCATCCCATTTGTGGTATATTTTTGTCAGGGCGGCACTAGGTAGGCAGAACAGTATCTGTGCAAGATTAGCCTCAGCTGAATCTATCCTTGATCTACAGTATAATCCTGTTCACTGACCCCCATCTGATCTTCTCAGATGTTTATGTGTTTATCTGTAGACTGGTGTTTGGTGTTAATGGTAATGCAGTATCATGGATATACTGGTATTCGCCTCTGTCATTTATATCTTGTGTGTACAATTCAGTGTCCTCCCTTTTCCTAATATTATCATGGTGGTCACAGACTCTTTCTGTACCATCCCTCTCCTTACCCATGTCAGTGTGTGACCCCCAACTAGCCTGAAATTAATCCCTCCCCTCCCCTTCCCACCCCTGTAACCTACAAAGTGAGTTCCCTTTCTTAAGCAAACGTTTCTTTGTCTTTTTAAAGTAATGGGCCTCATACGTATTTGTCCTTCTGTGATTGACTTATTTCACTCAGCATAATGTCCTCCAAATTCATCCAGGTTGTGAGATGATTTGCATATTCTTCATTATTTTTTAATGTAGTATAGTATTCCATTGTGTGAAAGTACCATAATTTGGTTATCCATTCATCCAGTGATGGGCATTTAGGTTGTTTCCATCTCTTTGCTATAGTGAATTTTGCTGCAATGAATATAGGTGTGCATATATCTGTTTGCATCCTGCCTCTCACCTCTTTAGGATATATTCCTAGTAATGGAATGGCTGGTTCAAATGGTATTGCTATTTTCAGTCTTAAGGGAAAGTCATACTGTTTGCCATAACAGTTGGACCATTTTACAATCCCACCAGCAGTGCACAGAAGTTCCAATCTCTCCGTAACCTTTGTTATTTGCTGTCTTGTTGAACTTTGCTATTATTGCTGGAGTGATTGATTCCCTTTTTTTGCCCATTTTTGAATTGGGTTGTTTGTCTTTTTGGTGTTGAGGTGTTGAAGTTTTCTACAGATTTTAGAGATAACTCCTTTGTCAGATATGTTATAGGTAAATATTTTCTCCCAATCTGTAGGTTCTCTTTTTACCCTTTTGACAAAGTCTTTTGATGTGCATAAGAATTTAATTTTGAAAAGATCCCAGTCATCTAGCTTCTCTTCTATCTCCTGTGCATTCTGGGTTATTTTGATAGTCTATTTATGCCATAAATTAGGGTTTCTAGATTTACTCCTATTTTATCTTTGATGAGTTTTATAGTTTTGGTTTTTACATTTGACTTTGCGATCCAATTTGAGTTTATTTTTGTGTATGGGGTGAGGTATGGGTCTTGTTTGAATTTTCTGCAAGTGGATATCCAGTTTTGCCAGTACTATTTGTTAAAGAGGCCATCTCTTCCCCATTTAATGGGTTTTGGACCTTTGTCAAAGATCAACTGTCCATAGATGAATGGGTGTATTTCTGGACTTTTGATTCTGTTCCATTGGTCTATCTGTCTATCATTGTACCAATACCATGATGTTTTGACTACTGTGTCTGTATAGTAGGTTTTAAGACCCAGGAGTGTGAGACCTCCCACTTTGTTCTTCTTCTTCAGTACTGCTCTGCTCATCTGAGGTCTCTTTCCTTTCCATATGAAGTTAGTAATTGGTTTTTCCATGTCCTGAAAAAAATTTGTTGGTATCTGGATCAGGATTGCATTAAATGTGTAGATTGCTTTTGGTAGTATTGACATTTTCACAATATTCAGTCTACCTATCCATGGACAAGGCAGGTTCTTCCATTTATATAAAGCTCTGTGGTCTCCTGTAGTAGTGTTTTATAATTTTCTTTGTATAGGTCTTTTGTGTCTCCGGTAAAATTTATTCCTAGATATTTTATCTTTTTAGTGGCTATCATAAATGGTATTGTTTCCCTTATTGCTTTTTCAGAGGTCTCTTTGTTGGTGTAGAGGAACCCAACTGATTTTTGTATGTTGATCCTGTATCCTGTCACTTTGCTGAACCTCTCTCTTAGTTCCAGCAGTTTTTTTGCTGAGTCGCTTGAGTTTTCTATGTATAAGATCATATCATCTGCAAATAGAGATTGTTTTACTTCCTCTATGCCAATTTAGATGCCTTTTTTATTTCTCTTTCTTGCCTTACTACCCTTGCCAGGACTTCCAATACAATGTTAAATAGAAGTGGTGATAGAGGGCATCCCTGTCTGGTTCCCATTCATAAGGGGAATCCCTTGAGTCTTTCTCCATTAATAATGATGTTGGCTGTTGACTTTGTATATATATATATCCATTATTATGTTGAGGAATTTCCCTTCTATCCCTATTTTGCTGAGAGTTCTGAACCGGAATATGTGTCGGATTTTATCAAATGCCTTTTCTGCGTTGATTTATATAATCATATGGTTCTTTTGTTTTGTTTATGTGGTGGATTGCATTGATTGTTTTTCTGGTGTTGAATCATCCTTGCATACCAGATATTAATCCCACTTGATCAAGGTATATTACTTTTTTGATATATTGTTGGATTCTGTTGGCTAGGATTTTGTTGAAGATTTTTGCATCTATGTTCATGAGGGATATTGGTCTATAGTTTTCCTTTTTAGTGGTGTCTTTCCCTGGTTTCCGTATTAGTGTTATGCTTGCTTCATAAAATGAGTTTGGGAGTATTCCATCTTTTTCTACATTTTAAAATAGCTTGAGTAGTATAGGTGTCAACTTTTCACTGAAAATTTGGTAAAATTCTCCAGTGAAGCTATCAGGGACAGAACTTTTCCTTGTGAGGAGTTTTTTAATAACTTGTTCTATTTCTTCTGTAGTTGTGGGTCTGTTCAAGTATTCTATCTCTGAGTGGGATAGTTTAGGGAGGTCTTGTGATTCCAGAAACTTGCTCCTCTGTTCTAGGTTCTCAAATCTGTACTTTTTCATAATATTCTCACAGTATCTTTTTTATTTCAGTTAGTTCTGTTGTGATGACACCCTTTTCCTTTACTATTCTTGTAATTTGCATCTTCTTTTTTTCTTTTGTTAGACTTGTCAGTGGTTTGTTGATTTTGTTAATCTTTTCCAAGAACCAGATTTTTGTTTTGTTGATTTTCTCTCTCTCTCTCTTTTTTTTTTATTTTTTTCTGTTTTCTATTTCATTTATTTCTGCTCTGATCTTTATTATTTCCTTACTTCTAGATATTGTAGGATTCTTTTGTTGTTCTTTTTCTAATTGTTGGAACTGTTGAGTTAGAATGTTGATTTTATTTCTTTCCTCTTTTTTTATGTGTGCATTTATTTCTATAAACTGACCTCTGAGTACTGCTTTTACTGTGTCCCATAGGTTTTGGTATGGTGTATCTCCATTCTCGTTTGTTTCTAGGAATTTTTTTATTTCACTTTTTATTTCTTATTACCCAGTAATTTCTGAGCAGTGTTTTGTTCAACATCCACATGTTTGATGTTTTTTCCTTGATCTTCCTATTATTAATTTCTAGTTTTGTAGCATTGTGGTCTGAGAAGATGCTTTGTAGTATTTTTCAATATTTTTGAATTTATTAAGGCTTGTTCCATGTCCCAACATATGCTCTATTCTGGAGAAAGATCCATGTGCACTGGAGAAGAATGTAAACTTTGGGTGGAATGCTCTCTAATGTGTTGGGTGGAATGCTTTCTAAATGTCTATGAGGTCAAGTTGGTTGATTGTGTTGTTGAGTTCTTCTGTATCTTTGTTGAGTTTTTTTCTAGTTGATCTGTCTCTCCTTTAAAGTGTTGTGTTAAAGTCTCCTTCTACTATTGTAGTCTTCAGCCAAAACCGGGCCAGGAGCTGATTGTGGAACAGACCATCAACTGCTCATATACAAATTCAACTTGAAGTTCAAGACAATTCAAACAAGTCCAAGAGAGCCAAAGTATGATCTTGAATATATCCCTCCTGAATTTAGAGATCATCTAAAGAATAGATTTGATGCATTGAAC
>NW_006921764.1:178351-202264 GCF_000298275.1 Orycteropus afer afer
CATGGTGGCTGCGATGATGGGCTCAAGTATAGCAGGGATTGTGGGGCTGGCGCGGGATTGGGCAGTGTTTCGTTCTGCTGTGCATGGGGTCACTATGAGTTGGAAATGACTCAACGGCACTTAACAACAACAACACTATTGTAGAGTAGTCTGTTTTCCCTTTCAATTAAATTAATATTTGCTTCACATATTTTGCAGCACTTTTTTTGGGTACATAGATATTTATTATCATAATGTCTTATTTGTCTATTGACACTTTCAGCATCATATAGTGTCCTTCTTTGTCTGTTATGTTGTTTATCACCTTAAGGTCTATTTTATCAGAAATTAATATTGCTGCTCCTGTTTTTTTTTGGTTACCGTTGGCTTGGTATATTTTTTCTACCCCTTAACTCTTAATTTGTTTTTATCTTTGTGTCTAAGGTGGGTATCTTATAGACAGCATATCACTGGGTCTTCTTTTCTTATCTAGTCTGCCACTCTCTTTCTCTTGATTGGTGCATTTAGTCCATTCACACTGAGTGTAATTAGTGATAGGTATGAATTGATTGCTGTAATTCTATTGTGTTCGTTTGTCATGTTGTTGGGGTTTCCTTGGTCCATATACTTATCTATGCTGAGTTCATTTTGTTGTCAAGTGTTTCCTCTCTTTTTTTCTTTATTGCTGGTTTTGTGCTTATTAAACCCATGTTTCCTCCTTCTGGATTTGCTTAGGAGGGTTGTTAATTTTTTCTGTGGCTACCTTGGAGTGAATTCTTGTCTCTATATTTTTGGAACAGTCTATTCTATGAAGACATTGTCTTGTATTCCTCTCCATTTGAAAGTTTGTACCTAGACCTTTTATTCTGTCTATTTAGTTAGCTGGTGTTGTCATGTGCAGATTGGCTTCCTTGGTTTTTAGTGTACAGTGTTTCATGGTCTTATTATGAGCATCTATTTCTGACTTGGTTTTAGTGTTGATGTCATGTGTCCTGATTTTGTTATTCTCGGTTGTGGGTTCTCTATTGGAAGGTCTTCCTTAAGCATTTCTTGTAGGGTTGGTCTTGTTTTCACAAAATCCCTTACTTTCTGTTTGTCTGAGAATGTTGTGATTTCACCCTCACATTTGATGGACAATTTGGCTGGATATAGGATTGTTGGTTGGAAGTTCTTTTCCTTCAGTGTTTTATATATGCCATCTCATTGCTTTCTTGTCTGCATGGTTTCTTCTGAGTAATCAGAGCTCAGCCTAACTTTTGATTATTATAAGTAATATTTCTTTTGTCCTGGGCAGCTTGCAAGATTCTTTCTTTGTCTTTGCTTTTGGGAAGTTTGATTATGATATACCTCAGTGTTTTTCTCTTGGGATCTGTCTTGTATGGGGTTCTTTGAGCTTCTTGGACAAATATCTTTTCTTCCTTCATGATATGGGGGTAGTTTTCTGTTAGTAGGTCTTCTACAATTTTCTCAGTGTTTTTTTTCACCTCTTCTTGTCGTGGAATTTCATTGAGGCATGTTGTTTCTTTTCATGTTGTCCCATATAACTTTTAGGTTCTTTTCTCTTAAATCTTTGTTCTAATTTTTCTTCATACAGGTGTCCAGGGATTTGTCTTCTAGTTGGGAAATGCATTCTTCAGCCAGTTCTAGACTATTCTTTTGTGCTTCCACTGTGTTATGTAATTCTGTAATTTTGGTATTCATCTTCTGGATTTCTAATTACTCTTTTTGTATGAGTTCTGATTGTGTATTAATCTTGCTATTTTGTTCTTGAATGGTTTTCCTGAGTTCTTCCAGGGTACTGTCTGTGTTCTCCTTGCTTCTATTTGGAGTTTGGAGTTTTCTTAAGCTTTTGTAGGGTTCTATAAACATATCTTCTAAATTCCCTCTTGAATAATTCTATTGCTTGCTCTTCCTCCATGTTTAATGAGACTTTTGTTTGGGATTTTACTTCTATTGTTTTATCCTGTTTTTGTTTGTTTGTTTGTTTGTTTTGTTTTTTGTTTTGTTTGTTTGATTTGAGGTTGCCTGTTATTTCCTAGACATTTTGAAGTTGTCTTTAACAGTTAATTATGTATTGATTTGTTTTGTCCTGGTTTTATGATTTAATATTTCGAAAAAGTGGAGCTGCTGTATTTTATTCTTTTGGTTATTCATTCAGGTGTTCTGGGTTGCTCTGCAGTTTTCTTTGTGATAATGGAATCACTGTGTGGAATGTGGATGCTGGTCTCTGTTTGTCATGAAGGGAGTTTATGATTTGAGCTGGCAGGCATTATGTGGCTTAATGTGGTTTTTCTATTGGAAGAGTCAGGGGAGAGGTGGGAAAAGGAGAAAGAAAAGAGGAAAAATAAAAAAAAAAAGCTCTAGGGGTCAGGAGCCATTTCCATGGCTTTGAGCAGACTGCTAATGATGATGTTATACTGTTACGCATAGGCCCACAGTTCAAGTTCAGCAAAGACTCCAATTATTAGGAGACCACCACTTTCTGCCAGGTTTAGACAGCCACAAATACCCCACTTTTCAGGCTCCTTCATGCCAAAAGCCTGACCTAGGATAACTGCCCCAATCCACTATGGGAGTTCGTCCCAGGGCCTGCCCACTTGCAGCATAATTCTCTCTGTTCCTGATTCAGCAGCACTAAGAGCCAGAGGGGTCTTTGCTCCCTCCTAGCAGTCCCAAGTTTACCCATAAAAGCAGGGATTGAAGGTAGATCCATGGAATGGCCTTAGGTCCTCCAGTGCATTCTCTCTGCTGCTCCAGGGAACACTTTGATGCCCCATCTTGCCGGCCAGTAGTAGGTGCTCCGCAGGGCAGGGTAACCCTGTTTTTTTTTTTTTTTTTTTTTCTTTCTGCGTAATTGTACTGCCCCTTTCTCTTGTCTAATCCTACTTCCCTCGGTTTGGCATACTCTGACGTAATGAGCTGTTCAGAGTGCCAGAATCCCTGTTTCAAACTGCTGCACCTAGTTTTTCAGAAACAAAGATGCTAGAGGGAACTAATGTGTGCCCTAAAGGAGAGACACCATTTTCCTCTCCCTCCTTCTTTTTTTCTGATTGTTCCCCTAGCATATTTGTATTAAGAGGTTTATCTTCAATATCACTATTTCTGTCTTCCATTGATTCCCTTCTACTCTTTTGTCCTTCCAATGCATTATCTATTTCTGAAATTTTAGTATTAGTCCATTGGATTTCTATTTGTGCTTTTGTATAGTTTCTAATTTTCCACTTACTTTATCAATTTATCCTTGCATTATGCTCCTGAATTCTTCTAAGGTTTTGTCTGAATTTTCCTTGATATCTTTCTTAATCTGTTGAATGATCTAAATATTATTCTTTTGAATTCCTTATCAAGCAGTTCCAATACTATTTCTTTCTCTGGAAGGTTTTCTTGCTCTGTGTGTTGATCACTTTCTTGCACCACCTTCTCTTGTTCATGTGAACTGAGGTTGTCTGTTGTCTCTGAGACACAGTTGTGTTATTGTATATATATTTGATTATTGTATGTTGGTGTGTTTCACTCAGTATTTTTACTTTATTTTGTTTTGATAAATCTGGGTGGGCAACGTTGGCATGCTACTCTAGTTACTAGTTTCACAGCACTTAGATGGTCACCACCTATCTCCTGGTGGGTTTGGTAGTGGATGGGAGTATGTGCACAGGTCTCAGGTCACCATTCATGTGGAGCAGAAGGGCAGACTGTGTGGGTGTTGACACTTGATATACCTCTTTATCCTTTCCTTTGAAGCTCAGGGTTCCAGGATAATCATCTATATCTGTTTTACTTGGTTTTTCAGACGTTTTGTTGTAGGGGCTCTTCATGGAATCTCTGCCTAGTCAACCATTTTATCCATTGACTTCCTTTTTCTTTCTTTTTTTTTCCTTTAAATAGAAATAGATGTTTGGTTATTTTTGTAAAAACAAAACTCTGGAAGAATAAACCAGAAACCCTTATTTCTAATTTATTTAAATCTGTTTCTGAAAACCCTGTGGCTAAGTGAAAATTAATCTATTAATTTTAATGAGAAAAACTTATGATGCTGTCCACCCAACCTAAACCACCCAAGCAATATTATCAGTTTATTATGTCGAAGTTTAGAAGTAAATCAATAATGTTTATATAAAATATAATGAATACTTATTGTAATGAAGTTTCCTCATTAAAGAAAAGAGAAGATCGATAGAGGATGCTGGGGAATCATTCTCTAGAAGGTGTTAGAGAGTGAAGTGATTAGTTTCCAGGCAGACAAACTTCTGAGGCCTCATGATTTTCTTGCTTTCAAACTGCATGTAAAAATTGTCAGACTGTAGAAGAAAAAATTTAGTGCAGCATCAAACTTAAACACGTGAAAGCTTCAAAACAAATAGAAATAATGCACATGTGGAACACAATGGAAATTTATAGAAGATGCTACCTTATACTCCCTCTCACTTGGTACATAATCACAAAGAAACATATTTGGGGTTTATCCAAACTTGGCATACTATATAAATTCATTCGATATGATAATCTTTGACTAAGAACTTTGGGTCAAGTTAAGTGGTGGATGTATTCTATGGATTGAATTGTGTTTGCCAAAAATATGTGTTGGAATACTAATGGCATACTGCCTAAGGCACTTGACTGCTAAACAGAAGACTGACAGTTCAAACCCACCAGCCATTCTTTGGAAGGAAGGTTGGGCAATCTACTTCTGTAGTGATACTGCCTCAGAAACCCAAGAAGGGGTTGCAATGAGTCAAGTCTGACTTGATGGCACATAACTAACAACAACAGTGTAACTGTGAATGCAATCCCATGGGAATAGGGTTTTCTTTGTTATGCTAATTAGGCCATATGAGTATAGGGTGTGTCTTAAACATAATCACTTCTGAGTGACATAGGAACAGCATATATTGAGACACCAAAAAAAAAAAAAAAAAAAAAAAAACACCAAACTCACTGCTATCAAGTTGGATCCGACTCATAGCAACCCCTCCTTGGGTTTTGAAGGCGATATCTCTATGGAAGTAGATTGCCCAACCTTCCTTCTGAGGAGTGGCTGGTGGGTTTGAACTGCCAGATTTCTCTTTAGCAGTCAAATGCCTTAGGCACTATGCCCCCAGAGCTCCCATATTGAGAAAAGCAATCACAAATAGGGGAGAGATAGTCTTCCCCTAGAACTGGTACTCTGAATTCAGACTTCTAGCTTCTTAAACTTCAAGAAGATAAATTTCTCTTTTTTAGTGACCCACTTGTAGTATTTCCATTACTGCAGCACTGAGAAACTAAGACAGTGTGTCTTCACCTACAACCACAGTGTCAAAATAGCCTGTTATACAATGTTCATCTGATGTCTTTTGAATGAAAATGTCAGTATACCAAAAAAAAAAAAAGAGAGAGAGAGTTGTCCAAAAAGTGGTATGATAGCATATTATTCATAAAATGAAAACAAAACTGATATGGTTTGTCATATGCCTTTGTAATGAAAACCCTTAACTCAGTGGTCATTATAGGAATGATGTATGCTACTCCTGGTGAGAGTATACATCTTAGAATTTGTCTAACCTACTTTTAATTGACTCAATATGATTGTTGTTGTTGTCAGGTGCTGTCAAATTGGTTCTGACTCACAGCGACACAGAATACAGCAGAATGAAATACTGCCCACTCCTGCACCATCCTCACAATCGTTGCTATGGTAGAGCCCATTGTTACAGCCACTGTGTTAGTCCATCTTGTTGAGGATCTTCCTTTTTTCACTGACCCTTATTTTACCCACATGATGTCCTTCTTCAGGGACTAGTGTCTCCTGAGAACATGTCCAAAGTTTGTGAGATGAAGTCTCACCATCCTCGTGTCTAAGAAGCATTCTGGCTATATTTCTCCCCAGATACATCTACTTGTCTTTCTGACAGTCCATGGTATATTCAATATTCTTCTCCAATCATAATTCAAAGACATCAATTCTTCTTCAGTCTTCCTTACTCATTGTCTAGCTTTTACATGCATATGAAGTGATTAAAAGTATCATGGCTTGTGTGAGGTTCATCTTAGTCCCGAAAGTGATGTTTGCTTTTTTTTTTTCTAATACTTTAAAGAGGTCTCTTGCAACAGATTTGGCCAATGCACTACATTGATTTCTTGACTGCTCTTCTATGGACGTTGATTATGGATGCAAGTAAAATTAAATTTTTGACAGTTTCAATCATTTCTCTGTTTATTGTGATGTTGCTTATTGGTCCAGTTGTGAAGGTTTTTGTTTTCTTTATGTTGAAGTGTAATACATACTGAAGTCTGTAGTCTTTGATTTTCATCTATAAGTTTTTCAAGTTCTTTTTGCTTAAGCAAACAAAGTTGTCATTTGTATATTGCAAGATGGTAACAAGTCTTTCTGCAATCCTGGCACCACATTCCTCATATAGTCCAACTTTTCAGATTATTTGCTCAGCATAAAGATTTAATAAGTATGATGAAAGGATAGAACACTGACACATACCTTTCCTGATTCTAAACCATACAGCATCCCCTCTTTTGTTCAAATAACTTCTACTTATTCTATGTGTACAGATTCCACATTAGCACAATTAAGTGTTCTTGTATTCCCATTCTTCAGAAGGTTATTGATAATTTGTTATAATTCACACAGTGAATGCCTTTGTATAGTCAACAAAACACAGGTAAACATTTTTTTGGTATTCTCTGCTTTCAGGCAAGATCAATCAGACATAAGCAATGATATCCTTCATCCCACATCCTCTTCTGAATCATGCTTGAATTTCTGGCAATTCTCTGTCAATGTTCTGTGATGTTGTTTTTGAGATCTTTTCAGCCAAATTTTACTTGCATTTCACATTAATGATAAAGCTTGATAAATTTTGCATTCCGTTGGATCACCTTTCTTTGGAATAGACACAAATATGGATCTCTTGAAGTTGGCTAGGTAGTTGTGTTCCAAATATCTTGGCATACATGAGTGAGTGCTTCCAATATTGCATCTGTTTGTTGAAACACCTCAATTGGTATTCTGTCAATTCATGGACCCTGTTTTTTGCTTATGCAAAAAAAAAAAAAAAAAAAGTCATTGCAGCTTGGGCTTTTCTCTTCCATACCATCAGTTCTTGATCATATGCTAACTCATGAAATGGTTGCATGTCAACCAATTTTTTATGGTACAGTGACTGTTTTATGGTACAGTGCACCTTCTTTTGATGCTTCCTGTGTCGTTCAATATTTTGCCTGTGTTGTTGTTGTTCTTTTTGTTAGGTGCTCTGACTCATAACAATCCTATGTACAACAGGACAAAACACTGCCTGGTCCTGTGCAGTCCTCCCAGTCCTTGTTACACTCGAGCCCATTATTGTAGCCACTGTGTCAATCCATCTTGTTGAGGGTCTTCCCCTTTTTCACTGACTCTCTACTTTACCAAGCATGATATCCTTCTCTAGGGAATGGTCCCTTCTAACATCATGACCAAAATGGGTGGGATGAAGTCTGGCCATTCTCTCTTTCAAAGAGTATTTGGCTGTACTTCTGCTAGGATATATTTGTTCATTCTTCTAGCCACAAAAAGCAAACTGAACTCACTGCTGTTGAGTCGATTGGACTCATAGCAACCCCTCCTTGGGTTTCCGAGGTGGTATCTCTGCAGAAGTAGACTGCCCAGTCTTCCTTCCAAGGAGTGGCTGGTGGGTTTGAACTGACAGCCTTCTGGTTAGCAGTCATATGCCTTAGGCACTATGCTACCAGAGCTTCCATTCTTCTGGAAGTCCATGGTATTTTCAGTATTTTTCACCAACACTGTAATTCGAAGACACCAACTCTTCTTCAGTCTTCCTTATTAATTGTCCAGCTTTCACATGCATATGAGGCAGTTGAAAATATTATGGCTTGAGTTAGGCACACCTTAGTCTTCAAAGTGATATCTTTGCCCTTTAAGACTTTAAAGAGGTTTTTGGTAGCAGATTCGCCCAGTGCAATACGAAGTCTGATTTCCTGACTGCTGCTTTCATGGGTATTGATTGTGGATCCAAGTAAAATGTTGTTAAGTGCCATCAAGTAGGCTATGACTCATAGTGACCCTATGTACAACAGAACTAAATAATACCAATTCCTGTACCATCCTCACAATATTTGCTATGCTCGAGCCCATCATTGTAGCCACTCCATCTCCTTGAAGGCCCTCCATATTTTTGCTGACCCTCTGCTTTACCAAGCATATCTTTCTCCAGGAATTGGTCCTTTCTGACAATATGACCAAAGTATATGAGATGAAATTTGCCCATTCTTGCTTCTAAGGAGCCTTCCAGCTATACTTCTTCCAAGACAGATTCGTTCATTTTTCTGGCAGCCCATGGTATTTTTAATACTCTTTGCCAATACCATAATTCAAAGGCATTAATTCTTTGATCTTTCTTATTCATTGTCTAGCTTTCACATGCATATGAGGGGCTTAAAATACTATGGCTTGGGTCAGGACTAACTTACTCTTCAAAATTACATCTTTGGTCTTTAAAACTGTAAAGAGGTCTATTGCAGCAGATTTATCCAGTGCAATATATTGTCTGATTTATTGACTGCTGCTTGCCTGCTAACCAGACGGCTGTCGGTTCAAACCCACCAGCCACTCCTCGGAAGGAAGGTTGAGCAATCCTACTTTCGTAGTGATACTGCCTCGGAAACCCAAGGAGGGGTCGCTATGAGTCGGGTTTGACTCGACGGCACATAACAACAACAACAAGCTGCCATGGGCATTGATTTTGGATCAATGAAATCACTAACAACTTCGATCTTTTCTCCATTTATTGTGATGTTACTTATTGGTCTAGTTGTGAGGATTTTTGCTGTCTTTATGTTGAGATGCAATCCATACTGAAGGCTGTAGTCATTTCTCTTCTTCAGTAAGTGCTTCAAGTCATTTTCACTTTCAGCAAGCAAGGTTGTGTCATCTGAATATTGCAGGTTGTTAATGAGTCTTCCTCCAATCCTGATGCTGTATTCTTCTTATAGTCCAGCTTCTCGGATTATTTGCTCAGCATACAGATTGAATAAGTATGGTGAATGGGTACAGCCCTGACACACACCCTTCCTGATGTTAAACCATGTAGTATCCCCTTGTTCTGTTCAAACAGCTGCTTCTTGGTCTATGTACAGGTTCCTCATGAGAACAATTAAGTGTTCTAGATTTCATTCTTTGCAGTGTTATTCATAATTTGTGATGATCCACACAGTTGAATGCCTTTGCATAGTCAATAAAACACAGGTAAACATCTTTCTTGTATTCTTTGCTTTCAGCCCAGACTCTGAGATTAGCAGTGATGTCCCTTGTTCCATGTCTTTTTCTGAATCTGGCTTGAATTTCTGGAAGTTCCCTGTCAATGTACTGCTGCAACCATTTTTGAATTATCTTCAGCAAAATTTTACTTGGTTGTCATATCACTGATTTTGTTCAATAGTTGCTGCATTCTGTTTGAGCAACTTTCTTTAAAATGGGCACAAATAAGAATCTCTTCTGATGGGTTGGCTATGTATCTGTCTTTCAAATTTCTTGGCACAAAGAGTGAGCACCTCCAGTGCTACATCCATTTGTTGAAATATCTCATCAGTATTACATCAACTCGGGTTCTTATTTATTTATTTAATGCATTTTATTGAAATATAATTTATGTACAGTGAAATACACAAAACTAAAGTGACATGGGTCAATGCATTATGCATTTTTTTTCAGTGTTCCCTCCCATTCCCTCCCACCCCTGGCAACTAACAAAGAAAGTTTCCTTCCATATATAAACCTTTCCTTGATCCTCCACAACAACAAACTATACTATATTTGTCCTTCTGTGATTGACTTATGTCACTCAGCATAATGTCCTCCAAGTTCATCCATATTATACAGTGTTTTGCAGACTCTACCTTATTCTTTAGTGTTGCATAGCATACCATAGTTTGGTCATCTACTCTTCCGCTATAAATCTTGGAGATAAGTCCCTTGCCAGATATGTAATTTTCGGCAAATATGAATTTATTGCTGTCATTTTTGTTATGTCCTTTTTCATGGTGTCGATTTCTTTGTTCCATATAATTTTCTTTGCTGAATTCGTTTTGTTTATGAATCGTTTCATCACTTCCTTCATTGCTATTGTTTTAGTATTTGGTGAATATTTATGCTGGTTCTCTTTTTTTTTCGGTGAAGGTTTATCATTTTTCTTTGAGGTTACCCTGGGATTTATAGTTTTCTTCCCAAGTTTAGAACAGTCTGTTCTATCTTGTAGTTGTCTTGACTACCCTATCATCTAGAAGTTCAGTAATGACACAGTTTTTTCTCTCTTTTTGGTTTGTAGTTGTCCTCATTTGTCAATTGATGTCTCTGGTTCCCTGTTGACAATCTTGTAGGCTTTTTTACTTTGGATACTTCCATAGCTGGGTTGGTTTCTGGGTTATATCATCATGTGTGTTAATGATCAGTTGTTGTTGGCTGTTGTTTCACCATCATATTTAAGGGACAATTTTGCTGGGTACATAATTCTTGGTTGGAAATTTTTGTCTTTCAGTGTTTTATAGATACCAACCCATTGTCTTCTCACCTGCATGGTTTCTGTCAAGAAATACAAGCTTAGTCTTATTGGTTGCCCCCTGTAGGTCACTTTTCATTTTTCCCATGCTGCTCTCATGATTCTTTCTTTGTCTTTGTTTTTGGTAAGTTTGATGATGATATGTCTGGGTGATTTTCTTTTGGGGTCTATCTGTCCTGTTTGGGGTTCATTGGACTTCCTGAATGGATATATTCTCATCTTTCATCATACCAGGAAATTTCTCTTCCAACAAATCTTTGACAATTTTCTCTGTGGTTTTATTTGTCTCTTCCTGTTCTGAAATTCCGATTACACATAGGTTATTCCTTTTGATGGTATCCCACATAAACCTTAGGCTTTCTTCTTTTCATTTTGATCTTTTTTTTTTTCTGATTGATCCTTTTCCAAAGAAGTATTCAGATATTTGCCTTCAATCTCCTTAATTCTGTCTTCCATTGATTCAATTCTGCTCCTTTGTTCATTCAATAGCTTATCTATTTCTGAAAATTTAGTATTAATCTTCTGGATTTCTGTGTGTAGATTTTGTATCATTTCTAATTTTTCATTTATTTTGTCATTTTGTTCTTATATTGTCTTTTGAAATTGTTGTAGGGTTTTCTCTGTGTTTTCCTTGATCTGTCTCTCAATTTGTTGAAGATACCTAAATATAATTCTTTTGAATTCCTTATCAGGGAGTTCCTATGCTGCATCTTCCTCAGGGATGTGTTTTGGTCTGTATCCTGGTGCCTTGTGTCTCATGCTTTATCTTGCTTCTTTGTGTGGACTGTGATGCTCTGTTGTCTCCGAGGCATTGTGATGTTTTTGTGTTTATATTTAAATGGTGATTATATGTTGGAGTGACTTGCCCATGATTTCATTTTCTTTGTTTTGTTGGTATGTTATATACACAAGCAGGGTACTGTGCTCCTCTATTCACTAGTTGACAGCACTTATACACTCACCCCCTGTCTCCTTTCCTGTTGTCAGCCTCTTGTATGTCCCTGCCAACTTTGACAAATAGAGCCTATTCTTAGGTTCAGGTTTTTGTTCAGGTTTTTCCACTAGTTGGTGCCTAATCCATTCTGCATAGTTCCTTTTAAAGATCAGGGCTCTAGGATTATCTTCTATATCTCTGTCAATTGGTTTTTCTTTTCTTCATTGAAGAGGGTCTGTGTCACTTGTCTGCCTATTCCTCCATCTTACCAGAAGTCCCTGGGTCCTTATTTTTTGCCAGTTCCTTCAGTGCAGCTTGTACTTCATCCTTCAGCACCATTAGTTCTTGATCACATGCTACCTCCTGAAATGGTTGAACATTGACCAATTCTTTTTGGTACAGTGACTCTGTGTATTATTTCCCTCTTCTTTTGATTCTTCCTGCATCATTCAATATTTTGCCCATAGAATCTTTCAATATTGCAAATCGAGGCTTGAAATTTTTCTTCAATTCTTTCAGCTTGAGAAATGCTGAACATATTCTTTCCTTTCTAATTCTAGGTCTTTGCACATTTCTTTATAATAGTTTACTTTTTCTTCTCGAGCTGCCCTTTGAAATCTTCTGTTTAGCTCTTATATTGTTTATTTCATTTGCTTTAGCTACTTTCCATTCAAGAGCAGTTTCAGAATTTCTTCTGACATATATTTTGGTCTTTTCTTTTTTTCCTGTCTATTTAATGACCTTTTATTTTCTTCATGTAGATGTTCTTGATGGCATCCCACAACTTCTCTGGTCTTCAGTAATTGGTATCCGATGTGTCAAAATTTTTCTTCAGATGGTCTCTAAGTTTTGCCTTTAAAGTCCTTCCATATGGCAACTGAAGGCTTGGATTTTTTTCTTCAGTTCTTTCAGCTTGAGTAAAACTGAGCTTGTTCTTCTCTTTTGGTTTTCTAATTCCAGTTCTTTGCACAGCTTATTATAATACTGTAATTTGTCTTCTTGAGCTACCAATTTAAATCTTCTGTTGCACTGTTTTACTTCAACAGTTTTTCCATTTGACCTACTCTATGTTCAAGAACAAGTTTCAGAATGTCTTCTTACACCCATTATTCTGGTCTTTCTTGTTTTTCTTTTGGTCATTTTAATGACCTCTTTCTTTCTTATAATTGATAACCTTGATGTTATCCTGCAATTTATCTGATCTTCAGTCTGTCCCATGCTTTAAATCTATTCTTGAGCTAGTCTCTAAATTCAGATAGGATATACTCAAGTTCATACTTTGATGGTGTTGTTGTTATGCGCCGTCAATTTGGGCCTGACTCATAGTGATCCCTCCTTGGGTTTCCGAAGCAGTATCACTACAGAAGCAGATTGCCCCATCTTCCTTCCAAGGAGTGGCTGGTGGGTTTGAACCACCAGCTTTCTGGTTAGCAGTCAAGTGCCTTAGCCACTGTGCTACAAGAACTCCCATACTTTGATGGTAGCACTTATTAATTCATTCTTAAGTTTGAAACTATATTCTTAGAAATATTTCCAGCTAGAAATTGAACCCCACCATAAGGACAAAATTTCTTTACTTTTACTCATGATATCATGAATAACATCAACAGGGACATTGTTTTGAGTCCATTACTAGACAATCCAGTTCTCAAGGCAGGAACTGGGTGTTACTCTTCTGGGTACCTCTACTGGCTCCCCAAGTATCTGGAATACAGTAGTGCCTCCTACCCACTGCACCTCCTGAAGTCAGTTGAGTGAATGAATGATGACAGATATTCATCTACTTGGCTTTCTCATCAGCTTTCACTGCCCTTTGGCATCTGGGCCACCAAACAGATGATCTGTATGGCTTTACTACTTTCTGAGAATCAGATCTGGTCACAAGGAGCCACAGGAGCTATATTTGTGGTTTCACTTGTATGGAGCAGGACTTCAAAGTGGTTCTTCCCAGTTCAATTATAGCCAACAAAGTAAAACCTGAACAGAACCAAATTTTTTAAATGTAGGTAGACTGGAATGGTAACCAAACAGGACAAATTTTAAGTTGATGCCCTGCTAGATACTTAATCTCCCTCTTATAAAACAAAGGTAGTATGCACATTGCATAGCAAACAAATCTTTGATCAGCAGTGTCAGAAACAACAGTGCCTGGCTGAAAGTTGGAAGCCAACGGCACCACTTTGATGTGTGCCACTTCCCACTGCTCTGGCAATAATTCAGTCTGCATCAGGCTCTTGAAAGGGTGCACTAAATTTCCTCATGTAATTGCCACCTACCTGGCTGCTGTAACGATAAACCTGGAAGTCATTCTTCTTGAATTTTCCTAGTTAGTTAATCACAGTAGTAATTCAAATTTTGTCAATTCTATATTCCAAATATCTCTGGTACCCATTTCTACCTTTCTACCTACACTGTTACTGCCCTGATCTGTTGTTGTTGTTGTTATGTGCCGTCGAGTCGGCCCTGACTCATAGTGACCCCTCCTTGGGTTTCCGAGGCAGTATCACTACGGAAGTAGGATTGCCCAACCTTCCTTCCGAGGAGTGGCTGGTGGGTTTGAACCGCCAGCCGTCTGGTTAGCAGGCAAGTGTCTTAGCCACTATGCTACCAGAGCTCCCACTGAGCTCCCCCTGATCTAGGGCTACTTAAAATTGCAGTAACTTCCTGACTGTATTTCCCATAGTCTCCTTTAGTCTATCTTTCATTAGCTCATTCATGCATTCCATAAAAATTTATTAATGATCCACTATTTGCATAAAGTGCTCTGGGCACCTGGCTTATAGAACTAAACAAAGCAGATAAAAATCTATGTCCTCATGTAGGTTATCTCTTAGTGGTAGGAAAGAAAAACAAAGACAATACATAAGTAAGTTATATAGTATATTAGAGGGTAATAAATATTCATAAGATAAACACAGCAAGGAAAACAGTATTGGGGAGTTGTTGTTAGGTGTTGTTGAGTCGGCTCTGACTGATAGCGACCCTATGGACGGCAGAATGAAACACTGCCTGGTCAAGTGTCATCCCTACAATCCTTACTATATTTGAGCCCATTGTTGCAGCCACTGTGTCAATCAATCTCGTAGAGGGTCTTCTTCTTTTTCACTGACCCTCTGCTTTACCAAACATGATATCCTTCTCCAGGGAATGGGGAGAGGGAGATGAAATTTTAATAGGCTGGTTAGGGATGATCACACCGCAATTGTGGCATTTAAGCAGGGTGTTGAGAGAACTAGGTTGTGATTATTCAAGGGAAGAGCAGGCACAAAGGCCCTGATGAGGGCTGTGTCTGTTGTTTTCTGGGAGTTGGAATGGAGGGAAGTGGGTAAGAGAGGAGAGCAGAAATAGTAGAGGTGAGAGAGCTAATGGGAGTCAGATCATGTAGGACCCTGTAGGTCATAGCAAGGGCCAGGTTTTATTTCCCCTTAGAGGTTTTGAGCAGATGTCATGATCTAAGTTATATTTTTACAGGATCAGTCTGGCTGCTGTGTTGAGGCAGGACTGTAGGAAGAGGACAGAAGAGAGAAACAGGAGGCTGTTATAATCATCTGGATATCAGGATGTTTTTGCTAATATATAATAAAGCCTGTGAGCACTGGAACTTGATGGGGCTGCGTTGTTTTTCTGGATGTTGTAGTTTTCCATCTTCAACAGGTGCAGTTTTACCATTTTTCTATCATTCCCTATCAGTGGAAATTATTTGAATTTTCCTTCTCTGACAAGTTTCCATCTTATCTAGGCTCTGGTTTTCACAAATTTTACTGTACATATCGAACCATGTCAAACTCTTGCTCAAAATTCCCCCATGATTTCCCAACACAGACAGGGTAAAATCAAAACTCTGAATAAGGTCAGTCAAGACTTGTTCCCATCTACTATTTTGGTCTCATCTCTTGCTATTCCTCTTCTCCACTATTCTTTTGTCTAATTGACAGCCTTATAAATGCCTATTGAGTCTTCAAGTCATAATTCAAATGTTTCCTCCTCTGTGAAGACTTCCCTAATTTCACCTGTTTTTCCATTCTACTTTGAATTTGAGCACTTGTTTCTTTCTAAGCTTTTTTTTTTTTTTTTTTTTTTTCACCTCTCCTTACTACAGTGAAACTTGTGAGTGCTGGAACTCAAAGACTGACTTGTTTTTCTGTGTCTCACAAGTTTTTTGCCTTTGACAGGGTGCAGTCTTGTCACTTTTCTGTCATTTTCTATAAGTGGAAAATACTTGAGTTTTCCTCCTCTGACAGATTTCCACCTTACAGAGCTTCCAGCTTTCCAAGGTTTTCCTCCTGAGGATTCTGCTTTTCATACTGTTACATAGAAATGACAAAATACAAAACAACAACAACAACAAACATGGGTAGGGTGAAGGCTACATAAAGAATTTTGAGTATAGAGTATATGTTGGCTTTCTCTTTACCTTGGAAGAGAAAGGAACTGGATTTTGCTGGATTTTGAGATTATGTGAATTCCTAGATTGCTTAATCCAACTTCTTCTTATGTTAAAAAAAAAAAAAAAATCAGGAGGCCACTAAAGTCTTTCTTATCTTTGATGAGAGGAAGAAATAAGTGCTTCCTTTATCTGCTAATCTCATCTTCCTCTCCTTTTAAAAATCAAATCCATTTCTATTATCCCTTGTATCTGTCCTATACCAGAGTTCTACTTACACTCCAAGTGAAAAATAAAAAGTGAAGAAAAAAACTTTTATCTAGCTGCACTTTATAATGACCTGTGATTATTTATATATTCTTTTTCTTGGGCCAATAATTATCCTGAACATATAGGGTAACGCTTAATTTCATGCTTGGGTTAAGGGCTTGTTTTACTCAAATCATGAAGAATGTTATTTTATAAGACATAAGAAAGGCATTTCCTCCAAATCTTGCAAATCCTTTTCCCAAGTATGAGTTTCCAAGATGTTTCTTCCCAGTTGTTTCTGCATATTTCACTTTTTGTCACAAACCTCTCAGTTGCTAGTGGATTTCACAGCATCTCTCCATTTCTTCAATAACATTCATTAAGATCTTCTTTTGTCTCTTCGTGAAGATCATTAATGAAGCTGTTAACTAACACTAGAGCTTCATTGATTCCTGGTGCAGTGTTCCCAGGCACCTCTGTAATGTGAAACATTGCCTTGATCCTTGGTTTCTATTTCACCAGCCCTCAGCTTTCAGCCAGTGTGGAATGCTAGAGTCCAAATCCAATGCAATTTGAATTCATTTTGCAAGTAAAACTTTATTAAATACTGTATTAAGTGCTTTACCAAAATTAGGTTATGTTACATCTTCATTTTCTCTCTCTTTTATTAATCATGCAATTTCCATTCCCTTTAAAAAGGTGGGGGGAGGAATTAGGTTTGCCCAGCTTGATTTAGTCTTAAAATCCAGGCTTCTTATTGCCCCTGGTTCCATTATAATCTAAATGCTTACAGATGCTAACTGTCAGACTCCCTCTTCTTACCTCTCTGTGAAATCATTGCCACATCAGCTTCTATCAAAACTTCCTATCTCTTTAGTCCTCAGTTGCTTCAGACTGAATGTCTCACCTGATTAATGATGCTTTGAGCTGGAAGTTTCCCCAGAGACATCCAACAAAGTGGTTTTCAAACTGCTTTTCATGAAGCCCTGTTTCCCCAAAGGTACCTTAGGGACCACAGGGGAATGATAAGAGGGAACAAGAAGGCAGGGCTCCTCAACTCTGCTTTACTCAGAGCAATACACTTTTCAAATGCCTTATGTAGGGCCACCATGGTCCATATGGTGCCTTTGTGCCAGTTAGAAAAGCCACTCTTCCTCTGGGGAGACAACTGGTCCCACAACAGGCAGTCGTGGTTTCTGTATTTCTTCATTTTGGAAAGGGGGTTCTTCTGCTAAAAATTAGGTTGGAAAACCTTTTACGCAGGCTAGCCTCTCATGTTACCCAAGACAAAATCAAAATCAGTAAGATTGTCTTTTTACCATTCTGCAACAAACCCACCAGCCACTCCTCAGAAGGAAGATTGGGCAATCTACTTCTGTAGTGATACTGCCTCTGAAACCCAAGGAGGGATCACTATTGAAGGCACATAACAACAACAACAACAACAACAACAACAACAACAACAACAACAGCAAGGCAGCATTTCAGTTTCTTCTGTCTGTGGATACCAACATTTTTGTTATTTTCAGTAGGTAGGTGGTCCTGCATGACCACAATTTCATGCTCACAAATAAAGTCATTCGACAAGTATTTATTAAGCACACACAAAGTTCATGCTGTTGCAGAGCTTGCATTCTAGATTAGGAAGAAGACAAGTGATGAACAAATAAAATCATGTTGTTGTTGTTAGATGCCACTGAGTTGTCTCTGACTCATAGCAACCTCGTGTACAACAGAATGAAACAATGCATGGTCCTGTGCCAGCCTCACAATCCCTGCTATACCTGAGCCCATCGTTGCAGCCACTGTCAATCCATCTCATTGAGGGCCTTCCCCTTTTTCACTACCCTTCACTTTAGCAAGCATGATATCTCTCTTCAGGGAATGGTTCCTTCTGACAACATGCCAAAGTACATGAAATGATGTTTAGCCATTCTCACTTCCGAGGAACATTCTGGCTGCACTTCTGCCAGGACAGATTTGTTAGTTCCTTTACCAGGCCATGGTACTCTCAGTATTCTTTGCCAACACCACAACTCAAATGCATCAACTCTTCTTTGGTCCTCTTTACTCATTGTCCAGTTCTTACATGTATTAGAGGTGACTGAAAATACCATGGCTTGGGTTAGGTGCACCTTAGTCTTTAAGGAGATCGTTAAGCTGATCATTGCACATCAGCTAGTAAAAGAGATCTTTTGCAGCAGATTTTCCCAATGCAATACATAGTCTGATGTCTTGACTGCTGCTTCCATTGGTGTTGATCATAAAACCAAGTAATATGAAGTCTTTGACAGCTTCAGTCTTTTCTCCATTTATCGTGATGCTGCTTCTTGGTCCAGTTGTAAGGATTTTTGTTTTCTTTATATTGAGGTGTAATCCATACTGCAGACTATAGTCTTTAATGTTCATCTGTAAGTATTTCAAGTCATCCTCACTTTCAGCAAGCAAAGTTGTGTCATCTGCATATTGCAGGTTGTTAATGCCTCTTCCTCCAATCCTGATGCCACGTTCTTCTTCATAATATCCAGCTTCTCGGATTATTTGCTCAGCATAGAAATTGAATACAACCCTGACACACTCCCTTCTTGATTATGAACCATGTAATATCTCCCTGTTCTGTTTGAACAACAGCCTCCTGGTCTATGTACAGGTTCCTCATGAATACAATGCAGTATTCTGGAATTCCCATTCTTACCAATGTTATCAATAATTTGTTATGATCCACACAATCAAATGTTTTTGCATAGTTAAGAAAGCATAAGTAAACATCTTTCTGGTATTCTTTGCTTTGAGCCAAGATCCATCTGACATCAGCAATGATATTCCTCATTCCACGTTCTCTTGTGAATCCAGCTTGCATTTCTGGAAGTTCTCTGTCAATATACTGCTTCAACTGTTTTTGAATTCTCTTCAGTATGATTTTATTTGCATGTGATATTAATGATATTGCTTGATAATTTCCACATTCTGTGGGATCACCTTTCTTTGGAATGGGTACAAATACGGATCTCTTTCAGTCAGTTGGCCAGGTAGCTGTCTTCCAAATCTCTTGGTATAGCCGAGTGAGTGCCTCCAGTGTGGCATCCATTTGTTGAAACATCTCAATGGGTATTCCGTCAATCCCTGGAGCCTCATTTTTTGCCAATTCCTTCAGTGCAGCATCGAGCTCTTCCTTCAAAACCATTGGTTCTTGATCATATGCCACCTCCTGAAATGGATGAACATTGACCAATTCTTTCTTGCATATTGACTCTGTGTAATCCTTCCATCATCTTTTGATGTTAGCTGCATCATTCAATATTTTGCCCATAGAATCTTTCAATATTGCAATTTGAGGCTTAAATTTTTTCTTCAGTTCTTTCAGCTTGAGAAATGCCAAGCATGTTCTACCCTTTTGGTTTTCTAATTCCAGGTCTTTGCATGTTTCCTTATAATAATTGGCTTTGTCTTCTTGAGCTGCTTTTTGAAATCTCTGTTCAACTCTTTTATCTTGTCATTTCTTCCATTTGCTTTAGCTACTCTCTGCTCAAGGGCAAGTTTGAGAGTCTCTTTTGACATCCATTTTGGTCTTTTCTTCCTTCTTGTCTTTTTAATGACCTCTTGCTTTCTTCATGGATGATGTTCTTGATTTCATTCCACAATTCTTCTGGTTTTTTAGTCATTGGTGTTCAATGTATGAAATGTATTCTTTAGATGGTCTCTAAATTCAGAAGGGATATAATCAAGTCATATTTTGGCCCTTGTGGACTTTTTTTTAATTGTGATTTGAGTGAAAATTTACAGAGCAAATTCACTTTCCATACAGTAGTTCACATACACTTTGTCTCATGACATTGGCTACAATTAACCACAATGCAACAGCTCCCCTCCCACTTCCTCGTGATAGTTACGTCTTCCCTGTGTCCATCCCTCTCTCACACTCCTGCCCCCTAAGCTGTCTCCCTGTGCATAAGCAGCCCTTCTTTCTCCCACGATTGTTCTCTCTAAAGAGTGTATCTACCTCAGATAAATGTTTGACTCATATGGCTGTCTTTTGTTTGGCTGGAAGCCACAGGTGTGGATTCAATTCCAGACCTAAAGGACAGCTAGAGTCCACAGTCTCTGTGGTTCCACCAGGCTCTATGAGACCAGCAAACCTAGTCCCCTTTATATATTTATTTATTTATTCCAAATGATTTTGAGTTTTGTTCCACATTGTTCTCCCTCTCTATCCAGGATCTTTTACATAGATCCTCTCCAAATGGTTGACAGTGGTAGCCAGGCACCATCTAGTTTTTCTGGTCTCATAGTTGTATAGTCTGAGGACTGTATGGTGTACCAATCATGAGGACTAATTGTTTCCATGAATCTTTGGTTTTCTTCATTCTTCTTTGCTCTGGATGAGGAGAGATCTATCATCCCATCTAGATGGCTGCTTGCAAGCTTTTAAGATCCCAGTCGTTACTTGCCAAAGTAGAAGGTGGAACAATGTTTTGTGCAGTATATTATGCCAATTGAGCTTGATGTCCCCTGCGACTATGGTCTCGAGCCTCTTTTGGACTTTTTTTTTTTTTTTTTTTAACTGTCTTCAACTTCAAGTTGAACTTGCATATGAGCAGTTGATGATCTGTTCCACAATCAACTCCTGGCTTTATTTTTCCTGAAGATAGTGAGCTACACCATTGCCTCTTGCCACAGATGTAGTCACTTTGATTCTTGACACTCCATCTGGTGCAGTCCATGTGTATAGCCACCATTTGTGTTGTTGAAAAAAGGTATTTGCAATGAATAAGTCTAGCAAAATTCTATCATGCGATCTCCAGCATTATTTCTATCACCAAGGCCTATTTTCCAACTACTGGTGATTCTTTTTTGTTTTCAGCTTTTGCATTCCAATCACAAGTGATAATCAACACATCCTGATTGCATGTTTGGTCCATTTCAGACTACAGAAATTGGTAAAAACCTTCAATTTCCTCATTTTTAGCTTTGGTAGTTGGTGCATAAATTTGAGTAATACTAGTATTAACTGGTCTTCCTTGTGGGCATATGGATATTATCCTATTACTGACAGCATTGTACTTCAGGATAGATCTTGAAACATTCTTTGGGCTGATGAATGCCACACCATTCCTCTTCAATTCGTCATTCCCTGCGTAGTAGGTCATATGGTTGTCTGATTCAAAACGGCCAAAACCAGTCCATTTCAACTCACCAATGCCTAGGATATCAATCTTCATGCATTCCATTTCATTTTTGACAAGATCCAATTTTCTTAGATTCATACTTCGTAATTCCATGTTCCAATTATTAGTAGATGTTTGCAGCTGTTTCTTCTCATTTTGAGTCATGCCACATCAGCAATTGGAGGTCCTGAAAGTTTTACTCCATCCATATCATTAAGGTTGGCTCTACTCTGAGAAGGCAGCTCTTCCCAAGTCATATTTTGAGTGCCTTCGACCTGAGAGGCTCATCTTCTGGCACTGTATGGACAATGTATCAGGGCTATTCATAAAGTTTTCCAGTAATATATCAGACAAAGGTTCACTGCTATTCATAAGGTTTTCACTGGCCAATTGTTTGAGAAGTGCATGGCCTCTTCCTTCTTCCAACTCTATCTTAGTCTGGAAGCTCCGCTGAAACCTGTCCACCGTGGTAACCCTGCTGGCATTTGCAACACCGGTGGTATACCCTCCAGCCTTATAGCAATACACAAACCACTACAGGATGACAAACTGACAGACATGTTCATCTCCCTTAGCTGTTCAAAACCACTCTTTTCACTTCCTGACCTCCCTCAAAGCTTTTCCAAACACCCCTGCATCCAGCTCACCTTTCTGGGTTGTCCTTTATTTTTTATTTTAAAATGCTATTATTTTAATTTAAATATTATTTAAGTATTTAAATGCTATTTTATTTTAAAATAAAATAGTACATAAAGGCAATTCTTAATGGTGAAAATCACTACAAAGAAAAGTAAAGTGAGATGTGTAGACAGAGAGTAAAGGAAGGGGCTGCTATTTTAGGTACCATACAAAATAATGATCTCTGAGAGTGGGAACAAGTCCTCTTATTTTGAAATCTTCTGTATCACAAAATAGAAAACAAAAATCATATTAATCCTCCTTTCTTATTATTCAGAATATATTTAATAATATCAATAATAAAATATCTATCAAATATATAATAATTTTATTCATTCAATAAATGTTACTGAATAGACATTGAAGGAGATAGATGCAACAAATAAGATGTGTAATAAAAAAACATTTCCTGCCTTCAAGAAGCTTCAAGTCTGCTGAGATAGGATATGGGAGCTTTGGTGGCATTGTACCTAAGGTATTTGATTGCTAACCAGAAGGCTGGCGTTCAAACTCACCAGCCACTCCTTGGAAGGAAGATTGGCAATTTACTTCCATAGTGATACCACCTTGGAAACCCAAGGAGAGGTCACTATGAGTTAGATCTGACTTGACAGCAGTGAGTTTTAGTTTTGAGATAGGATATTTATTTAACTGACTATAAAATATTTTAGAAGTCAATAATTGTTCAAAGGTCTTTCAGGGCGCAGTGATTAATTGCATCTTGCAACTAGCAAGAGATGGTGAGAAGGGGGAACTTCTTTTATTCAGTAATATTCAATAAACATTTGTGTGTTTATACTTGATAAGTTAGGATGGGTCACTTGAGTATCAAAGATGTTTTTCAGTAAGATGTTTTCAGTGAGAGGTCAAGGGAATGAAGGAATAACCAGAGACATGAAAGCTAGTTCGTCAAACAGAAAAATTTGAGGAGGCAAAAATATTCAGTGTGTAGAAGGTGACACCTTGGAGCTTTTAATATCATGCTAAGGAATTTTGGATTTATTCCATAGATAAAATAATTTTTTTTTTTTTTTGAAAAAGGAAGGATCTGATGAGAAGAATGTACAGTTCTAAAGGAGATTCGAGATGGTTCTTGGGCATCATGCCACCATTTTATCTAGTTGGTACTAGATACAGACACTAGAGTTAACAAACCATTCTACCACTGGCCTCATCAGCATAAGGTTTGTGGATAGTGTTAAGTTAAACCTGTAGCCAAGTGATGAGAACAGAGGGAGGACTCTGATTTCTTTCAAGAGCAGTAAAGTGCTGGAGCTCAATCACTCCCAAACTTAAATGTAGTCATCATCAGCAGATCTTATTAAGATGCAAGTTCTGACTTGGAAGGTCTGGAGTGAGTTGACAGTCTGCATTTCTAACCAGATTTAGCAGGGGCCAAGAATGACCCAGAAAGCCTGTGCATAAATACAGAAAGTCTCTGGCTGTAATGGTTGTAGTAATTTAGAATTTAGAATTAGGTCTAAGAGTTATAGCAAAAATATATGAAATCACAGTGATCATATATATAGATAGGAAAGGAAGAGAAGATCAAAATGGATGTCAGAAGAGACTCTAAAAATTGCTCTTGAACAGAGAATAGCTAAAGTGAGTGGAAGAACTGATGAAGTAAAAAAGCTGAACAGAAGATTTCAAAGAGCATCTCGAGAAGACAAGTAAAGTATTATAACAAAATGTGCAGAGAACTGGAGTTGGAAAATCAAAGGGGAAGAACTTGCTCAGCATTTTTCAAGCTGAAAGAACTGAAGAAAAAGTTCAAGCCTCAATTTGCAATACTAAAGGATTCTATGGGCAAAATATTGAACAATGCAGGAAACATCAAAAGAAGATGGAAGGAATATACAGAGCCATGTGCCGAAAAGAATTAGTCAATGTTTAACCATTTCAGGAAGTAGCATATGATCACAAATTGATGGTATTGAAGGAAGAAGTCCAAGCTGCACTGGGAAATTGGCAAGAAAA
>NW_006921764.1:202364-223027 GCF_000298275.1 Orycteropus afer afer
TAATGAAATGTGCAAAGACCTGGAGTTAGAAAACCAAAAACTAAGAACACAGTCCACATTTTTCAAGCTGAAGGAACTGAAGAAAAAGTTCAAGCCTCAATTTGCAATACTAAAGGATTCTATGGGCAAAATATTGAACAATGCAGGAAGCATCAAAAGAAGATGGAAGGAATATACAGAGCCATGTGCCGAAAAGAATTGGTCAATGTTTAACCATTTCAGGAAGTAGCATATGATCACAAATTGATGGTATTGAAGGAAGAAGTCCAAGCTGCACTGGGAAATTGGCAAGAAAACAAGGCTCCAGGAATTGACAGAATACTCTTTGAGATTTTTTCAACAAATAGATGGAGTGCTGGAGGCACACACTCATTTATATCAAGAAATTTGGAAGACAGGAACTGACTGGAAGAGATCCACATTTGTGCCTATTCCAAAGAAAGGTGATCCAACTGAATGTGGAAATTATCAAACAATATCATTAATATCATATACAAGTAAAAGTTTGCTGAAGATAATTCAGAAACAGTTACAGCGGCACATTGACAGGAAAGTTCCAGAAATTCAAGCCAAAATCAGAGGAGGGTATGGAGAAAAGGATATAATTTCTGATGGCAGGTGGATTTTGGCTGGAAGCAAAAAATAGCAGAAAGATGTTTACCTGTGTTTTATTGACTATGCAAATGAATTCAACTGTATGGATGATAAAAAATTATGGATAACATTGCAAAGAATGGGAATTCCAGAACACTTAATTGTGCTCATGAGGGACATGTACTTAGGCCAAATGGCAGTTGTTAAAACAGAGCAAGGGGATACTGCATGGTTTTAAATCAGGAAAGTTGTGCATCAGGGTTGTATCCTTTCACCACACTTATTCAATCTGTATGCTGAGCAAATAAACCGAGAAGCCAGACTATCTGAAGAACACTAGATCACCAGGATTGGAAGAAGACTCATTAGCAACCTGTGATATGCAGATAGCACAACTTGCTTGCCGTAAGTGAAGAAGACTTGAAGTACTTAGTGATGATCAAAGACTACAGCCTTCAGTATGGAGTACACCTCAACATAAAGAAAACAAAAATCTTCACAGCTGGATCAAAAAGCAACATCATGATAAAGATTGAGGTTGTCAAGGATTTCATTTTAATTGAATCAACAATCAGTGCCCATGGAAGCACCAGTCAAAAAATCAAATGATGCATTTCATTGGGCAAATCTGCTACAAAAGACCTCTTTAAAAATTTTGAAAAGCAAAGATGTCACATTGAAGACTAAGGTGCACCTGACCCAACATAGGGTATTTTCAATAGCCTCATATGTGTGTGAGAGCTAGACAAAGAATAAGAAAGTCTGCAGAAAAATTGATGCATTTGAGTTACGGTGTTAGTGAAGAGTATCGAATATACCATAGACTTCTAGAAGAACAAATATGTCTTGGAGGAAGTACAGCCAGAATGCTCCTTAGAAGTAAGAATGGCCAGACTTCGTTTCACATACTTTGGTCATGTTTTCAGAAGGGACAAGTCCCTGGAGAAGGATATCATGCAAGGTAAAGAAGAAGGTCAGTGAAAAAAAGGGGAAGACCCTCAATGAGATGAATTGACCCAGTGGCGGTGACAGTGGGCTCAAGCATGGCAATGATTGTGAGCATGGTGCAGGACTGGGCAGTAGTTTTTTCTGTTGTACATTGGGTCACTGTGAGTCAAAACCAATTAGGCAGCACCCAACAACAGCATATACATAGTCTGTCAGTAAGTCATGTAGGGCTGGTGATGTGACTCCAGAAAACTGTTAGGGATTGCTGTTGTTATGTGCTATTGAGTTGGACCCGACTCATAGCGACCCCTCCTTGGGTTTCCAAGGCAGTATCACTATGGAAGTAGATTGTCCCATCTTCCTTCCAAGGAGTGGCTGGTGGGTTTGAACTGCCAGCCTTCTGGTTATCAGTCAAGTGCCTTAGGCACTATGCTATCAGAGCTCCTTGTTAGGGATAGACACTCCTATCTTTAGCATATTGCCTCATGGTCCAATATCCGCTAGAGAATCAGCCATCACATCTATATCATAGATGTAGAAGGAAGAAGAACTAAAGAAGGACATACATTTTTCCTTTTAAGATGACTTTCTAGAAGTCTCATATAGCATTTTCTTTTATATTTTGATGATTATAATTTATTCAAATGACCAGTTTTGCTGGTGTATGGGATATTACCCCTCCCCCCCAATACATATATATCAGTATTCTCAAATAACACATAGGTGCTCTTTTACAAAGGAAAAATGTAGAGACAACCTTAGGAGGTAATTAGACATCTCTGCCTGAGAATTGCTAGGGTTTAATTGGTTCACAGAGATGCCAGTCTGGTAGGTAGGGGAAGGAAAGGATGTCCTTAATAGAATGATCTATGATGGAACAACAGACAAAAGCAGAGATTCTGTAGTTGATTTTGCAACCATTCTGGCCTTCATTCATTTATTCCAAACATGCTGATGAAAATCCTTGAGAATGCCAGGCACTGCACTGCTCTGTGATGCAACTATGAGTAAGTTACAGATCCTGTCATTAAGAAATTTTATTTCTATTGAGCATTACTGATAATTTTATAAGCTACATTAGTGCTAAACATAAATGCTGAGGTGGCCCATAGGAGTGACATCCAACCTCATCATAGGAATCAAGGAGGATGTCCTAGGCGAGGTGAGAGTTACCCTGATTGCTGAGGGGTGACCAGAAACAAGAAGTGTATGTGTGTGTACTTGTGTACATGACATATGCATACTTGGTGGAGTAGCCCAGGCGTAGAGAAGTCCCTTGCACTATGGAAGGAAAGATGCTAAAGGGACCCAGTACGACAAGCTGCAATGAGGTTTACCAGATCCTAAACTGCAGTATATGTGTACATTCAGACCAAATATGTGCACATGCTTTCATAGAAAAGTGAGGATGAGGATGAAAGCAACACCAATTATATTTTCAGTATTTCTCAATAGAGAATAAAATATTGAGCTTGTAAAAGATTTTTTTCTTCCACAGTAAAGGACCATGGTACTATAGTCATGACAGTACAATAAAGGTTTGGGGTAGAGAGGTAGAGCAAACACAAACTCTTTAATCTTGTACATTATATCTGCATGTGTGTCAAAGGCTGGAGTCATTCACTGGGAGTTTGTTTTTCATAAATAGAATTTTACATTAAAAAAGGCAGAAAGCCATTGAAATCAATTTTTTTTTTTTTTAAAAAAAAGAAACATATGTCAATTTGAAAGGTTAAATTGGTGTAAATTGCTTTTATCATTGAGGTTTCTCTGATCCATCATAGCAGATCCATTACAAATCCTAGAAAACCAAGATGGGACTTTAACACATTGATAAAACTTACCCACAATCCCAAAGATGCTGTCATAATTAAGAAGTTTTTGTTTCTCCTAATGGAGTTTGATGGTCTTAGTTTATCAGCAACCTTTGAATTGAATTAATAACATGAAACTAATTAATCCTGGTGTACCCTAGCAATCCACTTAGAAGCGGCATGTAAAATTCAATTAAATCCCTTTGCCTTTTATGAAGCTTGCACACTTGAGAAGCTTCAGTTTACAGCTGAGAATCAGGTAACAAAAAGAAAGAGCTTGTCACGTGTTTCAAACCCAACTTTTGAAATTAGACAATAGGTTTTAGAATTCTCTCTTGATTCAGAAAGTTGGAATCTGAAAGGACAGAACAAAGACCCTCCCTGAGCTAATCAGCCCTTTCCTCGCTTGCCTTTCCTTAGATCCGAGGAGAAAGATGGTGGTATGTGCTTCTGCCTCGCTGGCCCTGGTTTGTCACCAGAACCTTATAGCTCAGGCTGTTTCTTGAATGCTTTTTACACACTCTTCTTTTTCTGGCTTCTGGCATGCTCTGTGCTGTCAGTCTTATTGATTAAAACCCTTGGTAGATTTCAAGACCCTCTAGCCCTGTATTGTCACAGATCTACTTAAAATGGATTTTCTCTCTTTGCCAGACCTGCATTTCTCAGTTGGTCGAGCAGATGCAAAGCAGGTGGTACCGAGATTTCAAATAGAAGCTGTTTCTTATTACTGGGGATAAATGGTGGTGTTATAACTTCTTTTGTTTTCTTGTCTCTTTACATTTTATTTATCTAAAAAAAAGATTTGTATACCTCTCAGTGTTTACAGTAAATTTAAATAAATGGAGGTTATTGATGTTAATAAAAGAATATTTGTCAGCAGTAACAATCCAAGGCTTTGAATATCTGAGATAAGATATGGGTAAGATGTGATAATGTAGCATAAAACAAGAAGTGTATTATTGTGTGTACTGATACTTGCTTCTCCCATATTTATTTTCCCTTTCTCAACAGTCCTTGACATTTGAAAAAAAATTCATGGATTCTGATGAATTTGTCTCAATCTCCTCTAGCTTCTAGTTTGGAACTGCTTATCATTTTTTCATTATTCATATCATTGTGTTTCTAGGAAGAGTCCATCAGAGCATCTGTTCCCCTGGTTTCATGGACTGGTACAGGGGCAAGAAGTGATCTAAGGTGGTTCTATCAGAGTGCATCTCAGGACTCTTGTGTGGAGTGCTAGGATGAAGACATTCTCTCTTTTTCCAGATGACACAGCATGCAGATAGAAGGCCCCAAAGAGCTATAGTCATTTTTTTTTTTTTTTCCATCAAGAGGGTGGCTTTGTCCTCAGACAAAGCTGACACATGGAGAAATCCAGAGATCAACAGTTTGCAGAAAAAGGGAGGCAGAATTGTGAGGAGATGCTGAACCTCTGGGACAAACTGTACCTGAAGCCTTGACTCTTGCTGGCTTTTTCCATTTAATCAAACAATGCATGCTTTAAAAAATGGTTGAGCCTGTTAGAATTGGGTTTTATGTTACAAGAAAATGAAAACATCCTAGTTATATTTGTTAGCTTTTGCCGATAACAAAAACCCCACACTCATATATATTAATGAAAATATATAAAATAACTTATTCATATAGCAGCATGCCTGTGGATTGGTTGTGGTCAACTGATCTAGGCTTAGCTTTCCTGTTATTCTGCTGGTATCTATTGGGCTTGCTCATGAGTTTATGGTCAGTTAGCTTGTTCATTCTTCTGAGGATAAATTGAGACTGCATGGTGCAAACAGTTAATGTGCTTGGCTGCTAAAAAAAAGGTAGAGTTTCGAGTCCACCCAGAGGTTCTGGAAAGAAAGGCCTGGTGATCTACTTCTGAAAAATCAGCCTCTGAAATTCCTGTGAAGTGCAGTTCTACCCGACACATGTGGAGTCACCATGAGTCAGAATTGACTGGACAGAAACTGGTCTGTTCTTGTGATTGACTTGAGTTGGGTTAAGGCAGCATACCTGGGCAGCTCTATTCCATGTATGTCTAGCTTCTTGGGATCAGCTTTTTTCCATGTTATACTGGAGGAAAGATCCACAGCCTCTTGAGGACTAAACTCAGAACTGACCTATCATCATTCAAGACTCATTCTATTGGTTGAAGCACATCACATGACCAAACTCAAAATCAAGAGCTGAAGAAATACACTTGCCCTTTTGAGGAGGAAGTAAAAAGTCACACGATAAAAGGTAGATAAAGAGGGAAGGGTGAAAAACTGGGCTTTCTAATGCAATCTGCCATACTAACTGACAAGCAACCCAGGAACCAGAAATTCAGTGTTAGAAATCTGAGTGGTAAAACTCTATAGAATGTGTTTGTGTCCAATGTGGCACCCACTCGAAATCTAACTTAGGTTAGCTGATCTACAAACACGTTTGTGTTGATTTTTTTTTTTTCCTCCAGTGGAGAAACAAAATATAACATTGAATTATGCTTTCATTTTAGTATAAGCTGATCCCTGTTCAGATATGAATTAATCATACTCTAGATTTAAAATATTTATTTTCCCTGCATATACTACTGATTTAATGACTTTAAAACCCAACCATTTCTTTGTAAAAATGATGCTTGTGTGTATTTATGGAGCTAACATTGCTCTTTTATGTATGAACATGTTTAATTTATTTTACTGGGAAAAAGCATAGTAAAAAGCTTGGAACTTTTCACCTTTCCCATTTAGTATAGACTTGGGTACTCTATTAAGATTATGAGTATAAAATTAACAACAGCAACAATAATAAAATCACCTGGTTTTATATTACTACAACCTTGCAGGGTACAATTATCTTCCCTGTTGTGCAGACAAGGTAACTGAGGTACAAAGTCAGATGCTGGTAAATGGCAAATCTGGGATTTGAGCACAGTCTGGTTCCAGACTTCTTGATCTTATGTTAAATATGTTGGCAATTCCATCATAGCACTGTACCACACTATGATACTATTTTTTATTCATGTCATTGTCTTTCTAGGCTGTGAATTCCTAGAGTTTAGGGGTGGTTTTATTAAATTTTATATTCTCTGTGCCTAGTATAGTGTTTGGTATGTGACAAATAATCAATGAATGTTATTGACACCATTTGGATATAGAAATAACATTTTACCATGATAAATATAATTATTCTTATTTCTTATTCATTTATGCTCTCATTTGTCATTCTTCCCTGATATGAGCTTAGTCTTGATTCATATATCTCCCATGTTTTCTGTGTTATTTTTGTGTGTGGATGTATTTTTCCTCCCTCTGACATGGCAGCATCTTGAATACTTCAAGGGTGTTTGTCTACCGTTGACAAATACAGTCAGAAAGTTGCAGGAATACAGATTATGCTACAGTGAGAAACTGGCCAAATATGCAGTTCCTTCTTTTATTGTTTCATTTTCTAAGAAAATGTCAACATTGGTCTAGAAATGAGAGCTCTTTAATTTAATTAATGAATTATTCATTGATTTTTAAAAACATAAACATAAAATCTCTAACAAACTGCAGTGAACTTTGGTACAATTTGTTGTATCAACAGTAGGATGTTCCTTCCTCCAAGAAAATGTTTTCTGGATGCCCACAAATATGGTTTCTTCCACACTTAACCTCTATAGTATTTTGTTTGTTAGATTTTTTTTTTTTTTTTTTGATGAGTTATACATTTATAGCATCTTCCGTTATCCTTTGGGCAGGGACTTTAGCTATATCCCATTGACATTCAGAACCTACCATGAGAGAAGTTTCAAATACTCACAGAGCTAAAGGGGAAATTAGAAATGACTTGAACAGATATGTTTTATGTAATTTAATATTAAGTTCAAGGATTGGTTGACTAACACAAATATAATCCTAGAGTTGGCTTCACTTCTTTGTCACCATGCTTACATGAATATTGGTAAATTAGACGTTGGATCAGATATCAACTGCGGTAGTTAAGGTTGTATGTCAACTTGGCTGGGCCTGGTTTTGAGAGGCTGGGCAACTGGATGTATTTATTCCCCATGGTGAGATTTGTAATTAACTCCATGGTGGAATCTGCTGGAGCAGCTAAGTAGCTGCTTTAGGGATGTGGTCTGCTTCCAGTATATAAGAAGCAACCTTGGGGACAGTCTCTAGCTTTTGGCATGTTTGAATCCTGCATGTAGCCAAGTCATTATTCAGCAGCCAGCTAAGTTGTCTGCCGATCTTGGGACTGTTAATGGGACTTGAATCAGTGGCCTGCTATGTGGTTTGGTACTATCGAGACTGTGCCATTTTATTTGTCGACTTTGGGTTTGTCAGCCTCAGCAGCTAGCAGCTGCCTGAGTGAAGAGATGCCTCTAGCTTCAGTGGGCCGGGAGCAAGAGGCAGAGCTGAAGCTCAAGGTTGAGAGGCCTTCACCCAGCCCCTAGAGCCTGGCACTTTGAACTCAGACTTCTAGCCTCCAAGAGGGTAAGAGAATAAACTCCTGTTTGTTAAAGCCATTCCACCTGTAGTTTTTCTGGTAATACACACACACACAAGGTAACAAAAACAGCACCATTAGATTATGAGCTTCTTAAAGGTAAATCTGATCAACAACACCTAATTTGGTATCTGTTGCATAGGAGTTAGCCATGAAAAGATAGATATGTGTATGTATGGATATCCAGGAAATAAAATGGCAGTTCTTTATAAGGTATATATACCAGTGCCCTCTCATCACAAAGACTAAGTATTTACTCAATAGACTTATGGCAACTGGAATACTAATGTCCTCCCCAAAATAAGTCACAATAATCATAGCACTGATTATTGAAAATGCAAGGCAAAGCAAAAAAGTAAAAAGAGTGTGTTTTCAATCTCCCATTTTACAAATTGCACTTCCAGGTAAATGCTTTCCTTCAAACATCAGGAGGCAGGCTCCTTGTTCAATCCTATCTTACTGTCTTTGCTCATGTTTGTGTGGTTCCTTTGAAGGCGCTATCACTCTCTCAGGCACACATTTGGGTGTGCTTGATACCAGATGTGCCCATTACTTTATAACCAAGTGACCACATTTCATTAAGGGGAAAAGATGACATCTGCAAGACCAGGAGATAACAAAGGTAAAAATATTAACTTGATATAATGAAATAATATGTGATCAGCCGAGGTAATTGATGGCAAAACAAGAATTTCAAAATATTTCTTGGAGTTGTTAGTTATAGGACAGTGATAAAATACATCAATTACAAGACCATGCTTCATCAGCATCTTGCTACGGAAGACTGCATTTTTAAAGGACTCATTTTAGGTCCCTTGATTTCTGTTCCATAATATTTAAGTAAGTGGCTAGATGGAAGAGTTGGAAGCGTGCCTCGAACACCTGACTGTCATTTTGCAGCCTTTTGTATGAACTGTTATTAAAAGCAAGTACCATTATCCTGTACACATCCTTGTCAAGGACATTTTAACATTTTCCTAATAAATTATTGAGAAGTGCATTGAGACACGTAAAGAGCTGTGCAATGACTATTATCTAACTCTAAGCATTGTGCAGTTTTTTTTATGTCAACGATTATCATATTTCTTTAGATCATTTAAATGGTGAAAATTCTCTATGTCTCCATTAGAATTTATATCTAAAATGGCTTTAGGCTTTTGAGGTTTCTATGGAAAGTATTGATTATCAAAGATGGGCTCATGATATTTTTATTCAGGTGAATTTTTATTTTCTTTATCATAACTCCGTTAGAGATTCTCCCCTGCTAATCCCAGGATAAGGGTTATATCACGAGATATAAACATGTAATTTTCCATTTTGATTGCTGACATCCTGGGATCATTGCTATTCTACACTGCTACCATAGCCAGTAAATTCCTTTCTAGGGCCTTCATTTTTCTCTTAAGCACATTTTAGAGAATATTCTTGAAGAAATGCCTTTATTTCCTTTTAGAAAACATAATCTATTCTAGAATTTAAACTTACCATACTTGGACTCAGCTGCTGTTTTTCCACTGTTACTTTCAGGTTCTTAGGACTTAGGTTCCAGATTTGTGTGTCTACTTGTTGATTTGAATATTCTTTGTTTGCTTCCACAAAACAGTTGCCTAACTTCTCTTGTTACTGTAGTTCTGCATCTTCTTTTATCACTGCTCTGCCTTCCATAATCTTTCATGCTTAGAAAGATTCCTTCCCCCTCTTTTTCTACCAAGATTTTAATACTTCTTTTTTAAAAATATAGATAAACACACACACACACACACACACACATTCTGGTGACTTAATGTAGATATAAATTTGGTGTATTTAATAAATGCAACTTTTAAAATTATGAATAAACTGAGAAAATTGAAAGATTGCTTTCTATGTTAAAATAGTATCTTCCAACCCTCCTGCCAAATGTAGAACTATTACAATAAGATAGAGAAAATTAAGTAATTCTTTCTTTTACACACTTGTTACTGCCATTTCAGGAGGTGGGTTTGGCTGTGATACTTGAAAATAGTCATTATGAGATATGTAGATTAGAGAGAGAATGACAAGGAAGACTGAAAAGATTTCAGATGCATCAAGGAGAAAAAAAGATCCAAACTCATTGCCACTGACTCCATTTGGACTCACAGTGACTCTGTAAGGGCAGAGTCAAGCTCCCCCCATAGGTTTCCAAGGCTGTAAATCTTTACAGTTAGCTGCAGTGTGCTTTAACCACTGCACTACCAGGGTTCCTTACTGCATCAAGGAGAGGGGTTTTGAGAAGCTCTGCTGCTTCCTAAAATAGGTTTTTGTTAAAATGGAAATCTCCAGTCATCTCTAAAATAATTGATTGGCAAATACAATGAGTGGCCTAGCTGAACCAGAAAAAAAATTTGTACAGTACCAACAACAAAATTATATCCTTTTAGGCAAATATGTTTTCTTTTCAGTGAAATATGATTGACTCATAATAATACAAATTATGCCTAATTATCATCTAAATTTTTTTATCCTAGCAAGAATATTTAATCATCCTGGTGTTTATCAGTTATCTAATAATAATTTATATTGTTTCTACTTTTTTAAAAGTCTCACTGGTTTAAACATATCACTATGGTCTGATGAGATATGTGATTGTTATATTTGTCTTTTATTTGATTGTAGGACTTTAATAAGTTAGAGAGAATACACTTGTCTAAACTCTTCTTTAGTAAGTACTGTCAGAAAATTAGTTAAGTGCCATAACTGGCCTGTTTGGTAAGGTCATCTGTGGCTGTGGTAGTTAAGATAGTGTGTCACCTTGGCTGATCATGGGTTTGAGTGGCTTAGTACTTATTCCCTATGATGAGATTGGGTAATCAACTCCATGGTGGAATCTGTTGTGAGACGTTCATCAGTGGATGGGGAGTTGCCTTTGTAATGTGGCTGCTTCCCATTTAATTCAGAGCAAAAGGTAAAATATTCACAAGGCCTACAGGATCCTACAAAATCTGTCCCTTCTCTCGCACACGCATGCCTTCCCTGTTGCCTTGCACCACACTCCCACATGTTTACTCCATTGCAGCTGCCCTGGACTCCTTGTTCTCCAACATGCTAAGCACACTACTTCGGACCTTTCCACTGGTCGCATCTACAGAAATCCTCCTCTACCAGATTTCTGTATGGCATACTTCCTCACTGCTTTTGGATCTCTGCTCATACATCCCCATTTGAAAGGGGCCTTCCATGATCATGCTATATAAAATAGCACACACACACCCCAGTCCTCTATGTTGTTGTTGTTGTTAAGTGCTGTCGAGTTGCTTCCGACTCATAGCGACCCCATGCACAGCAGAACGAAACACTGCCCGATCCCGCGCCAGCCCCACAATCCCTGCTATACTTGAGCCCATCATCGCAGCCACCGTGTCAATCCATCTCGTTGAAGGCCTCCCTCTCTTTCGTTGACCCTCCACCCTACCAAGCATGACATCCTTCTCCAGGGAATGGTCCCTTCTGACAACATGACCAAAATAGGTGAGATGAAGTCTGGCCATTCTTGCTTCCAAGGAGCATCCTGGCTGCACTTCCTCCAGGACAGACCTGTTAGTTCTTTTAGCAGTCCATGGTACTTTCAGCATTCTTCGTCAGCACCACAACTCAAAAGCATCAACTCTTCTTCGGTCTTCCTTATTCATTGTCCAGCTCTCACATGCATATGAGGCGATTGGAAATATCATGGCTTGTGTCAGGCGCACCTTAGTCCTCAATGAGATATCCTTGCTCCTCAGCACTTGGTACAGTTCCTTCGCAGTTGACTTTCCCAATGCTACACGACGTCTAATGTCCTGACTGCTGCTTCCATTGGCATCGGTTGTAGAACCAAGCAACGTGAATTCTTTGACAACCTCAATCTTCTCTCCATTTATTGTGATGCTGCTCATTGGTCCAGTTGTGAGGATTTTTGTTTTCTTTATATTTTGTTTCTTTATATTGAGACATAATCCATACTGCAGACTGTATTCTTCAACCTTCATCAGTAGGTGCCTTAGGTCCTCTATAGCCTGCTTTATTTTCACCACCTGCCATATTACATTCACCACCTAATTGTCAGTTTGTTATACTATGGTGGCTTATGTGTTGCTGTGATGCTGGAAGTTATGCCACTAGTATTTCAAGTACCATCAGGACCACCCATGTTAGACAGGTTTTAGCTGAGCTTCCCAAGTAACATTAGGAAGAAAGACCTGGCAATCTACTTCTAAAAACTACCCACTGAAAACCCTGTGGATTGCAGAATATTTCCCAAGACTTTGATTCACTTACTTTGGATGCATCATCAGGAGGGACTTATCACTGGAGAAGGACATCATGTTTGGTAAAAGGCCAGTGAGGATGAGGGAAACTCTAACCGAGACAGACTAACAGAGTAGCTACACCAACGGACTCAAATACCTTGACAATGGGGCAGGCTTGGGTAGCATGTTGTTCTGTTACACATGGGGTCACCCTGAGTTGGAGCTGACTCAATGGCAACTACCAGCAACAAACTATGTATATATTCACTTTGTTTCATTACTTATTGTCTGTCTTTCCCAATCAAAACAGAAGCTCCTCAAAGGCAGGGTTGTTGTACTCACTGCTGTATCCCAATAGCTAGAATACTGCCTGACACATAATAGGCACACACTAAATGTCAAATTAAAGAATTTTAGGCAAATTGTTGCATTTCTGAGCAGCATTTTTCTTGCTTGTTAAAAAAAAAAAAAAGGTACCACTATAAGAACAACACAAAATAAGATTGTGAAAGCCCTTCATACATTTACTGTAGCATTTAGATGTTGGTATTATGTTAAAACATTTTTTATGCTTTCAGATCTGTCTCACTGTCCCTGCCCATTAAAATATATTAAAATCCTAAGTCTAATTTCCAGGGTATTTATTGGTCTTCCTAACTTGAAGTCATCAGTAAAACTGATAAACGTATTTGCTATATATTCTCTCCACTGCTGATTTAAGACATGCTGACTAGAGCAGAGCCATGGATAGCAGTGTACAGGGGCATCAGTGGTTAGTTGGTGGCCATTAGGTACACTATTCATCCAACCGTGAATCTCCTCATGGTACTTCTGTTCTCTTTATTACCCATAGAGATATTTTGATCTGTTGAATGTCTTACAGAAATATTGATCTAGCAGGCCTATCCCATTTCATTTATTTATTTATTAATTCATCAATTTATTCAACAAGAATCATCAAGTGCCTATGATGTGCCAGGCAATGAGCAGTTGGTAGTAAACAAAAGAGAAGCCATCCAATCCTAATGGAGCTTAATGTCTCAACTGCTGATCTAATAACTGGATGAAGAATAAAAATATATATTGGAGGGACAGAGTGGAGATGAGGTGAGGCAGACCTGACTTTTTTGCTGCACATGTCAGCCATTACATTTTCTTTTCAAGGTGCTTCAAACCATCCAAATTCACTGGTCTGTGGTTTGTGGAGTCCACGTTTCTCCTTACCTTGTTTGAAAACCAGGTATATTTGCTGGGCTCCTGTCATGGAGTACATCTTTAGGCTTCTCTGGTTCTTTAGATCCTGCCTGTGGATATTAGGCAATAACTTTGAGATTTTATTTTAGTGGTTGGAATAGAGATTATACAAGATAGCAGATCTGAACCCTTTAAGAGAACCTGGATGCCTTTTATTACAACACTATTATTTTAAGTGTCATGACTTTTAATGACAAGAACCATGCTACAATTTATTCTGCAATTCCACTGTGCTAAATGTTAAATATATGTGTGTGTGTGTGTGTTTTAAAATCCTCACAAATTTGTCATATAAAGAAAGCATTCATAGGAAAGCAAGATACTAATAATGGGAGAAACTGTGCAAGGGAAAGGGGAACATATGGGAACAGGTACTTTCTGCACAATTTTTCTATAAACCTGAAGTTGCTCTAAAAAAATAAAAGTGTATTTTAAAAAGAAATTGTAGTAGCAGCATGGAAATGGTTGTAGACCACTTCTTCACAAATGGAAGCTTTGCAGGTAGTACTTAGTGACACGTGGAATGACCTTTGGATGTTATTTGTTGGCAAATTTGCTATTGTATTAAATAGTAATATAACTGATCACACACACATGCACCCACAGACGTTTTGTCCCTGTTTGAAAATCAAGAAGCTGTGGCAGTGATGGGCTTAGTGACTTGCCAAAGTCACTCATCTAATGACTGTCAGGACCAGGGTTCAAACCCAAGGCTCATATCCTTCACCATTGGACTGCCTCCCTCCGTTATTCACCTTTGATCTCAGAGCTCTTTACCCACCTTGGGCTAGTGTTCTTTTTCAGTAATCTATGCTGCACCCTTTTAAGTTTGGAAATACCAAGATGGACTCTTCCGTCCTCTTGGTTATCCAGCGAACTATACCACCAGCCCAAGGCAGCAAGCTGCTTTTCCCTGTCAACTTCATGTTCTGAATAAATCTGTAAACGTGAAGCTGACAGAGATAAGCATCAGCTTTCACTTTCCTGACATGGTTCTTCCAAGTCTACGCCACTTTCATCTAGTTCAGAGTCCTTCTTACCATTCTTTGAATATTTCCATTTTCAAAACCTGAGCTGCTCAGAGAATTGGTTTCTTTAGGTACTTCTTTTCTTCCTGATGGGATTTTTTGGTAATTATATTGTCAGACTTACTTTTTTTCCCCAAGAAATCTCTACTTTGCTTTTTAGATTTTTATGAACTCAGAATCAATAGCCCGAAATATTTTATGTATGGACCATGTGCCAAGCACTGGGTTCAATAGAGGAGTCTAAAAATTGGCGTCCCCATCTCTTGAAAGGAGCCCTGATGGGGCAACAGTTAAGAATTTGGCTGCTAACCTAAAAGTTAGAAGTTTGAGTCAACCCAGTGCCTATGCAGAACAGAGACCTGGAGATTTGCTCCGGTAAAGATTACAGCTTAGAAAACCCTATGGGGCAGTTCTACTCCAGCACATGCAATTGCTACGAGTCAGAATTGACTCAATGACACCTAACAACAACAATAACAATGTCTTGAGGGAGATATTACATATATGTGGCAGTGTAGGCAACCATGTATGCTAAGTGTCGATGTAAATTTATGTCCTCATTAAGTGATATAATATGAGGTGGTAGGAGTATTTGTGGCCTGAGACAGTAGGAGAAGGGTTCACAGGAGAGAAGGGACTTGAAGGATGATACAAGTAAATTATATTGTAAACCTATTTAATCCTTAGTATAACTCAATATGTTAAGTACTTATAGTCTATTTGTGTTTACAGATAAGAGAATGGAGGTATGGAGAAGCTAAGCAAGTTGAACAAGGACATGCAGCTGGTAAGTAACTAACTAAGCGCAGATTTGAACCTTGTGAGTATGACTCCAGAGCTCAAGTTATTAACTGCTCAGCTCTCCTGAGAAAGTTCTAGATAGAGACAGGAGGAAAGAAGGCCTGCTAGATGAGAAATGTTTAGGATTTATTTGGAACAACATCGAGAAGAAGAGTTTTGCTGAAGGACTTTTACTTTTAATTAGAGGAAAAGGATGAGGGGGATGACAGCATGATGCCTAAAAAGCCATACTGAAAACCAGCCAAACCGTGATGTGCTCCGGGAAAATAGCACCAGATCCCACCGGAGCCCAGTTCCAATAACATGTCCAGAGTAAAGAGAGGAAACACTCATTCTGTGCATAAAATAAAAAATTGGAGTGGCAAATGACAGCAAGCACTGTCAATAGATGCACCTTGCAACTAATCAAAAGCATTCAATGTGAAAAATCGTTAGAGTACATTTTGACATCTTGGGCCATTCTCATGTTCACAAATAGCTGTATTGTTAACAACGTTGTCATCGAAAAGGAAGAAAAATGACACACATACAGGTAAAAATATAGCTATGAGAAAGGTGTGGAGTTTCTTAGGAAAATTGAAGTTGGAGAAAATTCAAATAAATACACATGTTTTCCAGCATCCAGTTATTAAACACCTGAAATGCCAAAACAGATGACTTGGAATACCAGTTTGCTATGTTGTCAGCTGGTGGGACCTGACCCAATATGTAGCTCTATGGAAAGACAACTCCTCTTGTGATATTGGCCCATGTTTTTTACGGAGCATTAACTTGCTTTCTATGGATTTCTAAATACCAAGTTACTGACTGGGTATGATTATTAACAATCAAATGGTCCTGTTCACAAGTGTAAGGGTTGCAGTCCTGGGAATCTGGCTAACCTCCAATTGGGTAATTACATCCAGAAAACCTTGCTGAATCCCCCTTGGAGCTCTAGTTATGAAAGCAATTTATAGGGTGATTTGTAATCGTGGCTGTGGCTAGAAAAGCAGTGCAATACACACAATATAAAATAAGCCACAGCCTGCACTGAATGGGTGGAAAGCAAACCATTGTGTCTACTATGAGAAGCTAGTGGCCACACTCTCATCTGTAATCTTAAAATGGTGTGTGGGGGGGAGGTAGAAAGATGAAAATAATAACTGGTCCATCCAAAATATAGTGTAGATGATTCCTTTCAACTCTTAGTTTTCCATTGTTATTGTTGTTAGTTTTCCACAATGTACTTAATTATCAAATAATGTCAGATAACAAGTATTTGCTTTTTACATCATCTAACCTAGAGATTAGGTGCTCTGGCAGCATAGTGCCTAAGACACTTGACTGCTAACTTGAAAGGAAGATGGGGCAATCTACTTCCATAGTGATACTGCCTCAGAAACCCAAGGAGGGCTCGCTATGAGTCAGATTTGACTCGATGGCACATAACAACAACAACCACCACCTAGAGATTAAAGGAGGCCTGGTGGTGCAAGTGTTAGGCACCTCACTGCCAACTCAAAAGGTTCGTGGTTTAAACCCATCCAGAGGCTCTGCAGGAGAAAGATGTGGTGATTCGCTCCTATGAACATTATAGCCTAGAAAACTCTGCAGGGCAGTTCTGCTCTGTCAAAGGGGTCCTGTGAGTCAAAATTGATTCCATGGCACCTAACAGCAATCATATCCTAGAGATACTGGATTATAGGAGACCTTTTTATTTTTGATATAATAAAGCAAAAGGCTTTTTCTTTTTTAAAATTATATTATTATTATGCACTTTGCATTCAATAGATTAGGAAGAGGCACTGATGATGCAAATAACTACTAAAATATTTGACCATTTACATAAGTGAGTGCCAAACCCAGTTATATACCAGAATCATTTGGGATGTTTAAAGAGAAGGAGGAAAAAAAAAATCTATGTTCCGAGGCCCTGACACGACCTATTTGATGACTGGTTGAGGTTAGAACTTGGTAATCTGTATGTTTCTAGAGCTCTCACTGGTGGTTGTGATGTGGAGTTAGGTTGGAGAACATCTGATGTACAGCTGCTTTCCTTGTGAACTGAAATGTTTTTAAAAGTATCTTTGATTAAATGAATCATAGTGACCAGGATTAAGTTCCATTCTGAGGAGAACTAGGATCTCTGGGAACTGTGAAGTAGGTGCTAAGGTGAAGGACACCTGGAAGTCCTTTTCAGCATGACCCCAATGTTGTTGTCAAAGGTAGAAGATTTTTTTAAAAAGTCTTTTTCATTATTAGACAAAGATCATCAATCATTAAGAAAGACTTGTTTCTTAAATGCATTTCACACTAGCATCTTGAAAATATTCTATAGTCACCTTCAAAAACAGTTTCTTTCAAAAAAGAATAAGTAGAGAATTATTTTTCTCTCTATTAAAGCCTCAAAGGAAGCAAGTAAAAGTTCATTTATTTCTGATCTAGGATGTGCCCCCCTCCCCCGTTTTTGCTCCCATATCCGTAGTATATTCATAGAAGTGATGAAAGATGCCTAACTCAAATTGACTTTGTTTATGAAAAAGTTTTTTTTTTTTTTTTTGTGGAGTGGAAAAACTCTAGTGTCTTAAGTTGAACCATAGACGTCTCAATTCATCAGACCACCTATATCTCAAAACAGTTGTGTTCATCAGATTTCATCAGTTTATTGGCAATGGAAAAGAAAAGTTTATTCATCTTGTTGGATTAGATGATCTCTAAGGTCCTTTCCATCTCTAAGATTCTATTATTCTTTTCTATCCCAACATAGACAAAGTACAGAAATTCATCACATCTCTCGGGTGTAATAGAAACTAGTAGAAGCCACAAATATTTTAACCCCAAAGTTCTGGTCTTCTTTCCTCTTTCACTGTTGGAACACTTTATATAATCTTTATGTTACTGTGATTTGTAAGTAGTAATTAATCGGTACTGGTTGCAATCAATATGAAAGGGCTGGCTGGTGATTGTAAATAATACATTCATTACTATTCCCTTGAGTCCTGATCCTAGCTGATGAGAAATAAATCTTTGAAATGTATAAACTCTTAAATTACACAAGATATTAAATTGCACAAGATCGATGGCATATCAAAGACTTGGGACTCTTTTTTGGTGATTCTGTAGTTTTGTGTACATCTCTTAATATGTATCTCATTGTTTTGTATTTTTTGCTTACATATTTGTCTCACCTACTAGACCATTAGCTCTGTGATGGCAAGAACCATTTATATTCACATCCTCAGGACCTAAAACGTAGCTTATTTAGCACATATTTAGTTGGCATTTGATAGGATGTCTCTTTGATATTAAGTAAGTCCAAATACTTCCAAATAACTGTTAATATTGTGAAATAAAACCCCAGAGACAAAAATCCTTCTGCAAAGTCGATGATGAAACTTAGGAAAGAAGCTTCGAGAACCTCCACCCCACTGCCATTGGGTTAATTCCAACTCATAGCAATCTTATAGGACAGCATAGAACTCCCCCACAGGATTTCCAAGGCTGTGAATCTTTATGCAAACAGACTACCTCATTTTGCTCCTGCTGAGTGGCTGGTGGGTTCCAACCTCCAAACTTTTGGTTAGCAGCTGAATGCATTAAACAGTGCACCACCAAAGCTCCTTTTAGGAGACCCTCAGGTGTCCAGAAAATGTTAAGTCAAGAGAGACAGCTGGAACACTTCATTAACAGCTTAGCATTTTCTCCCTTCTGTTTCTGTCAGGGGTAAGTAGATCAATTAACAATCATGAGTCTCTTTAGTGGTTGGGTCAAGTGACACCATATATACTATTGACTTTCATGGGACAACTTCTCTCTAAGCTAATATAACCATTTAGGTATTCAATGGGTGGCATTGGTAAGACAGTTAACTTGTCTGAACTTCAGTAAGTATATCTTTTGAAAAGGAAAACTTAAATTACATCAAAAGTTTTCTAACATTATTAGTTGTGGAATCCTTTTGTTTTTTCAAACACATGCTTATGTGGAAGCTCTTCATGTGAAAATGATAAATACAGTGCTATTTAGATTGATGGCAAGCATTTTAGCAAAGATATTAACACTGGTCCTGTAACATATAAACCTGAATCTTAGTGGCATACCAAAACAGAAGTTTATTTCTCACATGAAGTCAGTCTGTAGCTGAGAGTAGGGGCTAGGTGGTTAAACTTCTTTTCAGATGGTCACTGATGGCCTCTGCCATCTTCATCCTGGTGCCTCCAAGGTGGCTCTAGGTTTTGCCCCCAGCTAGCAAATGGAAAGAGGGAGAGAAAGTATAACCTGTAGGAGGCTTTTATCGTTCAGGCCTGGGAGTGGGCACAGCAGCTCATGACATCTAACTGCCAGGAAGAAACATAGTAACTCTCTGTACCCTGGAAAAACAACAAGAAGTAGATATCTGGGCTCTGTTATAGAGAGTGGGGTCTGGCACCCAAGAAGGCATGCCTAGGACTCTGAAGGGCACAGTTTGCAACTTCTGAAGTAGGTGATACCCAACAGCACCTTCAGCTTGAGTATTCTGTAATTGGACAAAGCATCATGACTGATATGCACCAAAAGTTCAACAAATTCTTCAATTTTTCTTTAAAGAGAGAAAAATATTCCTACTTAGTCATTTAGCTTAGAGGATAAAAAAGCATAAGCCATTCATTGGTGCCTCCCCACTAACCTTTCACCTCCTTCCACCTTTAGCATAATACCCCATGCTATTTGAATTGGCCCTTGCATTTGGACACTTAAAACAGAGTGTGAGCTTGTGCCATTCTCTTCATTCAGAGTTGAACATGTGGCATGGACCTAGTTATCTTTTATTCAAATGAAGAAAGTCTCAAAAGACATAAATATAAAGAGTTTGACTTACCTATGTCAGATAAGAATTCAAATTTATGCGATGCCTATCAGTTGTTCTTTCTATGTTTAACCACCCTTACAAACCTATTGTCAGGCTCTTCTCATACTACCAATACTTGGCTGTTGTTCTTTAAGGGTTCAATTCTTTCCTCCCTCTTTCCACTACTCCATCTCTTTCTAGTCTCTCACTATCTGTGTTTTCCTTCAGCAAGCTCACCAGCAGTCACAGTTTTGGTTATGATCCAATGACTTCCAAATTGGTTTATTCAGTTGGATCTCACTCCCTGCTTCTCCAGATCTATATATCCAGATGTTCACAAGGCAATCTCATGTGTACATCTCACAGTCATCTCAAGTTCAAAATGTCTAAGTCCAACTTCTATCCTTTTCTCTAAAAATTCTTCCCCTGGAATTGCAGCCTTAGAAGAAGATACCATCATTCACCAGTTCATTCAATTCAAAGATCCTGGATGTGGTACTTAAAGTTGTCAACTTGGCTGGACCTGGTTGAGTGGCTGGGCAGCTGGAGGTAGTTATTCCCCATGACAAGACTGTCAATCAATTCCATGGTAGAATCTGCTGAGCAGCTGAGTAGCTGCTTTAGGGATGTTGTGTTGGATGGGGTTCTCTAGAGAAACACAAAAACCAGCAAAGTATATATATATATATAT
>NW_006921764.1:229891-232099 GCF_000298275.1 Orycteropus afer afer
AAAAAAAAAATGCCCATTTCCTCTCACCTATTCTCTTTTGTTGTGATTTTGCTAGCCTTTCGGCCTCCAGTCTCTCTCCTCTGATCTTCTGCAGTACATCTGATTATCTAACGTGCCTTCCTCTGTGTAAACCCTTTGCCTGGCCTGTGAGCCCCTTCACATCGGCTCCTGCCAACTGTCTTCATTTATTGCCCTCACCCACATAAACAGTGTTTCCCAAACTCCTCCTTGTTTTCTGGCTACATTGTACTTTCTCATGCCTCTATGTTAAGGCCAAGAAACTTTTTCTATAAAAAGCCAGATAATAAATATTTTAGGCTTTGCAAATTATAGGGTCTCTGTCACAATTTCTGGTGGTCCCTGGGTTACAAATGTCTGCCTTATGCACAATCCATAGTTATGAAACAGCCCCATAAAGCCTATCATATTGAAAATTTGAGGTACATACAATGGCTCATAATAACAAAAGGATGTTACTTTGCAAAGTGTGTCAAAACATTCTTACTAATCATTATGTTAAAGATGTTTTAGTGTATCTGAATTGTTTCTTTATTGTTTTTTACTCATAGAAAGGTACACTATGTACTACATACTGAGACAAACATTTGACTCACTAACCTTAGATATGAACCATACCTAAATATTCCAACATATACAAATTCAATTTACAGACTGATTTAGGAATGGAACTCATTCATAATCTGGGGACCTCCTGTATTCAACTCTACTCTTGAAGTGTGAAACAGCCTGGATAAAAAGTAAACAGATAGACATGACTAACTCCCAATAAAACTATTTACAAATACAAGTGGTGGGTGGATTTGGCCCATGAACTGTAGATTGCTGGCCTTGACTTTTGTTGTTGTTGTTGTTGTTCCCTCTAGGTAGATGCCCTTCCATTCTCCTAACCCACCTCACTGTCCACACCTCTGGCCTCATTTTGAACTTCTAATTTTTCAAATATTTATGTAAACCTTTCTTCCTTTATAAAGTTGTTGAATAATGCTCATTCCCAGAGCTCCATATACATATTTCTGTAACAGGATCCACACAGTGGACACCTAGTTCCTTGTGAACTGGTTAATTTGTTTTCTTCTTCCTCTCTCCATGGCCTTGGATCTTAAATGAAGATTTTGAATATTTGTGTGAATAAATGAATGAATGGATGAGTTGAACAAAATATATTTAGTTTAATATTTTTAGTATGTTGTTGTTGATGTTGTGTGCTCTCAAGTCAGACCGAACACATAGCGACCCCTCCTTGGGTTTCTGAGGCTGCATCACTGTGGAAGTAGATTGACCAACCTTCCTTCCAAGGAGGGCTGGTGGGTTTGAACCACCAGCCTTCTGGTTAGCAGTCAAGTGCCTTAGGCACTATGCTACCAGAGCTCCTATTTTTAGTATAGGCTCTATATATGAGGAAACTGCTTTTTGTTTTTCCCCAGGCATTTGCTAAGTGATTAATAATTCTACTGCAGTACATAGGGAATGTTGCTACTTTCTTCTTATTTAACATGTTCAGTAATGATCTTCAACAGGCAGTAAACAATAAATTAATGAAATCTGCAGATGATACTAAATTAAGAGGGGTTGAAAACATCAGTAAGAGTGCAGCATAAAACTGCTTACAGAAGTTAAAAATATGAAGAAATTGGGAATGAGCTAACAAGAAAAAGACAAGCCAGAAAATCTAGTCAAACAGTCTTTAAAATAAATGGGAAAGCAGGACAATAATGCTGGTTGATTTTAAATTACATAGTGCCTAAGGCACTTGACTGCTAACCAGAAGCCTAGCAGTTCAAACCCACTTGCCACTCCTCAGAAGGAAGATGGGGCAATCTACTTCCTTAGTGATACTGCCTCGGAAACCCAAGGAGGGTCGCTATGAGTTGGGTCCAACTTGACGGCACATAACAACAACAACAACAATGTATTTAGTTACTCATCCGATATTTATTGAGGACCTGTTATGTGCCTGGCTCAGTACTCTGTCCTGGGTTTAAAAAAGATCACCAGGGGAGTTCCGGCAAGATGGCAGACTAGGCAGAAAGACTGCACAGACCATCTTCAACAAAGAAAAGGGAAACCAATTAACACAGACACAGAAGATAATCCTAGACCCCTGAGCCTTGAAGGGAAGGATATAGAAGTGGACTAAACCCCAACTAGCAGAAGAATTTGTGTGCAAATACCAAAAAAGAGACATAC
>NW_006921764.1:235669-265824 GCF_000298275.1 Orycteropus afer afer
AAAAAAAAAAAAAAAAAGAGCACCAGACAGTCAAGGCCCATCCTCATAGAGATTATATTCCAGTGAGGGAGATAGAACAGAGAAATGTAAATACATGAAAAACCATTACTTTTTAAGTTAAGTGAAAAAGTGACATTACATTTGTACCATGAAGGGTGAATGGAAGAACAGGAGGGAAGAGTGCTCCGGAGAGAGAAATACCAAGGACAAAAGTCCAGCAGAAGAATATGGTGGGATAGGCACAAGGGACAGAAAAGGATGATGCTGGAGTTTAACATAGGGGTGGTCTAGGGGATGAGTTGTAATAGATGAAAAGACAGAGAAGGAACAGGTCACATGGTGCCCTGTAGGCATTGCTAAGGAATTTAGATTTTATTCTAGGTGCAATGGGAAGCCATTGAAGAGTTTTAAGAAGGGTGAGAAACATAATGTAAGTCACATATTTAGATCACTGTGGCTGCTTTGAGGTGCTCTGGTAGCCTGGTGCCTAAGGCATTTGACTACTAACCAGGAGGCTGGCAGTTCAAACCCACCAGCCACTCCTCAGAAGGAAGACGGGGCAATCTACTTTTGTAGAGATACTGCTATGGAAACACAAGGAGGGGTTGCTATGTGTCGAATAGACTCAACAGCAGTGAGTTTGGTTTTGTTTGGTGGCTGCTCTGTAGCTATTGGATCAAAGTGGAGCAAATATATAGCAAGACATTTAAATAGGTGGTTTTAGAAATAATACTAGCAAAAGAACATGGTGTCTTGGCCTTAAGACCTGAAGAGGGAAAGTTGAGGAAGGGATGGGATGTATTTTGGAGATAAAACCAGCAAGACTTGGTAATTGATTGGCTGGGAAAAGGAAAAGGTAGGACAGGTTGGAATCAGAATGACTCTTACATTTTTTGACTTGAGCAACTGAATGGCTTGAGCAACCAAGACTGGAATGACTGACTGATTGGGGAAGCCTAGAGGAGAAACGATTTCAAGGAGAGGATGGGAATTGGTCCATTGCAGATACATTAAACTTGAGGTTCTTATTAGACAATCGAGTAGACTTGTCAAGTAAGGAGGAGACTGTATACATATATGGACAGGCTAATTAATAGAACATGAGATGAATGTCCCATCAGTGAGCCTTAGTGCAACTTGCATCTCTTATAAGAAAATGGTAGATTCTCTGGTAAATGTGAAGTGAAAACAAAAGTATTAAAATTCGGTTGTGAAACAAACATTTAGGGAGTACCAAATACTATGTATATGATGATACCAAACATGTAAATATTAAAGCAAAACAAAACAAAACAAAATCATAAGAGAAATTCTTGTCTTAGGTATGGATATGAGGAATGCACAGTGGATCATGTTGGTCAGTGTGGGGTTGATCTAGGTAGAACTTTTTAAAGGAAGTGAGCCTTGAATTTAGATATTGAAGATGAATAGGAGCATTCAGGTGAATACAGGAAGAGTAGAACATGTTAGGCTAAATTGCCAGTGTCAGTAATGCCTAAGGCACTTGACTATGGACCAGAAGGCTGGTAATTCAAACCCACCAGCCGCTCCTCGGAAAGAAGGTTGGGCAATCTACTTCTGTAGTGATACCACCTCGGAAACCCAAGGAGGGGTCGCCATGAGTTGGGTCCGACTCCATGGCACGTAACAACAACAACAAAAATGGTATTTTAGTAGCAGATGTTGTTGCTGATGAAATATTTTGGACTAATCCTCAGTTTACAACAGAATTTAGTGGACAGAAACTCAGGAGTACTTTTAAAAATTGAGGTATCATTAACTGAGGTATTATTTCAGAGATTTTAAAATTCTCAGCTATTTTGTATACTATTTAGTGAGTTTTGATAACTATATATGGTTGTGTAACCCACACTCTTATCAGGATAAACATTTCCATCACCCTAGAAAGATCTTTGAGTTAGCCCCTTACCAATCAATGCCCCTCCTTGCACAAGACAACCACTGTCTGATTGCTTTCTTCAGTAGGTTAGGTTTCCCTAGTTTGGAAATATCTATTAATGAAATTATCAACTTATGTCCTTTATGTCTTTGTTCTTTCACTCAGCATAATTTTTCTGAACTTCATCCATATTGTTGTATGAATAGTTTGTTGCTCTTTATTCTTTAGTAGTATTCCATGGTGGATATTTGGATTATTCCAATTTTAGGATATTTTTAAATATAGCTGCTATGAGCTTTCTTGCACAACTCTTTTTGTATACATGAACTTTAATTTTCTGGAGTAAATACCTAGGATTAGAATTGCTGGGCTATAAGGTAGGTGTCTGACTTTGTGAGAAACAGCCAGGCCACTTCACACAGTGGTTACACCATTTTATCCTCCCATCAGCAATGTGAGAGCACTTTGACTTTGCTACAACCTCATTAATATTTAATGTTTTCAGTATTTTAAATTAGAGCCATTTTAGTGAACAGGTAGTGGTATTTCTTATAATTTTATTTTGCATTTTCTTGATGGCTAATGATGTTGAGCACTTGTCATGTGCTCATAGGACATTTGCATATTTTCCTTTATGAGGTATCTGATCAAGTTTTTTACCAGTTTTTATTGGGTTATTTTTTAATTTGTTATTGCAAATATATTGTTAATTATTTTTATCTCTGTAATAGAGGAAAATTGGTGTGCAGTTTTTTTGAAATGTCTTTGTGTAATTTTATTGCCAACGTAATGCTGGCTTGAAATTTGTCTATTAATTTACATAACGTATTTTTTGATGAAGGGAAATTTTTAACTTTGGTAATGTCCGCCATATATATATATATAATTTTATTTTATTGTTAGTACTTTCTGATTTCTGTCTAAAAAAAAATTTGCCTATTTCAAGGTCACAAAGATATTTTCCTATCTTTCTTTTGAAAGATTTATATTTTTAGCTTTTACATTTCAGTCAGGAACCCTGGTGTTGCAGTAGTTAAGCACACAACTGCTAATTGAAAGGTTGGTGGTTCAAACTCACCCAGTGGCTTTGTGGAAGAAAGACCTGGAGATCTGCTCCCATGAAGATTACAGCCTAGAAAACCCGATGGGGCGGCCGTTCAACTGTGACACATGGGGTCACTGTCAACTGAAATCAACTCAATGGCACCTAACGAGAGCACACTTATGAAGAGCGACCTATAGGTTGAAGAGACTCTTAATGGCATGTTTGAGATTAAAATCAGACCTTAAGCCTTAACCAAATAGTTAAATGTGGGAGTGACCAAAATTAAAAGTATAAATGTTCATCTCTCCATTGCTTTACTTACTACACACTTACATAGAATTTTTTGACATAACACTATTTCTATTTATTACTAAAATACATTACAAGACCACTTAAATATTTACAAATAGATCACTACGGTTTTGCCAATAATAATAACTTTTCTTAGAATGAAACAATATAAGGCTGTTAAATACTCTCTTTCATCACAACAAGCATTTTATATTTTCTTTTGGGCTAAATTATAGACATTAGAGATAGAAAAAGCAGAGTTGGCCACAAAAAGTCAGTTCCTCCCTACTTAAGAAAATTTGTAATCTCCAGAAGCTTTCCTGACCTCCTAGCTTTGGTTCACCATTTTCGAATGATTTCTATCAGATCTCCAATGTGCTGGGCATAGATAAACCCAAACAAACCCATTGCCATCAAGTTGATTCTGACTCCTAGTGACCCTACAGGACAGGATAGAATTGCCCCATAGGGTTTTGAAGGCTGTAAACCTTCACAGAAGCAGACTGCCCCATCTCCCACAGAGCAGCTGGTGAGCTATACCTGCAGACCTCTGGGTTAGCAGCCAACCGCTTTAACCACTGCGTCACGAGGGCTCCTTTGTAGATGACAGGAGAGAGCTGGGGTGAGTTAGCCCTTTTCAAATATGTATGATTGTCTGGAGTACCTCCGTGCACTGGCCAGCCACTGTTTATCTGATTACTCCTTCTCCACATTTTTGATTTAGAGTTCACTTAGCTAAAAGTTAGCTTAATTTTTTAAAGCTCCTGAACTCTGATTACTTAAATGAATGTAAGTGGCTTCAATATCCACAACTTCATTATATACGATGTCAAATCCATTAATAAATTAACTATAATTCAGCTTGCTTCTGTATAATAGAATTTTTGTTGTAATTGGAAAAACACTACCAATTGCTTTCTATTTAATGTAGTGATTTAAACAGATTTTTTTTAATGCATAAAATAGGAAACCAATTAGCATTAGTTGGGAGTTTTATTTCTCAATTCTTTTCTGGACTTAAATAATTAAACAGCTACCTGAAATAGCTGGTAATGAGCTGAAACCAGGTGAAAATATAAGCTATTAATTGACTTATCAACTCATGTCACAAATTGTTCAGTTAACATATTTTTAGGGATTTGAAAAGTAAATTTCCTTGAGGAGGAAAGGTTAGAGGGTGGTCATAGCCATCGGTAAGCTAACGCTTTCAAATATAAACTTTGTGAATAGTTTTAAGCCCCAAAAGTATACAATTCTGAAATAGATTTTAAAAATAAAATTTAAAATCTTTATCTTTCTAATTGAACATTTACCATAGTGGTTCATAACTGGGGATAATTCTGGCAATTTCTGAAGACATCTTTGTTGTCACAAATGGGGGTGGCATGTTCTGGAAGCCAGTGTTATAACAATGCAGAGACTTAGTCAGGACACGAGATTTAATCACAAAAGCTGGTATCCTGCGACGAAGGGCAGGTCTCCATGATGATTGTTCTGTCAGCTCTTTGCATTGTTGATTGAGCTGCTGTAGTGCTGTTGTCAGTATTTTATCAAAAGTCAGATAGATCTCATGACTGGCATTTTGCCTTTTTAAAACCATCCTCTTTGCTGCTGTAGAGAACTGGAACCTCAAAGCCAGCAGAGAATGACTGGTGGCCTTGTAATATTATTTATGAATTCCTCAGAAAGGAGTATTGAACTCTAATTAAAGCTAGAAAATTACTCCTGGAGTAAATTGATGAAGGTTAGTTTCTTTGCAAAGAACTTGTCTGTGTGTCGCTGTGCATCTGTGCCATTGATACTGCAAAGGAGGCAGCATTCAACTTGTTTGTAAGAATAAGTAAGGATAACTATTTGTTGTATTTAGTCCTTCCTTTTGGTACTGAAATTTCAATTAAACTTCTAATCTTGCTTTTTCTGTTCTTGGTATATTTCTCTTCTGAAGGTGAGAGAAACTGCTCTGCATTAGAAATTATTATCATGTACAATTTTTTTTTCAGCTTATAAAACATAATTTGTGTATTTTTGCTCTAAGAGAATGAAAATGGTATAAATACTTTGGAATCAGATTTCCTAAGAAAAAAATCTTTAACCAAGTGCAGGAAATTCTAGGAAAAGCATCGTCTATTTTAGATTTGGAAACTCAAAGTAGACCAAAAATCAGTCAAAATCTGAAGAATAAGCCACAAATAAAACAAAAGCAGACTAATTGGAGATTTGGGCACAGTGAATAGATATTTAAATATTTAATAACTCTTTTTATCTGTACCTGTTCAGTTATCAATGAGGAGCTCGAAGGAAGTGAAAAAGCTGCCTATTAATAGACTTTGAAACTAAAGTTGGTATTATGTCCAAGGTTTGAATAACCTCTCTTCTGTCTGTCAGAAGGCTCTACTCTCAGTCTTTCTAGGGTTAAATTAATTGTGTAACTAAGGAGGTGTTGATCATGCCAAGTTAATGCTGTGTACTCATTGTTTGAGATTACTAAGCAGGTTTTGAAATCTTGGGAAAGAAAAAGAAAATTTGGACGTGGTTTCTGGGGTTTTCTCATTTATTAAATAAATTAAAAATCCAACTATTCCTAATTTAGCATTTACGATAGTGGTTATCAACTGAGGTAGATTCTGGTATCGTCTGAAGATATTGTCACAAATGGGGATGGTGTTGCTGGAGTCTAGTGCATAGAGGCCAGTGATGCTATTGACACCATATGCATAACACAGGCCCACAGCAAAGGGTTACTCACCCAATGTGTCTATAGTGCAGGGGTTGAGAAACTCTAATTTAGAGAAATACGATAAAATGTTCAGTGGAGAGTGACTCAATGCTAATTTCACTTTGGGAAACACAAGTTAAAGTAATAATAAGATACATTTTTTCAACCATCAGAACAGCAAAAATTAAAAGAAGTGATAACATCCAGTTCTGGCAAAAATGGTAGGAAGCAAGTACATGTATACATTGCTAGTAGGACAATCTGGCAATATTGATTACACATAAAGAATACTCTCCTATCACTCATCAATCCCCCGTTTGAAAATGAAAGTAGACAAAGATGTAACTTTTTTTAGAGTGATTAAAAAAAAAAAAAAAAAAAAAACTAAACTGGAAAAAAACCCTAAATATTAATAAATTTGTGAGACATCCGTAATATAAAATATCATGCAGTTATTAAAAAATAATGAGTTTGATCTGTATCTAATGACTGTGAAAGATATCCATGATATTGTATTAGGTGAGAAAAATCAGTTTCACAGTAACATGTATATTATGAGCTCATTTTAGTAAAACAAACAGCAACCACATTCTATACATATATGTATCTATTTCTGTGTGTCCTAAATGAGTATGTGGAAGAATATTTGGCAGAGGGTTAATTTGGTTATCTCAGTGGGAGAGATGAGAATGAAGCTGATTGGAGGTTAATTTTTAGCTTTTAATTTTTTTCCACTTCTAATTTTTCCATTTCTAATTTTACTTTTTACCATAATGATATATTACTTTAATAATTTATACAGAACATAACAAAGAAAACTTTAAGTTCCTATCACTCTCCAATGCCTATTTTATGTTTAATATCATTGTCCTGTGAACTTCATGGAAATGTACACCTCAGTTAGTGTAATTACGAGAAAGGTAGTTGTTTTTTTTTTTTTTTTAAGGTTGGTGAATAATACTAAACAATGTATTACAAAATGAGCATCTGTATATATATTTCTTTTTTGTTTACATGGCACATATTTTATTCAGTAATTTATAATATGATGTAACTCTATATGACAAAAATCACATGTTGAATTATCATGTAGTGATGGCGTATGATGAAGAGGAGCAGTCAGGAACTGCAGAGCTGTGCCCTGGCTTGGACGCTTGGGCCATCCATTCAGAGCCACCAAGGGTCCTGATGAGGAAAATGGCATGGTCATTTTCCTTGATGTCAACCTTAAAGTTTAGGAATCTTTCCTGAATCTTGCATTATGTCTATATTATAGATAGTTTTAGTGTCTCAGTAATGTACAAGTTGTTAAAGGTGTAACTTGATATATTTACATTTCAAGAATAGTGTTGACATTATTTTGTTTTCTTGAAAATTACATGTGAATATTTTTGTGTATAAATTATGTCACTCACTACTATCTACAGAGGGAAAGAACAGTGAGAATGTTTAAAACCCAAGCCCTCTTCAGACTTCAATTACGTGTTTACAGAAGCCAGAACAGGAAAATGTTAACCAAACCTCTCACCCTACCCCATCTGCCCCAGAAAGTCAGGCAACATTGTAGTTGTTGTTAGGTGACATCTAGTTGGCACTGACTCCTGGCAACCTTATATATAACAGAATCCAGTATGGCCCAGAGCTGTGGCGTCTTCATGATTGTTTGTATATTTAATTCCATTCTTGTGGTCACTGTGTCAGTCCATTTCACTGAGGGTTTCCCTTCTCTGGTCTTCCATTCCACCCAACATGATGTCCTCCTCCAGCAATTCATCCCTCCTGATGACACATCCAAAATAAGCAAATTGAAGCCTTAGACAGTATTCTTTGACCTATAGGGTTTTGCTGGATCCATTGGCTAATTTTTGGAAGTAGATCTCCTGGCCTTTCTTCCTAGTCTGTCTTTGTATACAAAATCCGTCTACTCTTGGAGACCCTGCTGTTATTTGAAATACCAAAGGCATAGCTTCTAGCATCATAGCAACTTCCAAAGCCACCAAAGTATGACAAACTGACAGAAAGATTGTGGCAGCCAACATTATTGAGTGCATATTACATTTCTGACTTTAATTTTTATGAACTATTTTAATTTTCATGACAACTAAATGAGGTGTGTGTTATTTTTATCTTCATTATATATATGTCACAAATATATGTACATTTAGCAACTTGCCCAATGTCACAGTGCTACTATGCCACAGAGCCCAAAGTCTGGATAGGGACTGTGGAGGTATAGTGGAAATTCAAGTTTATGGAAATTGAAGCATCATATTATTTTCTTCTGAGCATGAATTTTTTAAACCAGTACATTCTAATTCAACAAAATATCAGCTTTAGAAATAGGTGAATTTGGTAAGGAGAACTCCTATAGATTAATTTAAGAATTGACACAATCATTATGGACATTAATTAATGTTTGATATTTACCTGGGAACTGATTATGATTTTAAATAATAGTGTTCATTTTGACAAAATAAACAAAGAGCTAATAAGATTTCTTCAACTTCTCTTCTTCTTTAGAATGAGTATGTGCATAAGCATATATTCATGAAATTGATTTGGAGAGCAATTTGTATGCAATATTTCTCCTGTAAGTAAAAATATTGGAAGTTTAAATCTTTTTGTACCACAATCCAGATCTAAGGGCATGATGATTTTGTGCCTATGTTTATAATGAATGTAGTTCTATTACCATTTAATATTTCATGTATCTGTTCAACTGAATTGTGACACCAATGCATCACAGAATGTAGGTCATTAGATGAATAAAAATAAATAGTTTGAGAGTGCTTTCTCACATTTGAGATTTAATTCTCTCTCTGCTGGGAGTGTTAGATTGAAAAGGACATCTTTCAGCCTTTGCAATTTTAGTCCTCAACTTTAGTTTTTATATTTTTATTTTTTCTTATATAATTTCCATTTTCCCAAACAATCTTTCAACCATAAAACCTTCCTCTACATTACTGGCTTTGAGAAGTAAATTTTGTATTGAAGTTTTCTTGTCACTAGTATCTTTTCCCTTCCCCTTTTATTGCATAGATTTTTTCAAAGTACATGCACCACACATTCTAAACTGGAAAATGGTGGGTAAAAGTTCCATTTTTAAGAGGCTGATCTTTTTTTCTTTTACCCCCAGGAAGAGAAAACTCAAAACATGAAAAACTGTAACAACTTATCCACTGTTTTTGATGAACAAACATTTGTACTGACAAGGTGAAAAAAATATCTAAGTGTGAAGATCTTTGAGCAAGAAGATTCTGACAGTTGAGGTTATCTGAGCTGGGAATAAACGACAGGGAGTGGGGAAGGTGGTGGAATCTCTAATTCTTAGAGATGGCTATGACAGGGCAGACAGCCCTAAGGTCAGATTCCCTACAGGATAACCCTTCACAATGGCACCCAGCATGATGGAAGATGATTGGAGTGGTAACTGCAAGTTCTTCTTAGTGGTTTCCTAGAAATAAATCAAATAATGTAACTACCTTGAGGAAGCATCAACAAAACTGTACTAACTAATGTATCGTGGGAGTTCACCTTAAATAAGGGTGATATCTTTGTTGTTGTTGTTAGGTGCTGTTGAATCATCTCTGACTCATAGTGACCCTAGGCACAATAGAATGAAACACTGGACCCTGAAGAATAAGTGGGACTTTGATAGGACAAAAATGAGGAATGGGTGGGAGGAGAGCACAGCTTGAGCAAAGACTGGAGAAAACAAATTTTGCCAAATGACTACTTCCAGATATTGGAAAAGAGGACATCAGAGAGACCACCATGAGAGATAAATTGCTGTCAAAGAGGCAGGGAGGCTGCATCTTCTGACCTCCTCTAACCCCACAAGAGGAAGACAGAATCACCATCAGTAGCCCAAGGCCTATTCCTGAGAGGCTGGACATGCTGCCTCCCTCCAGCCCTTTCACCAACTCTGACACCAACCGTTCTTCCTGCAGCACCCACCACCCCTCTGCTGGGTTTGATAATTCATTGCAGTGGCCACAAAGAACTCACAAATTATGGGGTTTATTAGGGAAGTAACAGGTTACAATTCAAGTTCAGAATGCAGTCTCTCACAGCCGGCCATCTCACTCAGTAGCACATCACTCTCTTTCAGCAGCATTTGTCTCTTGCATCTCTTTCTCTGCAGTGCATGTCTCCTGCATCTCTCTCTCAGCAGTACATGTCTCTCATGTCTCTCCCTCAGCAGAATGTGTCTCTCACATCTCTCAAGAGTGTGTTTTTCTCTCTCAGCACGTCTTTCTCAGCCAGCAGTCAGAGAGACTCCTTTTGCCTCTAGGAGGGCTCCTTTTAAGCTTGGCAGAATGGCCAAACTAACCAAACCCAACATCAGAATTCTATACACCTGAGAGAGAGAGAACTTCCCAGAAGATTGCTTCATGCCACTCTCTACAGAAATACCCCAGGTGGATAACTTTAACAATCAGGAGTTACTCAGTTGCTCATGGCAAATTCCACCATGGAGTTTACAAAGACTTAGGGCTAGAAAAGCCATACCAGGTAATTTATTACACCACAATTGGTATCCCATCATGGAAGATTTTCAGCACCACTTTATCATCTAGGAATTTTCAGGAAGGAAATGATATGATTGTATTGTGCTTTGAAATATAATTTTGTTTGTTCTCTGGAATAGAATGGCAAAACCTAGATATAGTCTGATCACTTTGGAATAGAGCATATTATCGCTCTCAAATAAGCCCTTGTCCATGGCCATTTCTATTACTTGGCCTCCTTCAGGGACTCTCCTTCCTCTGCTAGTTTCTTAAATGTTAAATATTTCATTACCAGGTTTTGTCCTCAGTTCTCTTCTGTTCTCACTTTTTCCATCATCTCTGGGTAAATTAATATATTAACATGGCTTTAGCTACTACTATATGCTAATGACTCCCCAAAATACATGTCCCACCTTCTTGTTTTCCAAAAGCTCTAAATCCATATTTCTAATTGCTCTCTAGGTGACTTTCTAGCAACTTAAGCTAGATATGTCCTCAAATCTAATGCCTTATCTTTACTTGTTCTTCTTTTGTCCATTTATACTAGTACATCATTGCCATCTGCTCAGTTATCCAAAGTGAAAATGTTGGAATCATTCTCAATTTATATTCTACCCCTACCCAACAAGGTTTGCACTGTCCAGTTTTCTCAGAAGTGTATGGCCCCTTCCTTCTTCCCAGTCTGACTTAGTCTGGAAGCTCCACTGAAACCTATCCATCATGGGTGACCCTGCTGGTATTTGAAATACTAGTGGAATAGCCTGCATTCTCACAGTAACGCACAAGCCACAGCAATATGGCAAACTGACAGATGAGTGGCAACAACCATTAAAGCCAAAGACAAAGAAATTAAAGATTTTACCAAGTTCTGCAGTCTGAAATTGACAAAACATGTAATTAAGACACATTTATTATTACTGGTGATTGGAATGCAAAAATTGAAACAAAGAAGAATCATCAGTAGGTGGAAAATATGGCTTCAGTGATAGAAATGATGCCAGAGACCGCATGATAGAATTTTGTAAGACCAGCAACTTATTAATTGCAAATACTTCTTGTTAATAACATAAATGGTGGCTATACATGTGGACCTTGACAGATGGGATATACAGAAATCAAATTGACTACATCTGTGGAAAGAGGAAATGGAGAAGCTCAATATCTTCAGTCAAAACAAGGCCATGAGCTGACTGTGGAACAGACCATCAATTGTTCACATGCAAGTTCAAGTTGAAGCTGAAGAAAGTTAAAACAAGTCCTCAAAGGCCAAAATACTACCTTTATTATATCCCACCTGAATTTAGAGACCACCTGAAGAATAGATTTGACTCATTGAACACCAATGAAAAAAGACCAGATGAGTTGTGGGATTACATCAAGAGCATCATACGTACGGAAAACAAATGTGTATTTAAAAAAAAGGAAAGGAAGGAAAGACCAAAATCAATGTCAGAAGAGACTCTGGAATTTGCTTTTGAATAGCTAAAGTGATTAGAAGAAATGTTGAAATAAAAGAACTGAACAGAAATTTTCAAAAGGCAGCTGAAGAAGACAAAGTGTTACAAAGAAATGAGCAAAGACCTGGAATTAGAAAACCAAAAGGAAAGAACATACTCAGGATTTCTCAAGCTGAAAGAACTGAAGAAAAAGTTCAAGCCTTGAGTTGTAATTGAAGGATTCTATGGGCAAAGTATTCAGTGATGCAGGAAGCATCAAAAGAAGATGGAAGGAATACACAGAGTCACTGTACCAAAAAAGAATTGGTCAGTGCTCAACTATTTCAGGAGGTAGCATATGACCAAGAACCCGTGGTACTGAAGGGAAAAATCGAAGCTGCACTGATGGACTTGGTGAAAAACAAGGTCCAGGAATTGATGGATAACCTGTTGAGATGTTTCAACAAACGGATGCTGCACTGACAGCTCTTACTTATTTGTACTAGGAAATTTGGAAGACAGCTACCTGGCCAACTGATTGGAAGAGATCAGTATTTGTGCGCATTCCAAAGAAAGGTGATTCAACAGAATGTGGAAATTATCGAACAATAGGGTCACTATGAGTCCGAGAGGACTCGACGGCACCTAACAACAACAATCATTAATATCACACACAAGTAAAATTTTGTTAAAGATAATTTAAAAATGGTTGCAGCAGTATATTGACAGGGAACTTCCAGAAATTCAATCTGGATTCAGAAGAGAACATAGAACAAGGGATATCATTGCTGATGTCAGATCGATCTTGGCTGAAAGCAAATAATACGAGAAAAATGTTTCCCTGTGTTTTATTGACTATGCAAAGACATTCGACTGTGTGGATCATAACAAATTATGGGTAACATTATGAAGAATGGGAACTGCAGAGCACTTAATTATACTCATGAGGAACCTGTACATAGACTATTCAAACAGAATAAAGGGATACATGGTTTAAAATCAGGAAGGGTGTGCATCAGGGTTGTATCCTTTCACAAAATTTATTCAATCAGTGTGTTGCTGAGAAAATAATCCAAGAAGTTAGACTATACAAAGAAGAACATGGTATCAGGATTTGAGGAAGACTCATTAACAACCTTTGACATGCAGACGACACAGCCTTGCCTGCTGAAAATGAATAAGACTTGAAGCATAGAATCCTTCAATTACAACATGAGACTGGAAATTTTTCTTCAGTTCTTTCAGCTTGAGAAATCCTGAGTATGTTCTCCCCTTTTGGTTTTCTAATTCCAGATGAAGACAAAGACTAGCCTGTGGTCTGGATTACACCTCAACATAAAGGGAACAAAAATCCTCACAACTGGACCAATAAGCAAAATCATGATAAAGAGAGAAAAGATTAAAGTTGTCAGGGATTTAATTTACTTGGATCCATGGAAGCAGCAGTTAAGAAATCAGACTTTGTATTGCACTGGGAAAATCTGCAAAAGACCTCTTTAAAGTGTTAAGAATCAAAGATGTCACTTTGAAGACTAAGGTGTGCCTAGCCCAAGTGATGGTATTTTCAATCACTTTGTATGCATGTGAAAGCTTGACAATGAATAAGGAAGACTAAAAAGGAGCTTTGGTAGCATAGTGCCTAAGGCACTTGACTGCTAACCAGAAGGCTGGCAGTTCAAACCCACCAGCCACTCCTCGGAAGGAAGACTGGGCAATCTACTTCCATAGTGATACTGCTTCGGAAACCCAAGGAGGGGTCGCTATGAGTCGGGGCTGACTCAATGGCACATAACAACAAACAACAACAAAAAAGAGTTAATGTATTTGAATTGTGGTATTGGCAAAGAATACTGAAAATAGAATGGACTGCCAGAAGAACAAACAAATCTGCCCTGGATGAAGTGCAACTGGAATGTTCCTTTGGAAGTTCAAATAGCTAGACTTTGTCTCACCTACTGTAGTCATCTGGTCAGAAGGGACCATCCACTGGAGAAGGATATCATGTTTGATATAGTAGAGGGTCAGTAAAAAAGGGGAAGACCCTCCACAAGATGGATTGACACAGTGGCTGCAAGGATGGACTCAAGCATGGCAAGGATTGTGAGGATGACCCAGGACAGGGCAGTGTTTCATTCTGTTGTACATAATGTCACTCTGAGTTGGAGCTGACTTGACAGCATCTAATACCACCATCCAACCCATTACCACCCATCAAGTCTACCTTCTAAATATCTTTGAACTTTGTCCTTAATTTTTACTCCTATTATCATGTCGATAGCTTAGGCATCTCAAATTTTGATATGCATGGAAGTCATCTGTGGATTTTGTTAGAGTGCACATCCTGATCCTGTAGGTCTGGGGTAGGTCCTAAGTGCCTACATTTCTAATACACTCCCAGATGGTGCTGATGCTGTTGGCCTGAGGACCACACTTTAATCAGCAAGGGTTTATGTTACATATGTCTCTGTCTGCGTTATTGAAGTAGTTACTAATCTCTCTAACTTAAAGTTAATTTCTCCACATTTCTGATAACAACAACAACAAAAAAAAAATCACTGCCATCAAGTCAATTTCAACTCATAGTAATCCCCTTTGGGTTTCCGAGGCAGTAAATCTTTCTGGAAGTAGATTGCCCAGTCTTCCTTCTGTGGAGTGGTTGGTGGGTTTGAACCCCACCTTCTGGTTAGCAGTCAAATGCCTTAGGCACTATGCCAGTTTGACTGCTAGCCAGAAGGTTGGCAGTTCAAACCCACCAGCCACTCCACAGAAGGAAGACAGGGCAATCTACTTCTGTAAAGATTTACGGCCTCAGAAACCCAAAGGGGGACGCTATGACTCAGAATCAACTTGATGACAGTGAGTTTTTGTTACTGATAGAGCCCCTCATTTCAGAATGTAATGCATTCCTATTGTCTAGAGAAGGCATTGGCAAACTTTTTCTGTAAACTGTATTGGGGACCATATGGTCTCTTTTGCAGCTACTCAACTCTGCCATTGCAGAGGGAAATCAGCCATATCCATCCATACATGAATGAATGTGGCTGCATTCTAATAAAATTTTATTTACAAAAATAGTCAGTAGACCAGATTTGGCCCATGGAGCATAGTTTGCCAATCCCTCATCTAGAAAGTAAAGACTGAATTTGTCAGCATGACCCACAAGTCCTTTTAATTGATCTAACCTATCATCCAGTCTAATTGTTACTCTTCCCCATACAACTTTTGCTCTTCTTGAAAAAAACAGCCTTTATTTGGTCACACCTCCATTCCTTTGTATGTGCTGTCACATATAACTGGCATGAAACCTTGCAGTTTAAACTCCAGGCTGACCATCACTTCCAAATTGACAGCATTCTTGCTCCTCAAGATACAGTTGTTCCTCTATCATCTATGATTTTGAAGCACTGGGCCCATACCTCTAATGTAACACTATCACCAGTTGTGCAGTGGTTAAACCATTAACTACTAACCAAAAAGTTGGCCATTTGAACCCATTAGCTGCTTTGTGGAAGAAAGACATGACAATCTGATTATGTAAGGATTATAGCCTTGGAAACCCTATGGGGCAGTTCTGCCTGTCTTATAGGGTCGCTGAATTGGAATTGACCCAATAGTAACAGGTTGCATTTCAGTCACTGGCTTATTTGAGCCTGAAGTCCTGTGAGGGAGGGAAACATCTTTGCATAATGCAGTGCCCAGCACTCAATAGATGCTCAATACATATTTCTGAATAAATATCTAGTTTTTGCAACCTAAAAAGTAAATTAATTCCAACCTGATTGTATCCTTAGGTTTATTTTGGCAGTAGTAAATTCTATCCATTACAAATATAAATTTCCATCATTAATTCACTGTAAGATTTTTAAATCTTATACAAAAAGGAATATTGCCTTGTGATATGTTGTTCTAGTGTGCCATTGAGTCGATTCTGACTCATTGCAACCATGGAGGACTGAGTAGAACTGCCCCATAGAGTTTCCTAAACTGTAATCTTTATGAAAGCATATCACCGAGTCTTTTCTCCCACAGAGCAGCGGGTGAATTTGAACCACCAACGTTTTGTATAGAAGCCTAGTGCTTAACCATTGTCCCACCAAAGCTCCTTTTAGCATCATGCATGTCAATGTGAATATGGATTGAATGGCACTTGGTAGAAATGGGATTAACACAGTCCGCCATGTGTTGGGATAATTAGAAGGGAAACGAAACACTACTATATCCAGCAGCAACACCTCCAAACATTGTAACTCTTGGCATTCTGAAAAAAAGTGATTAAAGAAGCCTTGGCTTCTACACCTTTTTCATTCTCTCCATCATGGATGTTGGAGCAAAGGGGAGCAGCCTCTGAATAAGGCAAAACAAATCATGTCAGCATGATTGGTTGAGGCTGTGGCTGGCACACCCTAGGTGATTGTGTTGAGCAGAGGAGGCACCAGTTCGCTCCCCAAAAGGGTGTGTGGTGTAGTTATAAATATTTCACTAAATGTAGGGTGGTATCTGCTTTCTTGTTTACTGAGAACAATGCCTACTAGACTGTCCCTCCTCCAGACAGTAGTTCCCAGTTCTGATTTATCAGAGAGTGCGGTTCAAACCCACCAGCCACTCCTCAGAAGGAAGGTTGGGCAATCCTACTTCTGTAGTGATACTGCCTCGGAAACCCAAGGAGGGGTCGCTATGAGTCGGGACTGACTCGACAGTACATAACAACAGTAACATTTCCCTGCCAATGGGAAATGTTGCTACTTCTTTCATTTTCCTTTAAGTTTTCATTTTGGTTTTTGATAACTGATATCCTCCTGAGGCTGAGCCAGTTTTTATTATACATTTTGTGGGAGGCAAAAGAAAACACACATTCTTGGTTATGATTGAAAAGTAGCAGCAGTTTCCAAATGGCAGAATCGTTTTTCAAGGATTGGTATTTTGTGATTCGAGAAAGAGAGGCTGGTTTCTTGTAACATCACAATCAAAAAGAGAGATGAAAGTGTACTTTGGAATTTTTTTGGACTCCATTTATTGCTTGTACATTTTCATAATACTTTATTGTTTAAGTACTTTGTGGTACTTCAAGGTACTTTCATATATATAACCTCCTATGACTGTCACAAAAGTCCTGAAAGGAAGGGCAGGAAGTACTTTTCCATTCTTCAGCAAGGGACAAACCCAACCTCAGATAGGTTAAGGTTCTTTCTTGAGTTTTTACAGCTAATTAGTGGCAGAAGTAGGATTAGAACCCATATTCTGACTTCAGTACCATCCTTCTGTAAAATTCTTTAGATACATACACAAAAAAGGACTCTGTACGAAAGATGCATCTTTTTTGCCTATTAGGTATGTATGGGACATTAAAAAATCAATAAAGATGTAAAATCATGTTTGGCAATAGATGTTATTATTCTTCCTCCCTCTTCATAGGAGAAGAAACTAAAGACTAAAGCGTGAGAAGAAGTGAGTGATTTGCTCTGGTCATGAGACAAGTCACCAAGGGAAAGACTGACAAGGCTTTGTGATTTTTCTAGCCTCAGCTCAGTTGGGCCATGCTGCAGTTGAAGTCTCTTCCCCTTAATCCAAATAATGAAACTGCAGAGGTGACAGCCGCGCTTGTAATCATCCAGCGCGTCTATATGTGAACTGTGCTGTCCTTTTCCCCACTGTCATTGTTATGTACCGGAAATGCAGCTGCCCTGCTTAGCCAAGGATTCCAGCCTTTGTTAGAGGTCCTATAACTCTGAGTTATTGCGAGGCCAGGCTGCACTCAGTGCTGTTTCCAGGAGAGTTAGATTGTTACCAGATTCCTGTTTGCAAGCACTAGCAATTAGTTCCCCCACCAAAGTTCCAAATAAACACTGGAAATTGTTTTGAAATACAACTTAACACGGTTTCTATGCTACCTAAATATTAAAATGGGCACAAACCTGAGGTTACTTCAATTTTAATATTTCCCCCACTCCAGGGGATTTATAACAGAAAGCAGCTTATAGTTCTGTTTGTTTACTTCTATTTAAAAGTTAAAAAAAAAAATGAGGTAGACATAATATTGAGGGAAATAATAATGTAAAACATCGTGAGGTACACATTTGTATTTTCTTCTGCCTTAGTGATTATAAGCATGCATGTATCACCATTTAAGCTTCGAGAAGGTGTTGAATTCTGTTTGCTGCTGTTGGCGTGGAGCTAACCAGGGGGTGTTGGGCTGGAGTTGGCCACCAGGACCTTGCTAGTGGAGGAATATAAGTCATATTGGTGTCTATTTCTTCATGGGTCGTTTTCATGTCTGGCATTCATAGGAATGTGTTCAGGGTCACAAATGGGACTTGGGGGACAAAGACATTACCAATCAGTGAGGACAGCAAGGAAAAGTAAGTCAGAACTTGGCTTGGATGGATTATTCACCCCTCCCATTATCCTGCCCTTCATTACAAACATAAGCCAGTGTACTGGGCCAGGAAGTGGATGCCCTGAGGGGCATTCCAGAGTTAGGCTGCCCCTGGATGTGTCAGGGTAGTCTTCCAAACTATGTTAGGCTACCTACAGGAGATGCTCTGATTCAAGCTAGCTGCACTGTGCTTAGGGGGCTGCCCCCACTAGCTACTGGGACCTGAATGCTCTGAAGCTGTTCTTCCATTCTTTGAAATTGGATTTCCTCTGAGTTTTCGTTTGGGGTATATTTTGGCTCTCTGAATAAATTTTAAGAAATGTGCTAGACCTGGTCTCTTTATTAATTTACATATATAATAGTTTCTCTTTCAGTTCTAAGTCAATAGGACAGTTGACTGAGAAATGGAACCAGACAATTTTTGAGATTATTGGATCTGATAGACATTTCCTTCCCTCTTTCATTTATTTATTCAATCACTCACTCAACAAAATATTAATTGAGTGTGGACTATCTGGCCAACAGTGTCCTATGCATTGTAATACACAGTGACTAATAATGTTATAAGGAGCTCTGCTAGCATAGTGGCTAAGGCACTTGACTGCTAACCAGAAAGCTGGCGGTTCAAACCCACTAGCCACTCCTCGGAAGGAAGATGGGGCAATCTACTTTAGTAGTGATACTGTCTTGGAAACCCAAGGAGGGGTCGCTATGAGTTGGGTCCAACTCGACAGCACATAACAACAACAATAATATTATAATAATGACAGTAAGAATGGTGAATATTTATATGGTGCTGACTATGTGCCTACACAGTGTTTACATATTAACTTACATGTAACTGCCTATGGGTGGTTTATTTGATTATTCTGTTCACAAATGAGGAAAATGAGGGACAAGGACTTGCCTAACCTAAGAAACTTTCCCAAAGTTTAACCTAAATACTTGGAGCCCAATCTTTTACACACTGAATGTTATCGTTTATAAGAGTGTAAAGCACATCAGGGATGGTTAAGGGATCTTTTCTTAAACATCTGGAACATTTAAATTCCAGTTCTTTAGTGGTTGCCAACCCTTGAAAAATAGGAGGTTTGAAAATAAATTTTAGATGACTCCTGCTTTAAACACATGTCTTCTCTTCATTTCCTGTTCTCTTTACATGCATATGTACCTACACGGGAGCTCTGGTGGTGTAGTGCCTAAGGCATTTGACTGCTAACCAGAAGGCTGGCGGTTCAAATCCACCAACCAGTCCTTGGAAGGAAGATTGAGCAATCTACTTCTGTAGAGATACAGCCTCAGAAACCCCAGGAGTGGTTGCTAGGAGTCCAATTGACTTGATGGCAGTGAATTCTTTTTTTTTTTATATTTAATATACCTACACGTCTACATACCCAAATATTTTGTCAATCAAATTTGAAAAATAATTATCATATGGACTTTGTTCAAGAACATAATAGAAGTAAAGTATGATAACATTCTTGCAAGAGAAACTTGTTTGGGATGCATATAGCTGAGAGAAGATGAAAACAAATTACTTATGCTTTTGTTGTTATGTTTAAGAATGATGGTTGAGATTTTCATCACTTACCTAGTACTTCACTTTATTTTCTCCAACAAACCTATGAAGTCAAAAAAGCAAGTAATATTTTGACTATATTTTCAGGTGAGAAAACTGACACTGAGAGGCACTTTCCCAAAGTTCCATGTGACTGGCCAGGTGTGTATGACTCTAACTAGCCATCCTAACCACCTGTTCTTACTTTGGCTTTCTTGTTCACAGTGATGCTTTTGCAGTATGGTTGGCAAATTTTCTAAAACTTCCACAAATTAAAACCAGTTGGTACTATACCAGGATTGGAATTGATTAACATTTGGAGGGGAAGAGAGGACTCATAATTTAGAAGCACTTCTATGACATAGGCCCTGTGCATGGTAAACTTTATTTCTGATTTGCACAGCCACCATGTGAAGTAGATATTATTTTCCCCCATTTAATGAAGAGGAAGAAGAAATTGAAATGCGTTACTGTAAAATAATTTGTTCAAGTTCTAGTGACTTCAAGATCCAAGACTTCGAAATCCCAAAACCCATCCACTTCCTCTTGCACTGTTCTGCTTCTCATGCTTGTAAGAAAATCATTTAACTCCTATTCTCAGCATTCTTTGTAATCTTCAAAAGGATTATGAGAAATAATGTAAAAAGATGAGAGTATGCAGAAAATGTGATCCTACTCCTTAGAGAAACAAAAATACTGCTAGAGAAACTATTTCACTGCTTTTTAACCCATAGCCTATTAAAAAAATATAAGCAACAAAAGAGAGAGAGAGAGGAATCTTTCTAATATTCCTTTGAAATCAACACATTCAGCATATTCCCCTTTGAGTAAAATATGATTAATTTAGCCTCTCATTTTGAGAAGTTACAAAGTGCTATTTCTCTTGATTATTCAACATTTGTGAATAACCAACAACCAGTATGTGAAGGGCAGAAAATCTGCAATAGTCAGGTTCCTCATAAAGACAAGGAGCTTATTTGAATGGTTCCAGAAGAAGGTGTAGGGTAGTTGCTTTGATTATTTATTTGGCCATATTCCCCAGTTCTTCATCTCTTCCTTTTAGTTGTGAGAAGCAGATGTGAATCTCTAAGGTTCACTGTGTGACTGTGGGCAAGTCATTTCTGGCCTCTTAGTCTTTGTTTCTGCATCTCAAATCACACATAATTATCCTCACAAAGTATTAGGGGAAGATTCATTAAGGAAATTACCACTCATTTAGAAAATTGCGGCTGAAGTTCACTAAGCATTTCCCTGACGGCTTTACCAAGCTCAGGACCCTTCTCAAGTGAATGAATCACTGGGGAGGGGCTTTTCTTTTCCCCTGCTTCATTCCTTGACTAGCAATACTGCGCATTAACAGTTTGGTTTCCTTAGGATGGATACTGACCTATTTACCCAATCTTTAAAAAGAGCTTTGCTTCTTTAAAGCCATCTGGTTTGTTTTGAATATTTTCTTTCAGTTCATTTTAGAGTCAGAAATGGGGGGGGGGGATTAGAAAATGGCCCACACAAAGAAGCATTAAGATGAAGCCCCTCAGTGGTTCCATAATCATTAGTGATTATTCACTCTGTAATTTTCAGATTGATTACTCAGAATAAACACTATTTTGTGCTGAATTGGTATATAAAGGCACATAAGAGTGGCATGCTAGACAGTTCAACAATCTTACCCACTGTTAAGTATTTTATAACTTCCTTGTTTCTCAAGTCATCAGTGTAGTGCTGAGAACTAAGAATACAATGCCAAAGACAGCCTGACTTGTTCAGTAATCAGGCGAGTAGTTGAAGATGCCTGGTCAAAATCCTCAGTGAATATTTGACTCTGAGAAAAATGATGAAGTGAACATTGTTATCATATTGGAGCTGATGGGTGGAAAGACTGGAACATTTGCAATCTGTCTCTTTTTTCCCCCTCTTATTCACTGATAACTTCAGGCTTCAACTATCCTTATTCTACATTTTCCTCTTGAAAGAGAAAACACATGAATTATTCTGATTGACTGGGAACACTGGTTGATAGAATATTGTTCTCTTCTATTTCTGGCCCCACTTGTCCATCACATAATGATCACTGAAATCAAGGACTGGGCTGGCAAACACTATAAGCAGAGACTCCTCTGGTGAAAGCTCTGTGTGATAAAAAAATTTGCCTTCATCTTTTCATTGATTTGTGGGCTCTCCTGTAGTGGCCCAGAAGCTTTCACTAGAGACTACAAAACCAAACCTCAGGTGGCTTTACTCACCCACTAAGTCAGCTTTTTTAAGTCTGTTTTCACTAATTCTATCATTTCTTAATATTTCTTGATCATAGTCAAAACTTATGTGAAGAGAAATATATTGCTGTTTTTGTTAGGTGCCATCGAGTTGGTTCCCACTCATAGTGACCCCATGCACTGGAGGGGCCATCCTCACAATCATTGTCATGTTTGAGCACATTGTTGCAGCCACTGTGTCAGTCTATCTCATTGAGTGTCTTCCTTTTTCACTGAACCTCTCCTTTACCAAACACGATGTCATTCTCTAGGGATTGGTCCCTCCTGATAACATGTCCAAAATACATGAGATGACAAAATCTCACTCTCCTCTCTATCAAGAAACATTCCAGCTGTACTTCCTCCAAGAAATATTTGTTCATTCTTCTGGAAGTCTATGTTGTTGTTGCTGTTAGGTGCCATCAAGTCGTTTCCAACTCAGAGTGACCCCATGCACAGCAGAACGAAACACTGCCCGATCCCGCACCAGCTCCATGATCCCTGCTATATTTGAACCCATCATTGCAGCCACCATGTCAATCCATATCATTGAAGGCCTTCCCCTCTTTCGTCGACCCTCCACCCTACCAAGCATGACATCCTTCTCCAGGGAATGGTCCCTTCTGACAACATGACCAAAATAGGTGAGACGAAGTCTGGCCATTCTTGCTTCCAAGGAGCATTTCAGGTGCACTTCCTCCAGGACAGATCTGTTAGTTCTTTTAGCAGTCCATGGTATTTTCAGCATTCTTCATCAGCACCACAACTCAAAAGCATCAACTCTTCTCCAGTCTTCCTTATTCATTGTCCAGCTCTCACATGCATGAGAGACGATTGGAAATATCATGGCTTGTGTCAGGCACACCTTAGTCCTCAAGGAGACATCTTTGCTCCTCAGCACTTAAAACAGTTCCTTTGCAGTTGACTTTCCCAATGCTACACGTCATCTAATGTCCTGACTGCTGCTTCCATTGGCATCGATTGTAGAACCAAGCAACGTGAATTCTTTGACAACCTCAATCTTCTCTCCATTTATTGTGATGCTACTCATTGGTCCAGTTGTGAGGATTTTTCTTTTCTTTATATTGAGACGTAATCCATACTGCAGACTATATTCTTCAACCTTTATTTGGAAGTCCATGGTATATTTAAAAAAGTCATTTATTTACCATGGAAGTCCATGGTATATTTAATATTCTTTGCCAACACGATAATTCAAAGATATCCATTCTTATTTAGTCTTTATTATTCATTTTCCAGCTTTTGCATGTACATGAGGTAATAAAAATAACATGGCACAACTTAGTATTTAAGGAAATATGAGTCCAGTTATTTATGTATCCAACCACTATTTAACTGAGAATTTCTATCTATATGACCTTATGAGGACAGTCTCTTCAATGATTAGTATACTATGTTGTTATTAGCTGCTGTTGAGTTGGCCCTCAACTCATGGTAACCTCATGCACAACAAAACAAAAGACTGTCTCATCCTGTGCCATATTACCTGATGATGCTCAATTATGGATTGCACCATTGTGATCCATAAGGTTTTTATTGATGGGTTTTTAGAAGTAGATCACCAGGCCTTTCCTCCTAGGCCAACTTAGTCTGGAAGCTCCACTGAAACCTGGTCATTATCATAGCAACAGACAAGCCTCTACTGAGAGATGTGTCATGGCTACACATGAGGTGTATTGGCTAAGAATTGAACCTGTGTCTCCCACATGGAAGGCAAGAATTCTACCACTGAACCCCTATTGCCTCAGCTACCATGGTTAGGGAAAATACAAAAACATGGTCTGTTCTGGTTACCTAGTGCCACTCTGACAGGAATATACTACAAATGGGGTGGCTTGAAGAAACAGGAGTTTATTCTCTTACAGTTGGGAGGTTTTAAGTCTGAGTTCAAAGTGCCAAGTTCTAGGGGCTGGGTGAAAGCCCCTCAACCCTGGGCTTCAGCTCTGCCTCCTGCTCCTGGCCCACTGAAGCTAGAGACTTTTTCTTCATTCAGACAGCTGGTGGCTGGTGAGGCTGACAAACCCAAGGTGGACAAGTAAAAAGGCACAGTCCCCATGTTACCAAACAACACAGCAGGCCATTGATTAAAGTCCATTAGAAGTCCCAAAATTGGGACAACATAACAGGCTGCTGAACAATGAGTAAGCTACATGTAAGGTTCAAGTGTGTTATAAGCTAGAGACCATTCCAAAGGCTGCTCCTTATATATGGACAGCAGACCACGTCCCTAAAGCAGCTACCCAGCTGCTTATGGTAGATCCCACCATAGAATTGACTGCAAGTCTCATCATAGAATATAACTACCACCAGCTGCCCAGCCACTCATGCAGGCCAGCCATGTTGACACACAACTTTAACTACCACATAGTCCATGAGACCCAGGTCATTTGCAACAGAGTTACAAGAGATGTTAAATTGTGTGTGTGTGTGTGTGTATTGGGAGGTCAGGAGAGAAGTGAGGGACCAGTTCTCTCTTCATTGAATAAATGTTTGTTCTAGTTATTGGGGAAATAATAGTGATAGGACTATTGTGTTTTTATTGAGCTAATGGCATACTTTGGAAAAATACTATTTCAGAAATTTAGGTTCTTTCAGAGATAGTTCAAGCTTTGATAGGTAGTGGAGGTCCAGGTCTTGGAGGCTTTGGAGGCCAGGAAAGTGGGGGGAAATAAATTAGTGCTCCTCTTGTTACCATTCTATGCTGGTGCCTTCACTTCAGTCACCTCACTTAGGCTTTCCACAATCAAACAAGTTATGTCAGATTCTCCATGCATTACTAACAAGACATTCTCAAAGAGATGCTTTAGGCTTCTGTGGATGAAGGAGGAAAATAAGAGGAACTACCCACATCCAAAAAAAATATATAGTGGAAAGAGAGCCAGGATATTAGTCTAGGCAGATATAACCCTCTACAAAAAAGACCCAAGAAACCAAGTGAAAGGTATATGGATGATGATCCTAGAACCCAGATCTTCAAAGGAAAGAATAAAAAAGTAGAACAGTATCTATTAGAGGAAGAGATTTAATGAAAACAGCTAACAAGGAGGGATACAGAGTGGCGAATTGCCAATGGACCCAGCACAGCATGGCCATTTTGAATTATTTCAAGTTCCATAACTGGATCCATTCACTCAGGACTGCAACAGCACCCCCATCAATGATTGGCAGCCAGAGATGTGTAATCTCTCCACCTACCACACACAACCTCCCAATGACCAGACTTTCAGTCCCCCAACCCACAACCACCCCACAGCCAATCAAACCTCCCACTGACATAGCAAACCTCCCTACTGCCATAGCAATGCCACTTTATTTGTTCATTTTCTGTTTTTTTTTTTTTTTTACTTTCATCTTAGTTCTTCCCTGTTACCCTCCCCCTTTTTTCTCAGTTTTCCTATGTTTTTTTCTTTTTTGATCCTGCAAAGTAGGCACCCAGCCCCCACCATCTCCTGGGTCAGCAATGCCACTCCTCACTGCACCTCTGTGGTTAGTGGTGTGAACTCCAATGGAATGAGTGCCATGTTACTGCTGAAACTGTGTGTTGCAGCTATTGTGCTTGTAGCATTACTGTGCTGCTTTTTTCTTTTTCTCCCATAATTTTCTTTTACTTTTTTTTCCTTCTTAATTCTTCTCTCTATACCCCCCTTTTCTTTCTTCCTTTTCATCCCCTTTTTCAGATCCTACAGAGCCTGTGCATTGCTCCCACTGCCACCACAGTCAGCCTGTGTCTGCCACCTCCACAGTTAGTGGTATATGATCCCATGGAGCAAGTGTCCCATCTCCTGCCACCTGTGTGGTCAGCAGGCCCTGCTCTTCCACTTGTCTGTAGACAGTAGTAAACATTCCCATGAAGTGATGACCATGTTTCCACTACAGGTGTGTTTTGTGGCTAGTGACAGTTCAGTACTGCCCTTTTTTTTCTTACCTTTTTTCCTTTTTCTTTTTCCTCTCTTGTTTATTCCCTTTTCTTCCCCCTTATTTTTTTCTTACTCTGCCCCCTGTCCTTTCCCCTACAGTCAGGAGCCAGTGACCCTCCTCAGCCATTCCTGCCACAACTGCCACTACACCCACAGGATGAGTACCACAACACCCTCCATCACCAATGGATCAATGATAGATGGTGGCCAACATTTTCCCAGCTTGCCATCAGCTGCTGTACACAATCTGTGATTAGAATCATGTAAAAACTCCCAACAACTACAAAATTCATCCAGAGACAGGTAGTGAGCACCCCAGTGAAGCCAAATTAGCAACCAGAGTAACATGCCCATCCTATTGCCCGAATATATTAAAACAAAACAAACAAACAAATGAAAAATCAGGATGAAGCAAACCAACATACAACATACAATCAACAAGTTAATACAATAACACAACAATGTCTAAAACACAATAGGCAATTTCAGATCACACAGAAAAAAAAACAGGAAAAGATGGCTCAAACAAGTGACAAAATACAGGGCCAGAGGAAGAAATGCTATTGGAATTACCATATTATAAATTTATAAGATTTATACATAGTTGTCTTCAGCAGATTAAGAAAGATATCAAGGAAAACAAAGACAACAGCAAGGAAATAAGACAAAATCAAGAAAAACACAGACAAAACTCTAAAATTCAGCAAAAAAAAATGCAAGACCCAGTTGACAAAATAAATAGAAAATTAGAAATCATACAAAATAGCAAATAAAAATCCAGAATGTTAATAATTAAATTTTAGAAATAGATAATATATTGGAAGAGAAAAGTAGAATTGAATCAATGGAAGACAAAATTAGCAAAATTGAAGACAAAATTCTTAATATTAAAGTGTTGGAAGAACAGGAAAAAGAATGAAAAAAAAAAAAAAGGAAGCCTAAGAATCATGTGAGACACCACCAAGAGGAATAAGTTATATATGATTAAAAGTCCAGCACAAGGGACCAATAATAAAAAAGTAAAGAAAATTGCCAGAGATTTGTTGGAAGAAAACTTTCCTAGTATAATGAAAGATGAGAAAATATGCATTCAAGAAGCTCAAGAAGAGACTTCTGGTAAGATGGTAGAATAGACAGACAACCTACACAGATCCTATTCAACAAAGAAAAGAGAAACCAATTGACACAGATACAAAAGATAATGCTAGAGCCCTGAGCTTTGAAAGGAAAGATACAGAAGTGGATTAAACACCAATTAGTAGAAGAACCTGAATAAAAACAGTGAGTAAGGAGACAAATGGAACTGCAGACTGTCAGCTGTCCTGAGAGCATGGACAGCCTGAACATTTCCAAGTGATGTTAGGTCCTGAGAATTAACTTAAAAATCAGCCCTGCTCAAAAAGTGTTGCATGGACTACACAGGTAGCTTATGACTGAAAAGGTAAACAGCAAAGAAGGAGACAAACTTAGCTGTGGACTTTTGGCTGTCCAGAAGGTGCAGCCATTTTTAATGTTTACAGTTGGTGGCCATTTTGGTTATTTAAAGTGACAGCATTCTCATTCAGATTTCAGAGGCCTAGGCTCCACTTGCCAAAGACAGCATGGACATATAAGAGACTGACAACTGGAAAGGAGACAGATGGTGAGTGCGTAAGTGCTACACCTAGCAAATAGAAGAGCACAGTACCCTGCTTACACAGACATTAAAAAAAGAAAAAGAAACAAAAATCTTAGGCAAATTACTCCAGTATACAACCACTAATTAAATATAAACACAAAAATGTCTCAATGTCTTGGAAACAACAGATCATCACAGTCCACACTGAGAAGCAAGATAAAGCAGTCGAAAGAAGGGACCAGTATACAGATGCAGACCACATCCCTGAGGAAGAGACAGCACTGGAATTCCCTGAAAAGGAATTCAAAAGAATTATATTTAGGTGCTTTCAATTGATTGAAAGACAGATGAAGGAAAACACTAACAAAATTGAGGAAAACACAGAGAAAACCCTAGTACAATTTTGGAAGACAGTACAAGAACAAAATGACAAAATAAATGAAAAATTAGAAATGAAATGAAATCTACAGATAGAAATCCAGAAGATTAATGGTAAATTTCAGAAATAGATAACACATTAAACAGGCAGAGTAGTATTGAATCAATGGAAGACAGTATTAGTGAAATTAAAGACAAATACCTCAATACTTCTCTGGAAAGTTTCAATCAGAAAAAAGATCAAAACAAAATGAGGAAAGGTTCATGTGGGATACCATCAAAAGGAATAACCTATATGTAATGGAATTCCAGAACAGGAAGAGACAAATAAAACCACAGAGACAATTGTTGAGGGTTTGTTGGAAAAAACTTTCCCTGATATGATGAAAGACAAAAATATATCCATTCAAGAACTCCAACAAACCTCAAATAGTATAGACCCCAAAAGAAAATCACCAAGATGAATGATCATCAAACTCACCAAAACCCAAAGACAAAGAAAGAATCCTGAAAGCACCACAGGAAAACTGAAAAGTTACCTACAGAGGGCAACCAATAAGACTAAGTTATGATTTCTCAGCAGAAACCATGCAGGTGAGAAAGCAATGGGATGGTACATATAAAACCCTGAAAGAAAAAAGTTCCAACCAAGAATTATATACCAGGCAAAATTGTCCCTCAAATATGATGGTGAAATTAGGACATTTCCAGATAAGCAGAAAGTAAGGAATTTGTTAAAATCAGACCAACCTTACAAGAGATGCTAAAAGGCGTACTTTGGACAGAGAACCAACAACAGCAAACAACAACCATTAACACACATGATGACATAACCCAGAAACCAGCCCAATTATGGAAGTATCCAAAGTAAATAAGCCTACAAGATTGTAAACAGGGAATGGAGACATTAATTGGCAAATGAGGACGAGTACAAACCAGAGAGAGGGAAAAGATTGTGTAGTTACGAACAAAAACAACAACAAAAACACACTGCAATCGAGTCATTTCCGACTCATAGCAACCCACATTGGGTTTCTGAGGCTGTAATCTTTATGTAAGTAGATCACCCCATCTTCCTTCCATGGAGCAGCTGGTGGGTTTGAACTGCTGACCTTCTGGTTAGCAGTCAAGTGCCTTATCCACTATGTCACCAGAACTTCTAAATGGTGAGGAAGTCAAGACAATTGTGAGATAGAATGGAGTGTTCTAAACTTGGGAATAAAATTATAAATCACAGGCAACCTCAAAAAAAAAAAAGATAAATCTTCACATCAAAATAAAAAAGAGGACAAGCACAAATATTTAGCAAATAATAAAACAATAGCAATGAACAAAGTAATAACACAATTCATAAACAAAACAATTTCAGCACAGAAAATTATATGGAACAAAGAAATCAGTAACATCATGAAAAAACACATAACAATATGACAGCAACAAATTCATACTTGTCAATACTTGCACTGAATGTTAATGGATTAAATGCACGACTCAAAACATGGAGAGTTGCAGACTGGATAAGAAAACATAATCCATCAATATGCTGTCTACAAGAGACACACCTTAGAGAGAAAGACACAGATAGACTAAAATTCAGATTGGAAAAAGATATATCAAGCAACTATAAAAGAGCAGGAGTGGCAATATTAATTTCTGATCAAACTGACAAAAGCCACTGTACGAGACAGGGAAGGACATTATATAATGATTAAAGGATCAATTGAACAAGAGAACATAACAATGATAAATACCTATGCACACAATGAAAGAGGCCCAAAATACATAAATCAGACTTTACCAGAATTGAAAAGACAAAGAGAAGACTCCACAGTCATAGTAGGAGACATTAATACACCACTTTCAATCACAGATAGAACAACTGGAAAGAAACTCAACAAAAACACAGAAGAACTAAACAATACTATCCACCAAATTGACCTTATCAACATTTACAGAGCATTTCACCCAACAAACAGCATAATGTACATTCTTTTCCAGTGCACATGGAATATTCTCCAGGGTAGACCATATGTTAGGCAACAAAGCAAATCTTAAAAAAACTGAAAAACTTTGAAATACTGCAAAGCATCTTATATATATATATATATGGATATATATGTGGATATACATGATATAAGG
>NW_006921764.1:266977-281462 GCF_000298275.1 Orycteropus afer afer
ACCACAAAGGAGAAGAACCACATGATCATATCAATTGATGCAGAAAAGGCATTTGATAAAATCCAACACCCATTCCTGATCAAAACTCTCAGCAAACATTCCTCAACATAACAAAGAGCATATATGCAAAACCATCAGCCAATATTATTCTCAATGGAGAGAGACTGACACCATTCCCTTTGCAGACAGAAACCAGACAAGGATGCCCTCTATAATCACTTTTATTCAACATTGTATTGGAAGTTCTAGCCAGGGCAAAAAGACAAGAAAGGAAAATCAAAATCATCCAAATTGGTAAAACCAAAAAACCAAACTCATTGCCATCAAGTTGAACCCAACTCATAGTGACCTGTCCACGGGTTTCCAAAGGACCTCTGGTGGCATAGTGCCTAAGGCATTTGACTACTAACTGGCAGTTCAAACTCTCCAGCCCCTCCTTGGAAGGAAGATTGGGCAATCTACTTCCATAGTGATACTGCCTCGGACACCCAAGGAGAGGTCGCTATGAATTGAGTTGACTCAATGGCAGTGAGTTTTGTTTTGTTTTGTTATCACTATGGAAGTAGATTGTGCAACCTTCCTTCTGAGGAGTGGCTGGTGCATTTGAACCACCAGCCTTCTTTAGCAGTCAAAAGGCTTAGGCACTATGCTACCTAAGGAAAAAGTAAAGCTATCCCTATTTGCTGATGATATAATCTTATACATAGAAAACCCAAGAGACTTAGTAAATAAATTACTGGAACTACTTGAGAGATTTAGCATTGTGGCAGGATACAAGATCAACATACAAAACTAAGTTGGGCTCCTCTACACCAGGAAAGAGATTGCTGAAAAGGAAATAAAGAAATCAGTACCATTTACAATAGCTACCAAAAAATTAAAATACTTGGGAATCAATCTTACCAGGGACACAAAAGACCTGTACAAAGAAAACTATAAAAGACTACTTAAAGAAACCATAAGAGATCTAAATAAATGGAAGAACATACCATGATCGTGGATAAGATGATTGAACATTGTGAAAATGTCAATTCTACCCAAAGCAATTTATACATACAATGCAATCCCAATCCAGATCTCATCACCATTCTTTAAAGATATGGAAAAACCAATCACTAATTTTATATGGAAAGGCAAGAGACCTCAGATAAGCAAAGCACTATTGTAGAAGACAGAAGTAGGAGGTCTCACACTCAAAACCTACTATACAGCTGCAGTAATCAAAACAGCCTGGTATTGGTACAATGACAGACACATAGAGCAGTGGAATAGAATTGAGTACTCAAAATAGATCCATTGACCTATGGTCAGCTGATTTTTGACAAAGGGCTGAAACCCATTACATGGGGAAGTGATGCTCTCTAACAACTGGTGCTGGCAAAACTGGAGATCCATTTGCCGAAAAATGAAATAAGATCTGTACCTCACACCATTTACAAAAATGAACTCCAGATGGATCAAAGACTTAAATGTGAAGCCTAAAGATATAAAGTTCCTCTAGGAAAAAAATGGGCAAATTTAGGGGACCTAATTTGTGGTATAAATAGACTATTAAGTATAACCCGAAGTGCACAAACAGCAGACAATAAACCAAATGATTGGGACCTTCTAAAAATTAAATTTTTATGTGCTTCAAACACTTCTCCAAAGGAATAAAAAGAGAACCTACAGATTGGGAAAAAATATTTGGCAGCGACATATCTGACAAGGAACTTACCTCTAAAATTTATAGAAAACTCCACCTCAACAACAAAATAACAAACAATCCAATTAAAAAATGGGCAGAAGACATGAATAGCCACATCACCTAACAGGATATTCAGGCAGCCAATGAACACATGAAGAAATGTTCACGATTAGTAGCCATTAAACCAAACCAAACCCACTGACATTGAGTTGGATCTGACTCAGCAACCCCTCCTTGGGTTTCCGAAGCAGTATCACTATGGAAGTAGATTGCCCAATCTTCCTTCCAAGGAGTGGCTGGTGGATTTGAACTTCCAGCTTTCTGGTTAGCAGTCAAATGCCTTAGGCAAAACAACAATGAGATAACATCTAGCTCCAGCACTAATAGCAAAGTTCAACAGGATAGAAAATAACAAATGCTGGTGAGGATATGGAGAGATTGAGACTTTCATACAATGCTGGCGGGACTATAAAATGGTAGGACCACTGTGGAAAGCAGTATGGTGATTCCTTAAAAAGTTGAAATTAGAAATACCATTTGATCCAGCAATCCCATTACTAGGTATATATCTTAAAGAAGTGAGAGCCAGGACAAGAACAGATATATGTACAACCATGTTCATTGCAACACTATTTACAATAGCAAAAAGATAGAAACAACCTAAGTACCCATTAACAGAAGAATGGATAACTATGGTACATACCCACAATGGAATACTATACAACACTCAAGAATAATGTAGAATCTACAAGACAACACATAACATGGATGAACTTGGAGGACATTGTTGCTGTTGTTGTTATGTGCCGTTGGGTCATCTCCAACTCATAGTGACCTTATGTACAACAGAACAAAACACTGCCCAATCCTGTGCCAGCCTCACAATCCCTACTATACCCGAGCCCATCTCTACAGCCACCATGTAAATCCACCTTGTTGAGGGCCTTCCCCTCTTTCATTGACCATCCATTTTACCAAGCATGATATCCTTCTCCAGAGAATGGTCCCTTCTGACAACATGACCAGAGTAGGTGAGATGAAGTCTGGTCATTCTCACTTCCAAGGAGCATTCTGGCTATACTTCTTGCAGAACAGATTTGTTAGTGCTTTTAGCAGTCCATGGTACTTTCAGCATTCTTCACCAATGCCACAACTCAAAAGCATCTGTTCTTCTTTGGTCTTCCTTATTCATTGTTCAGCTCTCACATGCATATGAGGGGATTGAAAATACCAAGTCTTGGGTTAAACTCATTTTAGTCTTCTAGGAGATATCTTTGCTCTTCAACACCTGAAAGAGGTCTCTTGCAGCAGATTTGTCCAATACAATGTATCTTTTGATGTCTTGACTGCTGCTTCCATTGGTGTTGATTGTAGAAACAATTCATGTGAAGTCTTTGAAAACTTCAATCTTTTCTTCATCTATTGTGATGTTGCTTTTGGTCCAGTTGTGAGGATTTTTGTTTTCTGTATATTATGGTGTAATCCATACTGAAGAGTGGAGTCTTTAATCTTCATCAGTAAGTGCTCCAAGTCATCTTCACTTTCAGCAAGGAAAGTTGTGTCGTATGTGTATTGCAGGTTGTTAATGAGCCTTCCCCTAATCCTGATGCCATATTCTCCTTCATATAGTCCAGCTTCTCAGATTATTTGCTCAGCATACAGATTGAATAAGTATGGTAAAAGGATACAACTCTTACACACTTCCTTCCTGATTTTAAACTATGCAGTATGCCCTTGTTCTGTTTGAACAACAACCTCCCGGTCTATGTACAGTTTCTTCATGAGTACAATTAAGTGTTTTTGAATTCTCATTCTTCTCATGTTATCCACAATTTGTTATGATCCACACAATCAAATGCCTTTGCATAGTCAATAAAACACATCTTTTTGGTATTCTTTTCTTTGAGCCAAGATCCATCTGACATCAGCAATGATATCCCTTATTCCATGTCCTCTTCTGAATCCAGCTTGCATTTCTGGAAGTTTTCTGTCAATATACTGCTGCAACCATTTTTGAATTATCTTCAAAGATTTTACTTACATGCTATATTAATGATATTGTTCAATAATTTCCATATTCTGTGAGATCACCTTTCTTTGGAATGGGTAAAAATATGGATCTCTTCCAGTCATTTGGCCAGGTAAGCTGTCTTTCAAATCTCTTGGCATAGCTGAATGAGTACCTCCAGTGCAGTATCTGTTTGTTGAAACATCTCATTGGGTATTCCATCAATTGCCAGAACCTTGTTTTTTGCCAATTCCTTCAGTGAAGCTTTGACTTCTTCTTTCAGCACCATTGGTTCTTGATCATATGCCACCTCCTGAAATGGATAATCATCTACGAGTTCTTTTTGTATAGTGACTCTGTGTATTCCATCCATCTTCTTTTGATGTTTCTTGCATCATTCAACATATTGCCTGTGGAATCTTTCAATATTGCAATTTGAGGGTTAAATTTTTTCCTCAGTTCTTTCAGATTGAGAAATGCTGAATGTGTTCTTCCCTTTTGTTTTTCTAACTCCAGGTCTTTGAACATTTCATTATAATAATTGACTTTGTCTTCTCAGCCTGTTCTTTGAAGTCTGTTCAGCTCTTTTATCCTGTTGATTCTTCCACCTGCTTTAGCAACTCTTCACTCAAGGGCAAGTTTCAGAGTCTCTTCTGACATCTATTTTTTTTCTTTCTTCCTTTCCTGTCTTTTTAGTGACCTCTTGCTTTCTTCATGGATGATGTTCTTGATGTCATTCCACAATTCCTCTGGTTTTCAGTCGTTCATGTTCAATGCATCAAATGTAGATGGTCTCTAAAGTCAGCAGAGACATAATCAAGGTCATATGTTTGCTCTTGTGAACTTCTTTTAATTGTCTTCAGCTTCAACTTGAACTTGCCTTGAGTAGTTGATGGTCTGTTCCACAATCAGCTCCCGTCCTTGTTTTGGCTAAAGATATTGTGCTTAGCTCTGGTAGCATAGTGCCTAAGGCACTTGACTGCTAACCAGAAGGCTGGTGGTTCAAACCCACCAGCCACTTCTCAGAAGGAAGGATAGCCAGTCTACTTCTGTAGTGATACCACCTCAGAAGCCCAAGGAGGGGTCACTATGAGTCGGGTCCGACTCAATAGCACATAACAACAACACATTGCCTCTTGCCACAGATATATTCAGTCTGATTTCTGCGTACTCCATCTGGTGGAGTCCATGTGTATAGCCACCATTTGTGTTGTTGAAAAAAGGTATTTGCAATAAATAAGTTGTTGGCTTTGCAAAATTGTATCATGCGATCTCCAGCATCATTTCTATCACCAAAGCCATATTTTCCAACTGCTGGTGATTCTTCTTTGTTCCAACTTTTGCATTCCACTCATCAGTGATAATTAACACATCTTGGTTGCATGTTTGGTCAATTTCAGATTGCAGAAGTTGGTAAAAATCTTCTGTTTCTTCATCTTTGGCTTTGGTGGTTGGTGCATAAACTTGAATAATAGTAGTATTAACTGGTCTTCCTCATAGGGGTATGGATATTATCCTGTCACTGACAGCACTGCACTTCAGGATAGATCTTGATACATTCTTTGTGATGATCATTGCCACCCCATTCTTCTTCAATTTGCCATTGCTGGCATAGTAGATCATATAATCGTCTGATTCTAAATGGCCAAAACCAGTCCACTTCAACTCACTAATGCCTAGGATATTGATCTTTATGTGTTCCGTTTCATTTTTGACAACTTAAACAATTTTTCTAGATTCATACTCCATACATTCCATGTTCTGATTATTAATGGATGATTGTAGCTGTTTCTTCTCATCTTGAGATATGCCACATCAGTAAATGGGGGTCCTGAAAGCTTTACTGTATCCACATCATTAAGGTTGGCTCTATTCTGAAGAGGCTGCTTTTCTCATGTCATATTTTTAGTGCCTTTCAACCTGAGGGGCTCATCTACTGGCACTGTATCACACAGTGTTTCACTGTTATTCATAAAGTTTTCACTGGCCAATTCTTTGAGAAGTGGGTGGCCTCTTCCTTCATCTGAGTCTGTCTTAATCTAGAGGCTCCACTGAAACCTGTCCACTATGGGTAACCCTGCTGGCATTTGAAATACAGGTGGCATAGCCTCCAACCTTACAGCAACACTCAAGCCACCCCAGTAGGACAAAATGACAGACAAGTTTGTCTCCCCTACCTGCTCTATACTGCTTTGCTCATTTCCTGGTCTTCACCACCCTGTTCACTTACCCAGACTACCCCATGGGAAAACACCCACCATCTGCTGGTCCTGGGGCTAGAGGACATTATGCTGAGTGAAATAAGTCAATCACAGAAGAACAAATATTGTATTAGTTCATTATTGTAAAAAGTCAAGGAAAGATTTATATGTGGAGGGAAACTTTCTTTGTTAGTTAGCAGGGATGGTAAGGAAGTGGAGGGAACATTGCAAAAATAAAATAATAATAATAATAATAAAGGAGCTCAACAAACCTGAAATAGGATAGAATCCCAAAAGAAAATTACCCAGACATATCATAATGAAACTTTCCAAAAACAAAGACAAAGAAATAATTCAGAAACAGCACATGATAGACAAAACATCACCTACAAAAATAAACAAAAATTAAAGGAATTTGTAAAAAAAAAAACAAACCCAGACAATCATTGCAAGAAATGCTATAAGTCCTTTAGACAGAGAACCATCAATGGCAGACAACAAGCTAAGATTAAATACATAAAAACATTATCCAGAAGTCAAGCCTGATATAGAAGTATCAAAAATAAAACAAAACTAACAAGACTGAAATAGGAAAACAGAAATATCAGTTTGTAAACAATGACAACTACAAAGTAAAAAGAGGGAATAAATAGTGTAGTTATAAAACTTCCAAATGTAGAGGAAGTCAAGATGATATATTATGGGAGGAGTTCTGGTAAGATGGAGGAATATGCAGACAAGTGACACAGACCCTCTTCAACAAAGAAAAGGAAAACCAATTGATGGAGATACAGAAGATAGTCCTGGAGCACTGAACTTTGAAATTATACAGAAGTGGATTAGGCACCAACTAGTTGAAAAACCTGAACAAAAACAGTGAGTACAGAGATGGTCAGAGCTGCGGACTGTCAGCTACTCTGGCGGGACCAGCAGCCTGAATATTTCCAAGTGGTGTTGGGACCTGAGAATTGACTTAAAGATCACCCTGGTCACCAAGGGCTGCAGAGATGACTGAGCTGGTGATCTATGACTAGGAAGGGAAATAGCAAGGAGGGAGACAACCTGAGCTGTTGACTTTCTGCTGCCCAGAGGGCACAGCCATTTTGATTGTTTGCATGCAGCAGCCATTTTGGATATTTAAGTGACTGAGGGTGCAGCCATTTTGAATCTTTACAAGTGGCAACCATTTAGGATTTTAAAGTGATAGCACTCTGGTAGTCTAGTGCCTAAGGCCTTTGACTGCTAACCAGAAGGCTGAGGGTTCAAACCCACCAGCCACTCCTTGGAAGGAAGGATGGGCAATCAATGCTTGTAGTGATTGATACTGCCATGGAAACCCAAGGAGGGGTTGCTATGAGTCAGGTACGACTTGATGGCACATAACAACAACAACAACAGCATTCTCAGTCAGATTCCAGGGACCTAAGAATAAGCTCTGTTTGCCAAGGTTATCAGAGACATATGAGAGGTTGACAACAGGAAAAGAGACAGGTGGTGAGTGTATAAGTGCTGTCAACTAGTGAATAGAGGACTATAGCACAGTACCCTGTTTGCATAGATAACATACTAACAAAACAAAGTAAATGAAAATTGTGGGCAAGTCCAACATATAATCACCAATTAAATATAAATGGAGGAAGAGTGGATGACCAAACTATGGTACATACACATAATGGAATGCTGTGCAGCACTAAATAAATCCGTCACAGAAAGACAAATATAGTATTAGTTCATTGTTGTGGCAGGTCAAGGAAAGGTTTATATATGGAGGGAAACTTTCTTTGTTGGTTGCCAGGGGTGGGAAGGGAGGGGAGGAACCCTCCCCAAAAAAAAAAAAAACAGCATTGACCCATGTCACTTTAGTTTTGTGTATTTCACTGTACATAAATTATATTTCAATACAATGCATTATAAAATGATATATTATGATAGAATACACTGTTTTAAACTTGGTAAAATAATAATAAATTACAGGGTAATCTCAAAGAAAATTAATAAACCTTCTGACTAAAACAAGAAGGAAGAAAATTATAAAGATTCAGTAAACACTAAAACAGCAACAATGAAGGAAGTGATAGAAAATACATAAACAAAATGAACTCATCACAGAATAATATATGGAAAAAAGAAACCATCAGGATCACACATACACACACACACAGCAAAATGACAGTAGAAAATTCATATATATTGATAATTACACTGAATATAAATGGCTTAAATGCACCAGTCAAGAGATAGAGAGTGGCAGAATGGATAAGAAAATGTAACCCAACAATTTTCTACCTAAAAGGGACAAACCTTAGGCACAAACACAAAAGTAAACTATAATTCTTAAGATGGAAAAACATAAGAAGTATATTGTTGTTGGAGGTAGGTGCTGTCGAGTCATTTCTGACTCATAGCAACCTTATGCACAGCAGAATGAAACACTGCCCAATCCTGCGCCAGCTCCATTATCCCTGCTATATCTGAGACCATCATCGCAGCCACCGTGTCAATCCATCTTGTTGAAGGCCTCCACCTCTTTCATCAACCCTCCACCCTACCAAATATGACATCCTTCTCCAGGGAATGATCCCTTCTGACAATGTGACCAAAATAGGTGAGACGAAGTCTGGCCATTCTCGCTTCCATTCTCGTTTATACTTTGAAGTATATGGCAACCAAAAAATTGCAACAATGGCAATATTAATTTCTGATAAAATAGAATTTAAGGCAAGAACCAGCAAAAGAGACCTAGAAAAAAGTTTTTAACGATTAAAGGAAGCAAGGGGATATAACCATAATAAATATATATGCACCCAATGAAAGGGGCCTAAAACACATAAATCAAGCTTTATCAGAATTGAAAAGAGAAATAGACAACTTCAATATAGTAGTAGAAGGCTTTAATAATACACAACTTTTGAAGAAGGAGAGAACTAGAAAGAAACTGAATAAAGATACAGAAGATCTAAAGAACAAAATCAACCAAGTTCTTCCTCCAATCATGATGCCATGTTCTTTTTCATATAGTCCAGCTTCTCAGATTATTTGCTCAGCATATACATTGAATTAGTATGGTGAAAGGATACAGCCTGCCGCACTCCCTTCTTGATCTGCACCCAATAACGGCATAATATACATTCTTTTCCAGTGCACATGGAACATTCTCCAGAATAAACCATATATTAAACCAAATGCAAGCCTCAATGAATTTAAAAACATCAAAATACTAAAAAGCATCTTCTCAGATCACAAAGCTATATCAATAACAGTAAGATCATGGGAAAAAAATCAAATATGTGGAAATTGAATAATACCTTGCTTGAAAATTATAGGATAGTAGAAGAAATAAAAAACAAGATGAAAAATTCCTTGAATCAAATGAGAATGAACATAACATACCAAAATCTTTGGGACACAGCAGGAGTGTTCAGAGGTCAACTTATAGCAATAAAATGAACACATTTAAAATAATAATAAGAAGAAGACTCAAATAAACACCTTAATTGAACATCTTTGTTGTTGTTAGGTGCCGTCGAGTTGTCTCCAACTCATAGTGAACCTATGCACCTATGCACAGCAGAATGAAACACTGCTCAGTCCTGTGCCAGGTCCATGATCCCTGCTATTCTGGAGCCCATCGCCCATTCCACTGTGTCAACCCATCTTGCTGAGGTCCTTCCCCTTTTTTGTTGACCCTCCACCTTACCAAGCATGACATCCTTCACCAGGGAATGGTCCCTTCTGACAACACCACCAAAGTAGGTGAGACGAAGTCTGGCCATTCTTGCTTCCAAGAAGCATTTCAGGTGCACTTCCTCCAGGACAGATTTATTAGTTCTTTTAGCAGTCCACAGTATTTTCAGCATTCTTCACCAGCCCCACAACTAAAAAGCATAATCTCTTCTTCGGTCTTCCTTATTCATTGTCCACCTCTCACATACATATGAGGTAATTAAAAATACCATGGCTTGTGTCAGGCACACCTTAATCCTCAAGGAGACATCTTTGCTCTTCAGCACTTGAAAGAGGTCCTTTGCAGCTTATTTGCCCAGTGCTATGTGTCATCTGATGTACTGACTGCTGCTTCCATTGGTGTTGATTGTAGAACCAAGCAATGTGAAGTCTCTGACAACTTCAATCTTTTCTCCATTTATCATGATGGTGCTTATTGGTCCAGTTGTGAGGATTTTTTATTTGCTTTATATTGAGATGTAGTCCATACTGCAGACTGTATTCTTCAATTTTCATCAGTTAAGTGTGTTGAGTCATCCTCACTTTCAGCTAATAAAGTTATGTCACCAGTGTATCACAGGTTGTTAATGATTCTTCCTCCAATCATGATGCCATGTTTTTTTTCATATAGTCCAGCTTCTCAGATTATTTGCTCAGCATATACATTGAATTAGTATGGTGAAAGGATACAGCCTGCCACACTCCCTTCTTGATTTTAAACCATGCACTGTTCCCTTATTCTGTTCAAATGACATCCTCCTAGTCTATGTACAGGTTCCTCATGATTACAATTAAGTGTTCTGGAATTCTTAGTCTTCTCAATGTTATCCACAATTTGTTATAATCCAGACAATCAAATGCCTTTGCATAATCAATGAAACACAAGTAAATGTCTTTCTGACATTCTTTTCTTTGAGCCAAGATCCATCTGACATCAGCAATGATATCCCTCATTCCATGTCCTCTTCTGAATCCAGGTTGCATTTCTGGAAGTTCTCTGTCAATATACTGCTGCAACCATTTTTGAATTATCTTCAAAGATTTTACTTGCATGTGATATTAATGATATTGTTTGATAATTTCCACGTTGTGTGGGATCACCTTTCTTTGGAATTGGTACAAATATGGATTTCTTCCAGTCAGTTGGCCAGGTAGCTGTCTTCTAAATCTCTTGGCATAACTGAGTGAGTGTCTCCAGTGAGGCATCCATTTGTTAAAATATCTCAATGGGTATTCTGTCAATTCCCAGAGCCTTGTTCTTCACCAATTCCTTCACTGCAGCTTCAACCTCCTCCTTCAATACCATTGGTTCTAGATCATATGCCACCTCCTGAAATGGATGAAAAGCAACCAGTTCTTTTTGGTACAGTGACTCTGTGTGTTCCTTCCATCTGAACATCTTTTACCATGAGATAAAGAACAGTTAAAAGAAAGAAAACAAAGCAAAAGATTAAATTCATCAGAAGAAAGGAAATAGTAGATTCAAGCAGAAATGAATGAACAGCGAACTGAAAATCAGTGAAAAGAATTAACAAGACTAGAAGTTGGTTCTTTGAAAGCATTGATAAAGCTGACAAACCACTGTGGAATTTAACAAAGGAAAAAATGCAAATAACATGAATAAAAAATGAAATAGGCAATGGTACAAAAAAACTGAAATAAAAAGATAGAATATTATGAATAACTAATTTAACAAATTTGAAACCTAGAAAAATGGTAAAATTTCTAGAAACACACCACCTAAAATAACACAGTCTGAGGTAGAAAATTTGAACAGAGCCATCACAAAAGAAGGGTTTGAGTTGGTGATAGAAAAAAAAAAAAAAAATCTTCCAATAAAGTGAAGTCATGGCCTAGGTGGCTTCACTGGTGAATCCTACAAAATTCACTATACAGAGTAGAGCTGACACTGATTCTACTAAAATTATTCCAGAACATAGAAAAGGATAGAACACTCCCAAACTAATTCTATGAAGTAAACATAATCCTGATACCAAAACCAGGTGAAGACAGCGTGTCTTGGCTCTCTGCTGCTGCTATAACAGAAATACCACAGGTGGATGGCTTTAACAAACAGGAATTTATTCTCTTACAGTTTAAGAGGCTAGAAGTCTGATTTTGGAGTGCCAGCTCTAGGGGTTGGGTGAAGGCCCCTTTACCTTGGGCTTTTAAAGCTCTGCCTCTTGTTCCAGGTCCACTGGAGTTGGAGGCTTCTTCTAACTCACACAGATGCTAGATGTTGATGCTGACAAACCAAAGGCCAACAGGCAAAACAGCACAATTTTTTTGAAGGCAACAAAACCAAGATTGGCAGGCAACATGGCAGACCACAGCTTCAAGTCCAGGAACTGGAGATGAAGACTCTTCCAAAAGCAGGATCCAAAATGTGCCAAACAGTGAGAGAACTTTCTCAAAGTTCTCCATATATATTGAAAGTAGCTCACACTGAAAGCAACTACTTAACTGCTCACAGCAGATTCCACCATGGAGGTGATTATAATCTCAACATAGGGTATAATTACATCCAGCTGTCCAGCCACTGAGAACCACAGCCTGGTCAAATAGACATACCTCCTTAACTACCACACATTACAAAAAAGGAAAATTATAGACAATATCCCTCGTGAACATAGCTGCAAAAATTCTAAACAAAATTCTAGCCAATAGAATCCAACAACATATCAAAAAATAAAGCATCTTGATCAGGTGTGATTCATACCAGCTATGTATGCAAGGATAATTCAACATTACAAAACAAAACAAAAAAAATACATAATCTATCACCTAAATAAAAAAAAGGAAAAGAACCCCATGATTATATTGATCTATACAGAAAAGGCATTTGATAAAATCCAGCAGCCATTCATGATAAAAACACTCAGCAAAATAGAAAGGAAATTCCTCAATGTAATTAAGATCACAAAACCAACAGCTAACACTATTCTCAATGGAAAGAGACTGAACACATTCCTCATGTAAGTGGGAACCAGGCAAGGATGCTGTTTATCACTGCTCCTATTCAATATTGTAGGAGCTCTGGTAGCTTAGTGCCTAAGGCACTTGACTGTTAACCAGAAGGCTGGTGGTTCAAACCCACCAGCCACTCCTTGGAAGGAAGATGGGGCAATCTACTTCTGTAGTGATACTGCCTCGGAAACCTAAGGAGGGGTCACTATGAGTTGGGTCCGACTCAACAGCACATAACAACAACAACAACATTCAATATTGTATTGGAAGTCCTAGTCAGAGCAATAAGGCATGAAAGGGAGAAATAAAGGCATACAAATTGGCAAAGAAGATATAAAACTCTCTCTATTTGCAGATAATATGATCTTATACTTAAAAAATCCCAGAGAATCAATGACCAAACTGTGTGAACTAATAGAAGAATTGAGCAAAGTGGCAGAGTTGGAGATCAACACAAAAATCAGATTCTCCCCTGACAAAGAGAACTCTGAAAAAGAAATCAGGAAAACAATACTGTTTACAATAGCCACCCAAAAGATGAAGTACTTAGGAATGAATCTAACCAGAGGCACAAAGACCTATACAGAAATAAATAAACAAACAAAAAACTACAAAACACTACTACAGGAAACCAAAAGCAACCTACATAAAGGGAAAAATACACCATGCTCATGGATAGGAAGATTTAGGATTGTGAAAATGTAAGTACTGTCTAATATGATCTAGAGATATAATGCAGTCCTGATCCTGATTCTATCATAATTCTTTGAAGAGATGGAAAAACTAATCATCAACCTATATGGAAAGGAAAGAGACTCCAGATAAGCAAAGCAATACTGAAGAAGAAGAACAATGTAGGAGGCCTCATACTCTCCAATCCCAATGTACTATACTCCCACAACAGTGAAAATAGTCTCGTATTTGTACAATGACACACAATAAACCAATAGAACAGAATTGAGAATTCAGAAGTATATCCATCTGTTTTGGTTACCTAGTGCTGCTCTGACAGGAAATATACTACAAATGGGATGGTCCCAACAAACAGGAGTTTATTCTCTTACAGTTCAGGAGGATAAAAGTCCAAGTTCAAAGTGCCAGGCTCTAGTGGCTGGGTGAAAGACCGTCAGCCTTGGGCTTCAGCTCTGCCTCCAGCTCCCAACCCACTGAAGCTAGAGGCATTTCTTCACTCAGACAGCTACTGGCTGCTGAGGTTGCCAAGCCCAAGGTTGACAAGTAACAAGGCACAGTTCCGATATTACTAAATCACATGGCAGGACATTAATTCAAGTCCATTGTAAGTCCCAAAATTGGCAGAGCATGGCAGACTGCTGAACAATGACATAGCTACATGCAGGATTCAAGGTGCCATAAGCTAGAGACCATTCCCAAAGCTGCTGCTTATATACGGGAAGCAGACCACATACCCAAAGAAGCTACTCAGCTGCTTGTGGTAGATCCCACAATGGAGTTGATTGGCAGTCTCATAATGGGGAATAACTACCACCAGCTGCCCAGCCACTCAACCAGGCCCAGCCAAGTTGACACAAAAACATAATCCCCACACCATCCACCTATGGGTAGCTGATCTTTGACAAAGGGCTGAAACCCATTAAATGGGAAAGAGATAGTCTCTTTAACAAATGGTGCTGGAAAACTGGATATCCATTTGCAGAAAAATGAAACAGTCTCCATATCTCTCACCATGTACAAAACTAACTAAGATGGGTCAAAGACCTAAATATAAAACCTGAAGCCATAAAGATTATCAAAGAGAAATTGGAGGCAAACTTACAGTCCCTAATGGTGTTAGACTGGGTTCTCTAGAGATACAAAACCAGTAAAGCTTATATATATATATATAAAGAGAGAGAGAGAGAGAGAGAGAGAGAAATTTAT
>NW_006921764.1:281702-287382 GCF_000298275.1 Orycteropus afer afer
GATCCACAGAGGAATGTCTCTTTTCCCAGGATGTCCATAGATATACTGGAAGCAGGCCACACCCCTAGGGAAACTCCCTTTCAACAGATTGGCTGCTCAAAACATAATCATCTGATCCCATCATGGGAATAACCACATCACAACAGCTTAAACCACACACAGAATTGTGGTCCAGCCAAGATGACACACAGCTCCAACTATTACACTAATACATAGCATAAATACACTATCAAACATAACTAAAAATACAAACAGCAGAAGACAAATTAGAAGACTGCGACCTCCTAAAAATTAAACATTTATGTGCATCAAAAGATTTCACCAAAAGAATAAAAAGAGAACCTACTGACGGGGAAAAAATGGCAATGTATATAAGACAAGACTAATCTCTAAAATTTACAGAAAACTTCAGCATTTGAACAGCAAAAAGATAAACTACACAATTAAAAATGGGTTGTTGTTGTTGTTGTTATATGCTGTCAAGCCAGCCCCAACTCACAGCTACCCCTCCTTGGGTTTCCGAGGCAGTATCATTACACAAGTAGATTGCCCCATCTTCCTTCTGAGGAGTGGCTGGTGGGTTTGAACCGCCAGCCTTCTGGTTAACAGTCAAGTGCCTTAGGCACTATGCTACCAGAGCTCCCTAAAAATGGGTAGAGGATATGAATAGACACTTCACCAAAGAAGACATTCAGGTGACCAATAAACACCTGAAGACATGCTCGTGATCATTAACTGTTAAAGAGATGCAAATCAAAACAACAGTGAGGAACCATCTCACCCCAGCATTAATAGCAAAGTTCAAAGAAACAGAAAACAACAAATGCTGGCAAGGGTGTAGAGAGACTAGAACCCTCATATTTTGCTGATGGGACTGTAAAATGGTACAACCAGTATGAAAAATGGTGTGGTGTTTCCTTAAAAAATTGGAAATAGAAATACCATATGATCCAGCAATCCTACTACTAGGGATATATCCTAGAGAAATAAGAGTCATGACAGAAACAAGTATGTGCTCACCCATGATCATTGCCATCACTTGTCTGTCAGTTTGTCATACTGTGGTGGCTTGTGTGTTGCTATGAGGCTGGAGGCTATGGCACCAGCATTTCAAATACCAGCAGGGTCATTCATGGTGGACAGGTTTCAGCAGAGCTTCCAGACTAAGAAAGACTAGGAAAAAGTATGGAGCTATCCACTTCTGAAAAAATTGGCCTGTGAAAACCCTATGAATAGCTATGAAACACTGTCTGATATATTACTTGAAAACTTTGTGAATAGCCATGAAACATTGTCTGATATAGTGGCAGAAGATGAGCCCCTCAGGTTGGAAGTCACTCCAAATATGACTGGGAAAGAGTGGTCTCCTCAAAGGAAAGTCAACCTTCACTAAGAATAAAGCTTCTGAGACCTTCATTTGCTGATGGGCTATGGCTCAAAATAATAAGAAACAGCCGCAATGTCCATTAATAATCAGAATGTGGAATGTATGAAGTATGAATCTAGGAAAATTGGAAGTTGTGAAAAATGAAATGAAATGCATAAAAATCAAGATCCTAGCCATTACTGAGCTGGTAATGATGATATTAAATCAGAAAATCATATATTCTACTATGCTGAGAATAACAAATTGAAGAAGAATGGATCACATTCATTGTCAAAAAGAATGTTCCAAGATCTATCCTGAAGTACAATGCTGTCAGTGATAGGATAAAACCCTTATTCCTACAAGGAAGACCAGTTAATATGACTATTATTCAATTATACACAGCAACCACTGAAGCCAAAGATGAAGAACTGAAGATTTCTACCAACTTCTGCAGTCTGAAATTGACCAAACATGAAATCAAGATGTATTGATTATTACTGATGATTGGAATACAAAAGTTGGAAACAAAGAAGACTCATAGTAGTAGGAAAATAGATGGCTTTAGTAATAGAAATGATGCCAGAGAATGCATGATAGAATTTTGCAAAGCCAACAACTTATTCATTGCCAATACCTGTTTTCAATAATGTAAATGGTGGGTAAACATGTAGACCTCACCAGATGTAATGCACAAGAATCAAATCAATTACATCTGTGGAAAGAGGCAATGGAGAATCTTAATATCTGTAGTCAAAACAAGGTTAGGATCTATATCAATTGCTCAAATGCAAGTTCAAGTTGAAGCTGAAGAAAATAAAATCAAGTCCTCCGAAGCCAAAATATAACCTTTATTATATCGCATCTGAATTTAGAGTCCACCTGAAGAATAGATTTGACACATTGAACATCAATGACTGAAGACCAGATGAGTTGTAGGATGACATCAAGAATATCAAACATAAAGAAAGCAAATGTCCATTAAAAAGATAGGAAAGGAAGAAAAGACCAAAATGGATGTCAGAAGAGACTCTTGAACAAAGAGCAGGTAAAGTGAATGGAAGAAATGCTGAGATAAAAATAATAATAAAAAAAAACTGAACAGAAAATTTCAAAGGGCAGCTTGAGAAGACAAAGTAAAGTATTGTAATTTATTGCAGAAAGACCTGGAATTAGAGGAAAAACATGCTTGGCATTTGTCAAGCTGAAAGAACTGATGAAAAAATTCAAGCCTCAAGTTGAAATATTGAAGGGATCTACAGGTAAAATATTGAGTGATGCAGGAAGCATCAAAAGAAGATGCAAGGAATACACAGTCACTGTACCAAAAAGAATTTGTCAACATTCATGTATTTCAGAAGGTAACATATGATCAAGAGTCAATGGTAGGTACTGAAGGAAGAAGTTGAAGCTGCCCTGAAGGACCTGGCAAAAAATGAGGCTCTGGAAATTGGTGGAATAGTCATTGAAATGTTTCAACAAATGGATGCAGCAGTGGAGCATTTACTTGTTTTACCAAGAAATTTGGAAGACAGCTACCTGGTCAACTGACTGGAAGAGATCAATATTTGTGCTCATTTCAAAAAAAGTGATCCAACAGAATGTGGAAATTATCAACTAATATCATTAATATTACACACAAGTAAAATTTTGCTGAAGATAATTAAAAAATGATTGCAGCAATATATTGACAGGGAACTTCCAGAATTCAAACTGGCTTCAGAAGAGGACATGGAATAAGGGATATCATTGCTGATGTCAGATGGATCTTGGATGAAAACAAACCAAGGAAGGATGTTTACATGTTTTTTTTAATTTATTATGCAAAAGCATTTGACCATGTGGATCATAACAATTTATGATAGCATTGCAAAGAATGGCAATTCTAGAACACTTAATTGTGCCCATGAGAAGCCTGTACATAGACCAAGAGGCTGTCATTCTAACAGAACAAGGGGAATATTCATGGTTTAAAACCATGAAGAGTGTGCATCAGGGTTGTATCCTTTCACCATACTTATCCAATCTATATGCTGAGCAAATAATCCAAGAAGCTAGACTATATGAAGAAAAACACAGCATCAGGATTGGAGCAAGACTCATTAAGAACTTGCAAAATACAGATGGCACAATATTGCTTGTTGAAAGTGAAGATGACTTGAAGCACTTACTGATGAAGACACAGGATGCAGTGCAGTCTTCAGTATGGATTACATCTCAACATAAAAGAAAAATCCTCACAAATGGACTAATAAGCAACATCAGTGATAAATGGAGAAAAGATTGAAGTTGTCAAGGATTTCATTTTACTTGGACCCATAATCAACACCCATGGAAGCAGTGAGCAAGAAATCAGCCAAAGTATCACACTGAGCAAATCTGCTGCAAAAGACCTCTTTACAGTGTTTAGAAGCAATTGTTTGAAGACTAAAGTGTGCCTAACTCATGCCGTAGTATTTTTAATCAATTCATATGCATGTGAAAGCTGGACGATGAATAAAGAAGACAAGAAGAGTTGGTACCTTTGAATTATGGTGTTGGCAAGAAATACTAAAAATACCATGGACTGCCAGAAGAAAAAAAAAAATTGTGCTGTAAGAAGTGTAGGTGGAATGCTTCTTAGAAGTGAGAATGGCTAGACTTTGTCTCACCTACTTTGGTCATGTTGTGACCATTCCCTGGAGAAGGATATCATGCTTGGTAGAGTAGAAGGTCAGTGAAAAGGGAGAAGAAACTCAATGAGATGGCTTGACACAGTGGCTGCAACAATGGGTTTAGCAAGGATTGTGAGGATAGGGCAGGACCAGGAGGTGTTTCATTCTGCTGTACATAGGGTCACTATGGTTGGAGCTGACTCAGTGACACCTAACTACAAGAACATCATGTTCATTTCAGCATTATTTTCAATAGCAAAAAGATAGGAACAACCTGAGTGTGCATTAATGAATGAATAGATAATCTATGGTACATGTACATAATGGAATACTACACAGTGTTAAAGATTAAAGAAGAATCTTCAAAATGCCTCATAACCTGAATGAATTTGGAGGACATTATGCTGAGTGAAATGAGTCAATTACTAAAGCACAAACATTGTATTAGACCATGACTGTAAAAAAAAAAAAAAGTTAAGAAAAGATTTACACATAGGAAAAAACATTCTTTGACGTTTACTAGGGGTGGAAGGGAGAAGGAGTTTAAATCAATAACTAGAGTGTAGACAGTGTTGTAGAGAAAAACCCACTCAGTCCAAAAAAATGAAATTAAGAAGATTTATTCAGAAAAAGTGGAAAAATACATCCAGATAAAGGATGGCACCATAATGCAAGGAGTTTTCATCATTGGAAACTGATAAGTCCAATTAAAAACTCTACAAATACATATAGTCCAGGGAACAAAGAAATTATAATACAGTCATTTGATTGGTCAGTCTTGGTTGACGTCACAAGGAGGATGGTTTTGGGCGGGCATAAGCTGCATAAGCTTCTATTGGTAATTGGGTTTAGATAATTACAATAATTGGTTTCAGGAACTAATTACAGAGATATTCAATAATAGTCATATAGCCTTCAGGTGGGATCATAAAAGAATGTCTAAATAGTTTGAACCAGATGTCTAAGAGTTTGTGAAACTTATCTTAACACCAGGACCTCATTTCTCTGAAACAGATTTTTAAACTGTTTAAACTAAACATTTTTAGTGATCTGGGAAGCTTAGGTAAGGCTGGCTCCAAGACCTTTTCAAAAAATTGTCTTTAGTACATCCTTGTCATAAAGAACTATCTTTTGGCCTACTTTATGCAATGGACGTCCGTCCTAGGATTCCCTTCTTTAGAGGGTATTACACATTCTGACTTGACAATAGAGAAAGATTACTTATTACTTTTTATGTCTTCCAGCAATTAACCTAGTCAGATAAAAGGAGCTTGCGAGGGGGTTGACTGCAGCTGAGCAAAGATTCCTAGTCAGGGAGACAACTAAAAAATTGTTTAATTAGTTTAATTAAGAAAGAACTGAGTTATATAATTCAATCATTTACTTTATTTTTTATTTTTAGAGCTTGTTTTACATTCAACATTACCCTAACCCAGTCTCCTCCCCTCCCTACACTATAACCCTCCCCCTGTGCACCTCATATTTATGCACTCCTGTTTGTCCTGCATTTCCTTAATTTGAATGTCAGTGCTCTGGTGTCCCGTAGTCTATTGCTCTAAGGGATGTATTACCATAGAGTATGTGGGTGTGTCATCCTGGGTTGAGTGGTCTGTGTGTACATCTTGTTAACTATTCCATTGAGAGCCAGCCCCTGGGGGTA
>NW_006921764.1:287997-292134 GCF_000298275.1 Orycteropus afer afer
AGCAGTCAAGTGCCTTAGGCACTATGTTACCAGAGCTCCTAACTCATCCATTACACTATATCTGTCTTCTCTTGTTTCTGTAATGACTGCAGGTTATTTTGTATCACTGGTGTCTGTGGAAGATTAGCCTCAGGTGAATCTATCCTTAGTCTAGAATATACTTCTATTCACTGACCTCCATCTGATAATCTCAGGTGTTTATATGTTTATCTGTAGCCTGGTGTTTGGTGTTAATGGCAATGCAGTATTATGGACACATTGGTTGGTATTAGCATCTGTTGTCTATCTCTATGTCCACAATTTGGTGTCCTCCCATTTCCTAATGTTATCATGGTGGTCACTGATCTTTCTCGTATATCCCTCCCCTTAACCATGTCAGCGTGTCAGCCTCAACTAGCCCGAAATTAATCCCTCCCCATCCTGGTAACCTACTAAGTGAATTCCCTTTCCCAATCAAAACCTTCTTTGTCTTTTTACAGTAATGGGCTCATACAGTACTTGTCTTTCTGCGATTGACTTATGCCCGCCAGGTTCATCCACGTAATGAGATGATTTGCATATCACTCATTGTTTTTTAATGTAGCATAGTATTCCATTGTGTGCATTTACCATAATTTGGTTATCCACTCATCCATTGATGGGCATTTAGGTTGTTTCCAATTCTTTGCTATAGTGAATTGTGCTGCAGTGAACATAGGTGTACATATGTCTGTATGTGTGCTATCTCTCACCTCTTTAGGATATATTCCTAGTACTGGAATTGTTGGGTCAGTTTTTTAAGGAAATGCTATAGTGTTTGCCACAATAGTCATACCATTTTACAATCCCACCAGCAGTGCACAAGAGTTCCAATCTCTCAGCAACCTTGCCAACATCTGTTATTTTCTGACCTGTTGAACTTTGCTATTATTGCTGAGGTGAGATGATATCTCATTGCTGTTTTGATTTGTATCTCTCTAATGATTAATGATTGCGAACAATTTCTCACGTGTTTGTTGGCTGCCTGTATATCTTCTTTGGTGATGTTTCTGTTCAAGTCTTTTGCCCATTTGTGAATTGGGTTATTTGTCTTTTTGGTGTTGAGGTGTTGAAGTTTTCTATAGATTTTGGAGATAAGTCCTTTATCAGTTATGTCATAAGCAAATATTTTCTCCCAATCTGTAGGTTCTCTTTTTATCCTTTTGGCCAAGTCTTTCAATGCACGTAAGAATTTAATTTTTAAAAGGTCCCAGTCATCTAGTTTCTCTTCTATCTCCTGCATATTCTGGGTTATGCTTGATAGTCTATTTATGCTGTAAATTGGGGCTCCCAGATTTGCCCCTATTTTATCTTTGATGAATTTTATAGTTTTGGGTTTTACATTTAAGTCTTTGATCCATCTTGAGTTTGCTTTTGTGTATTGGGTGAGGTATGGGTCATTTCATTTTTCTATAGGTGAATATCCAGTTTTGCCAGCACCATTTGTTAAAGAGGCTGTCTCCTCCCCACTTAATGGGTTTTGGACCTTGTCAAAGATTAGTTGTCCATAGATGGATGGGTCTATACCTGGACTTTCGATTCTGTTCCATTGGTCTATCTGTCTATCATTGTACCAATATCATGCTGTTTTGACTACTGTGGCTATGTAGTAGTTCTTAACATCCAGGAGTGTGAGATCTCCCAGTTTGTATTTCTTCTTGAAAAGTGCTCTGCCTACCCGAGGTCTCTTTCCTTTCCATATGAAATTAGTAATTAGTTTTTCCATGTCCTTAAAAAATTTTGTGGAAATCTGGATTGAGATTGCATTAAATGTGTAGATTGCTTTAGGTAGTATTGACATTTTTGTAATATTTATTCTACCTATCCATGAACAAGGCAGGTTTTTCCATTTATGTAGTGCCCTTGTTGTCTCTTGTAGCAGTGTTTTACAGTTTTCTTTGTATAGGTCTTTTGTGTCTCTGGTGAAGTTTATTCCTGGATATTTTATCTTTTTAGTAGCTATAGTAAATGATATTGTTTCTCTCATTTCTTTATCAGAAGACTCTTTGTTGGTGTAGAGGAATCCAACTGATTTTTATACGTTGACCTTGTATCCTGCCACTTTGCTGAACATCTCTATTAGTTCCAGTAGTTTTTTTATTGAGTCCCTTGGGTTTTCTATGTACAAGATCATGTTGTTGTTGCTGTTATGTGCAGCTGAGATGGCCCCAACTCATAGCAATCCCTCCTTGGATTTCCGAGGCAGTATCACTATGGAAGTAGATTGCCCAACCTTCCTTCCAAGGAGTGGCTGGTGGGTTTGAACTGCCAGCCTTCTGGTTAGCACTCAAGTGTCTTAGGAACTATGATACCAGAGCTCCCGCAAATAGAGATAGTTTTAGTTCCTCTTTGCCAATTTGAATGCCTTTTCTTTCTCTTTCTTGCCTTATTGCCCTGGCCAGGACTTCCAATACAAAGTTAAATAGAAGTGGTGATAGAGGGCATCCCTGTCTGGTTCCCGTTCAAAAAGGGAATGCCTTGAGTCTTTCTCCATTAATAATAATGTTGGCCGTTGGCTTTGCATATATGTCCTTTATTATGTTGAGGAATTTCCCTTTTATCCCTATTTTGCTGAGAGTTCTGAACAGGAATGGATGTTGGATTTTGTCAAATGCCTTTTCTGTATCAATTGATATCATATGGTTCTTTTCTTTTGTTTTGTTTATGTGGTGGATTATTCTGATTGATTTTCTGATGTTAAACCACCCTTGTAAACCTGGTATGAATCCCACTTGGTCCGGGTATATTAGTTTTTTGATATGTTGTTGGATTCTGTTGGCTAGGATTTTGTTAAAGATTTTTGCATCTATGTTCATGAGGGATATTGATTTGTAGTTTTCCTTTCTAGTGGTGTCTTTCCCTGGTTTTGGAATTAGTGTTATGCTTGCTTCATAAGATGAGTTTGGGAGTATTCCATCTTTTTCTATGTTCTGGAATAGCTTGAGTAGCATAGGTGTCAATTCTTCTCTGAATATTTAATAGAATTCTCCAGTGAAGCCATCAGGGCCAGGGCTTTTTTTGTGGGAAGCTTTTTTTTATGACCTGTTCAATTTCTTCTTTTGTTATAGGTCTGTTCAAGTTTTCTGTCTCTGAGTGGGATAGCTTAGGTAGGTCTTGTGAGTCTAGAAACTTGTTCATCTCTTCTAGGTTCTGAAATCTGTTGGAGTACAGTTTTTAATAATGTTCTGTCAGTATCTTTTTTATTTCAGTTGGTTCTGTTGTGATGACTCCATTTTTATTTACAATTCTTGTCATTTAGATCTTCTCTTTCCTTTTTTTGTTAGGTCTGCCAATGGTTCATCAATTTTATTAATCTTTTCAAAGAAGCAGCTTTTTGTTTTATTGATTTTCTCTATTTTTCTCTGTTTTATTTATTCCTGCTCTGATATTTATTATTTCTTTGCTTCTAGATACTGTAGGATTCTTTTGTTGTTCTATTTCTAGTTGTTGGAGTTGATGAGTTAGAGTGTTGATTTTTTTTTTCTTTTCTCTTTTTTGATGTATGCTTTTATTATTATAAACTATCCTTTGAGTACTGTTTTCTCTGTGTCCCATAGGTTTTGGTATGATATATCTTCATTGATATTTGTTTCTAGGAATTTTTTTATTTCAGTTTTTATCTGTTCTATTACCCAGTAGTTTTTGAGCAGTGAATTGTTCAGCTTCCATATGTTTGATGATTTTTCCTTGCTCTTCCTATTATTAATTTCTAATTTTATGGCATTGTGGTCCAAGAAATTGTAGTATTTCAATGCTTTTGAATTTATTGAGGCTTGTTTTATGTCCTAACATATGGTCTGTTCTGGAAAAGGATCCATGTGCAGTGGAAAAGAATGTAAATTATGCTTTTGTTGGGTGAAATGCTCTGTGTATGTCTATGAGGTTGAGTTGGTTGATTGTCTTGTTGAGTTCTTCTTTATCTTTGTTGAGTTTTTTTCTAGTTGACCTGTTCCTCTTTGAAAGTGGTGTGTTAAAGTCTCCTACTACTATTATGGAGTTGTCTGTTATCCCTTTTAATTCAGTGTGATAGTTGGAGCTGTGTGTCAACTTGGCTGGACCACAATTCTGTGTGGTTTAAGCAGTTGTGATGTGGTTATTCCTGTGATGGGATCAGATGTA
>NW_006921764.1:292484-294195 GCF_000298275.1 Orycteropus afer afer
TATATATATAAATATATAAAGTTTTACTTGTTTTGTTTCTCTAGAGAACCCATTCTAACACATTCAGTTATATTTGCTTCACGTATTTTGGAGCACTTTCATTGGGTCCATAAAAATTTATTATTTTAAAGTCTTCTTTGTCAATTGACCCTTTCAGCATCATATAATGTCCTTCTTTATCTCTTATGATGTTTTTCACCTTAATGTCTATTTTTTTCAGAAATTAATATTGCCACTACTGATCTTTTTTGGTTTCCATTGGCTTGGCATATTTTTTTTTCCATCTCTTAACTCTTAATTATCTTTGTGTCTAAGGTGGATCTCTTGTAGGCAGCATATCGATGGGCCTTTTTTTCTTATCCAATCTGCCACTCTCTTTCTCTTGCTAGTTGCATTTAGTCCATTCACATTGAATGTAATTAGCGATAGGTATGAATTGATTGCTGTCATTTTTTTGGTCGTGTTTTTGGTGTTTCCTTGGTCCATATACTTTTCTGTGCTAAGTTGGCTTTGTGGGCTAATGCTTTCTCCCTTTTCTTCTTTATTGTTGGTTTTGTGCTTATTAAACTCATATGTTTTCCTTCCTCTGGAATTGTGTAGAGGGATTGTTACTTTTCTCTGTAGTTACCTTGGAGTATATTCTTGACCCTACATTTTTAGAGTAGTGCATGCTGTGAAGACATTATCCTGTTTTCCTCTCCATTTGAAAGTTTGTACCTAGAAGTTTTAGTCTCTCTGAGGGGTTAGTTCCTGTTGTTGTGTGCTGATTGACTTCCTTGGTTTTTAGAGTACAGTATTTTATGGTCTTATTTTGAGTTTCTATTTCTGATTTGGTTTTAGTGTTGATGCCATGTATCCTGATTTTGTTGATCTGTCTTGTGGGTTCTCTATTGGAAGAACTTCCTTAAGCATTTCTTGTAGGGTTGGCCTGGTTTTTACAAAATCCCTTAATTTCTGTTTGTCTGAGAATGCCTTAATTTCTCCCTCATATTTGATAGATAATTTGGCTGGATATAGGATTCTTGGTTGGAAGTTCTTTTCCTTTAGTGTTTTATATATTGCCTTCTTGCCTGCATGGTTTCTGCTGAGTAATTGTAGCTCAGCCTATCTGTTAGATTATTATAAGTAATATTTCTTTCTTCTTGGGCAGCTCTCAAAATTTTTTTGTCTTTGGCTTTGGAGAGTTTGATTATAGTATGCCTTGGTGTTTTTCTCTTTGGATCTATCTTGTGTGGGGTTTTTCTCTTGGGATCTATCTTGTGTCTTCCACAATTTTCTCAGGTTTTTTTTTTTTTTTGCCTCTTATTGTTCTGGAATTCCAATGAGTTTTATGTGGTTTCTTTTCATGTCATCCCATATAATAAGTATTGTTGTTATTGTTGTTATGTGCCATCTCTTCATTTCTCTTAAATCTTTGTTCTGATTTTTCTTGATATAGGCTGGTGTCCAGGGATTTTTCTTCTAGTTGGAAAATGCATTCTTCATCCAGGTCTAACCTACTCTTTTGTGCTTCTATTGTGTTGTGTAATTCTGTAATTTTGGTATTCATCTTCTGGATTTCTAACTGCTGTTTTTGTATGAGTTCTGATTGTGCATTAATGTTATTATTTTGTTCATTGAATAATTTTCCTGAATTCTTCCAGGGAACTGTCTATGTTCTCCTTGTTTCTGTTTGGGGATCTTGTAAAACTCTATAAAAATATCTTCTAAA
>NW_006921764.1:294495-303555 GCF_000298275.1 Orycteropus afer afer
TCGCTCTACTGTTTTCTTTGTGATGGTGGAATCACTGTGTAGAATGTGGATATGGGTTTCTGTTTGTTGTAAAGAGGGTTTAGAGTTTGAACAAGGAGGTTTTATGTAGGCTGAATGTGGTTTCTTCTATTGGATGAGTGAAGTTATTGGCCAAGAAGGTGGAAGCAGAAGAAGGAAAACTCACTGCTGCTAGGGGTGGTTTCTAGGGCTTTGAGTGGGCTGCTACCAATGACATCATACTATTATTTACAGGCCTGCAGCTCAATTTCAGCAAAGACTTCAGTTATTAAGGGGTCACCACTTTCCGCCCGGCTCAGACACATGCACAAAACCCATTCCCAAGGCCCCTTTGTGCCAAAAAGCCAACCTAAGACAACTTCCCAGTCTGCGATCTGCTGTGGGGGTTTCTCTCACTGGCCCAGATCACAATCTGCCTTGGGCATTCCTCTGTGGGTCCGCCCACCCACAGTGCCAGAGATCCACTCAGTTTCAGTGGCACTGGAGTCAGGAGAGTGCCTGCTAGTAATCTGTGGTCTCAGTATTACTGATAAAGTCAAGCGCAGGCCTCTCAGTGCCACTAAGCTGACCCAAGCCTACTTAGTGACCTGCTGTGGGAGCATGTCCCTGGGCCTGCCCTTCTGCAGCACCAATGGACTCTCTGCTTTTTTCCAACAACACTGGACATGCCTGTTTGTACCTAGCCAACCCAAGTTACTGATAAAATTAGGTGCTGAAGGTAGAACCTTGGGGTGATCACTGGTATGCTGGAGTGGTCGCTGGTATGCTGGTGTGGTGTGTCTTCTGCTTGAACCTAGAGAAGTCTCAGATGGCTGTTCTTGCCTGCCAGTCACTCCCCCAGGGAAGTCTCTGATGAAATTTCTCAGCTGCCTGTTGGTGCTCCACAGGATAGATCTTCTTATTTCTTTCCCCCTGTACCTTTCTCCTCTCTAATTCTACTCCTCTGAGTTTGGTGCACTCTGACTCAGTGAGCTGTTCAGAGCACCAGAATCCTTAATTCATACTGCTGTATGTAGTTTGTCAAGCACTAAGATGCTAGAGGGAAATAGCATGGTGATTACTGATGAGATTCCATTTTGAATCCCCATTCAATCAGTTACTTTTGGTCAAAAAGGCTTTATTAATTTCTCCTCTTGATAAAGGATTTCACTGGGCATCCTTTGGTCAATCCAAGAAACAGTTATTCTTCATAGACTTAGTTTAAATCACTGTTGGTTATGCTGTTCAAGCCAACATTAAACCTTTACCTTGTTATAGGAGAGTTCCTATCTTCAGGGTGAGCTAGTTTCATGTCACCCACAAAGAAATAATTCATCTTCTGCAAGGTGTTTCTGACTGTTAGGCAACTTGGTTCCCTTTTCTTTGGCATGCTATTGTAAAATTCTTAAGGTGGTTAGAAGGATACTTAATGGTTCAAAAACCCAGTGACCTTACTGAATGGTCAAATTAAACTCCTTCTAGTTAATTAGAGACAGTCATTGTGTCTGTACATTAGTCTGCACATTGGCATCAGGTTGCTTCTCTGAGTCAAGGCATTAGTGTTGACTTTCATAAAACGTTTAATAGTGTCAATTATAATTAACCATAGGCATCATAAATCCAGTTAATAAAATTGATAAAATCCAAGACTCTATACTTTTTGTTGAGGCCTTTGATTGTTTATTTATTCATTTTGGGAGACTTGATAGGTTCTTCTATATGAAGAAGAACGTGGCATCAGGATTGGAGGAAGAATCATTAACAACCTGCAATACACTGATGACACAACTTTGCTTGCTGAAAGTGAGGATGACTTGAAATACTTATTGAAGAAGATTGAAGAATACTGTCTGCAGTATGGATTACATCTCAATATAAAGAAAACAAAAATCCTCACAACTGGACCCCTATAAGCAGCATTATGATAAATGGAGAAAAGATTGAGATTGTTTTCACAATGCTTGGTTCTACAATCAATGCTAATGGAAGCAGCAGTCAGGACATCAGATGATGTATAGCACTGGAAAAATCACTGCAAAGGACCTCTTTCAAGTGCTGAAGAGCAAAGATGTCTCCTTGAGGACTAAAGTGCACCTGAAACAAGCCATGGTATTTTCAATCACCTCATATGCATGTGAGAGCTGGACAGTGATGATATGATGGATAATTACAAGGAATGGTAATGATGCTCTTAAGCTGTGGTGTTGGCAAAGAATGCTGAAAGTACCATGGACTGCTAAAAGAACTAAAAGATCTGTCCTGGAGGAAGTGCAGCCAGAATTCTCCTTGGAGGTGAGAATGGACAGACTTCATCTCACATACTTCAGTCATGTCAGAAAGGACCATTCCCTGGAGAAGGATGTCATGCTTGGTAAGGTGGAGGGTTGACGAAAGAGGGAAAGGCCCTCAACAAGGTGGATTGACACAGTGGTGGCAGCGATAGGCTCAAATGTAGCAAGAATCATGGAGCTGGCTCAGGACTGGGCATTGTTTCATTCATCTGTGCATATGGTCACTATGAGTTGGAAATGACTTGATGGCACTTAACAACAACAACAACCATAGGTTCCAGAGTTGAGTTGCCTATAATCTTTATGGAAGCCACTTTCCAGGCATGGATCTTCTGTGGTGCTGCTGGGTGGGTTTGAACAGGCAACCTTTGTGTAACTAGCCAAGTGCAGACTTGCACCACCCAAGAATCTTGACCCTATATTTTTTGGTAAGCAGCTAAATGAGTCAGAAAAAGGGGAATTTGGTTGCTCAGGAATGTGAAGCCAAGTGTCTTTGACAGAGCTGTTCAGAATCTTTTTCTATTTCTCCTGAGGTATGTACCCAAGTGCAGCAGGAGGTATTAGCAATAGCACTGTGGTGCAAAGAGGAAGTCTCAGACAAATCTGTTGTCTAAAACTACCTTTGGAAGGACTTAAATAGTTGTTTTAGTCTCCAGTGAGTTGGCAATGATACATATTAACTTGTGTGAGAAGAAATGCAATATACAGTAAGGGGGAAGTTGGCACAAAATGATCAAGGCAAGCAAAGGAGTACACTAGGAGGAACATAAGAGTTAAAGGCAACAAAGATAAGTACTACTATGTGGTAGTTCAGTTTCTGTGTCAACTTGGATGGGCCTGGTTGAGTGGCTGGGCAGCTGGTGATAGTTATTCTCCATGATGAGGCTGGTAATCAGCTCCATGGTGGGATCTATCACAAGCAGCTGAGTTGCTGCCTTTGGCTATGTTGTCTGCTTCCTGTATTTAAGAAGAAGCTTTGAGAATGGTCTCTAGCCTATGGCACACTTGGACCCTGTGTGTAGCTGTGTCATTGCTCAGCAGCCTGCAATGCTCTGCTGACCTTGGGACTTAGAGTGGACTTAAGTTAATGGTCTGCCATGTGGATTGGTAACATCAGGACTGTGCCTTTTGACTTGTCAACCTTGGGGCTTCTCAGCCTCAGCAGCCAACAGCTGTCGGAGTGAAGAAACAACTCTAGCTCCAGTGGGCCAGGAGCAGGAGGCAGAGCTGGACCCCAAGGTTGAGGGGCTATCACCCAGCCCCTAGAGCCTGGCACTTTGAACTTGGACTTAAAACCTCCAAATTGTAAGAATAAACTCCTGTTTGTTTAAGGCCATCCCATTTGTGGTATATTTCTTGTCAGAGCAGCACTAGGTAACGAGAACATATTACATACACAATCCTGTAATAACAGTAATAATAATCTATGATGGATACTGAGGTAGAAATGCAAGCTGAACAGGAGCTGGAAGGCGAATGGGACTACAAGTTTGACAGAGGATGTTTTTACACAAGAATTTATATGTGCTGCAAATACATCCATGAATATATTAGAGCATACAGAGGGTAAAATTACATAAATTTCTTAGTGATGACCACTTTGAGGGGATGAGCTGCTGGGCCTAGGGGCTCAGGACTCAGAGACCAGCAAAGTCAATTGTCATTATATAGACCACAGCGTAATGTTTTACATTCTACTTTGTTGTTGTTGTTGTTATCTGCCATCGAGTCAGCCCTGACTCATAGTGACCCCTTCTTGGGTTTCTGAGGCAATATCACTACGGAAGTAGATTGCCCCATTTTCCTTCTGAGGAGTTCAAACCCACCAGCCTCTCCTCAGAAGTCAAGTGCCTTAGGTTAGCAGTCAAGTGCCTTAGGCACTGGTTAGCAGTCAAGTGCCTTAGGCACTATGCTACCATCCTATTTTAGTGAATAGCAATTGGGGTCTTAAAAGCTTGTGAGTGGCCATCTAAAGTTCAAGTCTGTGTCTCCATATCCAGAGCAAAGAAAAGTGAAGACAATTAAAGACACAGTGAAACAATTAGTCCAAAGTACTAACGGACCACATGAACTCCAGCCTCCATGACCCTGAGACCAGAAGAATTAGATGACACCCATGTACCATTGCTGACCACTCTGAAAGGGATCACAGTAGGAGGATATTGTGTAGAGGGGAGAAAAATGTGAAATGCAGTTCAAAATAACAAAAAAGGCACAGCTTACTCATCTTATAGAGACTGGTGGAACCCCAGACAGTATGGCTTTTGTTGTTGTTGTGTTGTTGTTAGGTGCCATTGAGTTGGTTCAGACTCATACCCACCCTCTGTACAACAGAACAAAACACTGCCCAGTCCTGTGCCATCCTCAAAATATTTACTATGCTTGAGTCCATCATTGCAGCCACTGTGTCAGTCCATCTTGTTGAGGGTCTTCCCCATTTTTGGTGACCCTCTACAAACACCACAATTTAAAGGCATCAATTCGTCTTCTGTCTTCCTTATTCATTGTCCAGCTTTCACATGTATATGAAGCTATTGAAAATTCCATGGCTTGGGTTAGGTGCACCTTAGTCTTCAAAGTGACATCTTTACTCCTTAACACTTTAAAGAGGCCTTTTGTATCAGATTTTCCCAGTGCACTACATCCTCTGATTTCTTGACTGCTGCTTCCATGGGCGTTGATTGTGGATACAACTAAAATGAAGTCCTTGACAACTTCAACTTCAATCTTTTTCCTATTTATCATGATGTTTTTTATTGGTTCAGTTGTAAGGATTTTTGTTTTCCTTATGTTGATGTTTAATCCATACTGAGGGCTACAGTCTTTGATCTTCATCAGTAAGTGCTTCAAGTCACCTTCACTTTCAGGAAGAGAGGTTATGTCTTCTGTATAGCACAGGTTGTTAATGAGTCTTTCTCCAATACTCTGTTTTTCTTCATATAGTCCAGCTTCTCAGATTATTACTCAACATAGAGATTGAGTAATTATATCACACATCACACATCACTATCCCATTACTCTGTTTCACAATGACTTGGTTTATGTACAGGTTTGTTGGGAGTACAATGAAGTGTTCTGGAATTCTCATTCTTTGCAGTTTTTTCTGTAATTTGTTATGATCCACATAGTCAAATGCCATTGCATAGTCAATAAAACACAGGTAAACATCTTTCTGATATTCTTTGCTTTTAGCCAAGATCCATCTGATGTCAGCAATGATATCCCTCTTTCCATACCTTCTTCTGAATTTGGCTTGAATTTCTTCAGTGCTCCGTCAATATTTTTCTGCAACCATTTTTTAATTATCTTCAGCAAAATTTTACTTGCATGTGATATTAATGATATTGTTTGGTAATTTCCTCATTCTGTTGGATCACCTTACTTTGCAATGGGTACAAATATAGCTCTATTCCAGTCAGCTAGCCTGTAGCTGTCTTCCAAATTTCTTGGTATAAATGAATTAGTGAGTGGCCCTTAGAAATCCTTCAAGCCTAGAACTGAACTCACCCCTGTGGGTCACCTTACAGCCAAACATCATTCAGCCTGATAAGGTTAACAACAACCCCTGGGAGATCAAAAGGGCAGCATTTGATCAGGGGTAAATCTTAGAAGGCAGGAAGGGATAGGAAAGAAGGAAAATGTACACTGTAAACAATAGGAGAAGATGGGAAGAGTGCTGTTACATTGTGGGGACTGCAATCATTGCCATGAACCAAAAGATGTATGACTAATTGAATGGAAGACCAAATTGCTAGGTAAACTTTCATCTAAATCACAATAAACCTTTTTTTAAAAAGTATATAGCAATTAACAAATGCTTCTTGATCTTGGCTGTATATTAGAATCATCTGTTGAGTTTTTCACATACCTGCTGCCCAGGCTATTCTAGACCAATTAATTCAGACTTTCTGGTGATGGAGTCCTAACATCAGTATTTTTTAAAGCTTCCTAGGTGACTCAAGGGAGCTCTGGTAGCGTAGTGCCTAAGGCACTTGACTGCTAACTGGAAGGCTGGCGGTTCAAACCCACCAGCCATTCCTTGGAAGGAACATGGGGCAATCTACTTCTGTAGTGATACTGCCTCGGAAACCCAAGGAGGGGCCACTATAAGTTGGGTCTGACTCGATGGCATATAACAACAACACCACCAACAACAGGTGACTCAAATGCACACTTAATGTTGAGAATAACTGTACACCCCCCCACACCCCAGATTCAGGATCAAGAAATATAAGAATGGGAGGAAACCTTGAGAGTACTCAATCTAGTTGCTTAATTTTACAAAGGAAGAAACTATGTGTGAGATAAATAGGGTGACTGGCAAAATTCTTACATCCTATTAGGGAAAAGGGCTAGTGCCCTCCTTGTGACTAGTTGACTCTTAAAGAAAGGCTTGAATGTAATTACTTCTGAACAGCTAATGCAAATGATTACTCTGAAGCTTTATTAGAAATTGTTCTTGAATTTTCTTTTTAAGTGTGGGAACCACTTTTAACATGACATTATATACTAATATTTTAGTACCATTTTTGGTTAGTTTTGGCAGGCTTTTTGGTTGGTTTTGTGTGTGTGTGTTTAATTTATTATTATTATTATTTTAAACAAAGAATATCCAGAAGGCTAGGCTAGGAAAGTAATTTAAATTTTATCAAGTTTTTGCATAATGGCTGTATCTTTGCTGCCTTGGAAAAAGACTAGGGAATCAGAGGTCAACTTGAAGCACCTCATTTATATGATAATTACCAGTAAGCAATGGCCAGTGATTCATGATACAAATCATTTGTACCTCTGGGACTTGTATGTTTACTAGGCAGGAAGTATGTGATTATGTCCTACTAATTAGTTTCTAGGTGACAGAAAGAATGTAGCACAATGGAGACTAAGTTTGGTAATTGTGTGCTGTTTAGTTTCTTTATTTACTTGTTATGACAGAATTTTTAATTTAATTTTTAATCCACAGTAAGTCTCCTGGTGAATACACACCTGGATAACTGTATACTAACCTTCATATTATCACTTTCATAGTCTATAATACACTTTAATATGCTAATCTTATATAATCCTAGCACCAGTCCTCCAAGGCAAATATTATTATTGTTCTATGACTCCCTTTACAGATGGGCAAACTGAAGGCAGAGAAATAAAAGTAAGACTTGAAGATCCTAAAACTAGAAATGTATCAGATCACTTGGTATTTGCATCACCTAGGATGGATAATTACAAGGAATGGTAAGAATGTCCAAAAAAGATCATTGTTTAGCTCGTTTTTTCCTAATTTTCTTGACTGCCAAGAAAAAGGCTAAGAAGAAAAGCTATATAGAAAACAGATGTTGTAGGGGCAATGAATAAAAATAATGTAGGCCTTGATGGGGGGAGATTAATTCAAAGAGGTTATATTTTCCTAACAAAGAAAAAGAGCTTCAATGAGCAGAAGCTGAATAAAAAAAAAAAAAAAAAAAAAAAACAATGGAATGCTATTTAAGCTGTCAGAAAGGAGGTCTGCATGAAGGAAGGAGAAGTTAAGAGCAAACTTAGAAACAAAAACCCATAGAGAGCAATCACGGCAAAAAGACAGGAAAGGACAGAAGAAAGTGAAAAATAATGAGCAAATGCAGTGAAAAAGAAGTCTGTCATTAAACCAAGGCAAGATGGGAAATTAGAACTAGGTGGATAGTAAGTTTGGGTTTTAGTGATCTTTTTTAATGTTCCAGAGGTCTAGAAATATGCATTTAAAGGCATAGATGGAAAGAAATGGAACAAGAAGAATGGATTGGAGCCACTTTTAACTACAGCATGTGCTGCATTTGTTTTTCAGATAGATGTTTCCTGAATATGAGTGACAGAGTATTTCTGACAAATAATACAATAATAATATTGCCTGAAATGTGGAAGAAATGCTAGGTAGCATGGAACCCAAGGGGCCTCAAATGAGAATAACGTGGAAAGAATATTATCTATGAGACAGAAGATTTTGCTATGTTTATAGAAGCCTTGGGAAAAATGTAGACACTACCAGAAACTCAGACTATCATCCATAGATGAAATGTTCTCTGATCAGATAGGCAGAATATGCTGCTGTAGATTAAACTTCACAAACTGAAAGCATACCAAGCTTAATTTAATGCTTTCCTTAACCTTAATCTTTCAAATGATTTCTTGAGACATTTTCACAAATTGTCATTGTTTGTTGTTGTTATGTGCCGTCGAGTTGGACCTGATTCATAGCAACCCCTCCTTGGGTTTTCATGGCAGTATCACTGCAGAAGTAGATAGCCCAACCAACCTTCCTTCTGAGGAGTGGCTGGTGGGTTTGAACCGCCAACCTTTTGGTTAGCAGTCAAGTGCCTTAGGAACTACGCCACCAGAGCTCCTATTTTCACAAATTAGCAATCAATAAAGAATTTGGGCCAAGGGTATACTGTATGTATCGCTACCTATTAGGTCTCCATTCAACAAACTTCTATCACCTTAAGTTGTGAATTACTCCTCTGCTCAAGGAGCTCATCATGAGCACATCAGAAAACAAATAACTAGGCTGGCAAGATTTTATATTTAACTTTTTTCACTATCTGAATTCTCTTGTATAAACTCTATATAAGTGTATGTGTGTGTGCATGTGTGCACAAGCACATGTGCATATGTGTGCACACATGTGCGTGTGTGTGTTTGTGCACAGGTGCCCACACATGTGTATGATAACTTTATTTCCCAAACAAAGGGAAACATCATTGGCTGATTAGGGAAATCAATAATAGAATTTGACATTTTATTT
>NW_006921764.1:308245-309742 GCF_000298275.1 Orycteropus afer afer
ACTCAACGACACGTAACAACAACAACAGTAGTGTAGGAGAGTCCCAGTCTCTCCACATTCCTGCCAGCAATTGTTATGTTGAACTTTGCTATTCTGGGGTGAGATGGAATCTATTGCTGTTTTGATTTGCATTTCTCTAATGGCTGTGATTGCGAACATTTCTTCATGTGTTTGTTGGCTGCCTGAATATCTTCTTTGGTGAAGTGTCTGTTCATGTCTTCTGCCCATTTTTTTATTGGATTGTTTTTCTTTTTAATATTGAGGTATTGGAGTTTTTTCTACAAATATTAAAGATAAGTCATTTGTCAGGTATGTCATTGCTGAATATTTTTTCCCAATCTGTAGGTTCTCTTTTTTACACTTCTAGAGAAGTCTTTTGATGCACATAAGAATTTAATTTTTAGAAGGTCCCAATCATCTAGTTTATCTTCTGCTTTTTGTGCATTTTGGTTATGCTTGATAGCCTAGAATAGGACTTAATTCTTGACAACAGATTCCAGTACCCTTGGATGATGTCATTTGCAGAAACTATATATAAATATGTACTTGCATATTTCATTTTTAAAGAAACAGTTTTTAGATATACATAATTATAAAGAGTTGTATAACTCACAAGATATTTCAAAAAATGGGACTCGAATCTCCAAGTGAAGGAGGCACTATAACCATTGGGTTATGCCATGTTGTTGTTGTTAGGTGCTGTTGAGTCAGCTCTGACTGGTGGCGACCCTGTGCAGAACATATCAAACACTGCCCGGTCTTGTGCCAGCCTCACAATACTTGCTATACCTGAGGTCATTGTTGTAGCCACTGTGTCAATCCAGCTCATTGAGGGCCTTCCCCTTTCTTGCTGACCCTCCACTTTACCAAGCATGATATCCTTCTTCAGGGACTGGTCCCTTCTGACAACGTGACCATATTAGATGAGAAAAAATCTGTCCATTCTTGCTTCCAAGGAGCATTCTACCTGCACTTCTTCCAGGACAGGTTTGTTTGTTCTTGTGGCAGTCCATGGTACTTTCAGTATTTTTTGCCAACACCACAACTGAAAAGCATCAACTCTTCTTCGGTTTTCTTATGCACTGTCTAGCTCTCACATGCATATGAGGCAATTGAAAACACCAGTTTGAGTTAGGTGCACCTTTGTCTTCGAAGAAACATCTTTGCTCTTCAGCACTTGAAAGAGGTTTTTTGCAGCAGATTTTCCCAGTGCAATGCATCATCTGATCTTGACTGCTGTATCCATTAGTGTTGATTTTGGAACCCAGTAAAATGAAATCTTTCACACCTTCAGGCTTTTCTCCATTTATCGTGATGCTGCTTATTGGTGCAGTTGTGAGGACTTTTGTTTTCTTCATGTTGAGGTGTAATCTGTACTGCAGATTATAGTCTTTAATCTTAAAGTGCTTTAAGTCATCTTTACTTTTAAAGTAAGTGCTTTGTCATCTTCACTTTCAGCAGCAAGACTGTAGTCTGCATATCACAGACTGTTAATGA
>NW_006921764.1:310362-312056 GCF_000298275.1 Orycteropus afer afer
GGCCTTCAACGAGATGGATTGATATGGTGGCTGCGATGATGGGATCAAGTATAGCAGGCATTGTGGGGCTGGTGCGGTATCGGACAGTGTTTCATTCTGCTGTGCATGGGGTCGCTATGAGTCGGAAACGACTTGACGGCACTTAACAACAACAACAACATTTCTTGTTCTGTTTGAACGACAGCCTCCTGTTCTATGTACAGGTTCTTCATGAGAACAATTACATGTTCTGGAATTCCCATTCTTCTCAATGTTATCCATAATTTGTTTTGATCCACATAGTTAAATGCTTTTGCATAGTCAATAAAACACAAACAAACATCTGTCTGGTATCCTTTGCTTTGAGCTAAGATCCATCTGCCCCCAGTGATGGTATCCTTTGTTTCATGTCCTCTTCTGAATCCAGCTTGCATTTCTGAAAGTTACCTGACAATATACTGCTCCAACCATTTTTGAATTATCTTCAGCCAACAAGATTTTTCTTGTGTGTGATACTAATGATATTATTCAATAATTTCCACCTTCTTTGAGATCACCTTTCTTTGGAATGGGTACAAATACAGATCTCTTCCAGTCAGTTGGCCAAGTAGCTGTCTTCCAAATCTCTTTGCATAGCTGAGTGAGTGCCTCCAGTGGGGCATCCATTTGTTGAAACATCTCAATGGGTATCGCATCAATTCCTGGAGGCTTGTTTTTTTGCCAATTACTTCAGTGCAGCTTTGACTTGTTCCTTCATTACCATTGGTTCCTGAACATATGCCTCCTCCTGAAATGAAGGAACATTGACCAATTCTTTTTGGTACAGTGACTCCGTGTATTCCTTCAATCTTCTTTTGATGTTTCCTACATCATTCAATATTTTGGCCATAGAATCTTTCAATATGGCAACTTGAGGCTTGAATTTTTTCTTCAGTTCCTTCAGCTTGAGAAATACCAAGCATGTTCTTCCCTTTTGGTTTTCTAACTCCAGGTCTTTGCACATTTTATTATAATAATTGACTTTGTCTTCTCAAGATGCTCTTTGAAATCTGTTCAGTTCTTTTATCATGTCATTTCTTCCATTTGCTTTAGCTACTCTCTTTTCAAGTGCAAGCTTCAAAGCCATTTTGACATCCATTTTGGTCTTTTCTTCCTTTCCTGTCCTTTTAATGAAGTTTTGCTTTCTTCATGGATGATGTTCTTGATGTCATCCCACAATTCCTCTGGTATTCAGTCATTTGTGTTCAATGCATCAAATCTGTTTTTCAGATGGTCTCTAAATCCAGGTAGGATATAATCAAGGTCATATTTTGGCTCTCATGGACTTATTTTAATTGTCTTCAACTTCAACTTGAACTTGCATATGCTCAATTGATGGTCTGTTCCACAGTAAGGCCATGGCCTTGTTTTGACTGAAGATATTGAACTTGTTTGTTGCCTCTATCCACAGATATAGTCGACATGATTCCTGTGTATTGCATCTGGTGAAGTCCACATGTATGCACACCATTTACATTGTTGAAAAAAGGTATTTGCCATGAATAAATGGTTGGTCTTGCAAAAGTCTATCATGTGATCTCCAGCATAATTTCTATCACCAAGGCTGTGTTTTCTAAGTACTGGTGATTCTTCTTTGTTTCCAACTTTTGCATTCCAATAATTAGTAATAATCATCTTGAATCTAGGATAATTGGAAGTTGTTTTTTTTTTTTTTT
>NW_006921764.1:319415-327397 GCF_000298275.1 Orycteropus afer afer
TTTCCCTTTTCTTTGTTGAAGAGGGTCTGTGCAATCCTTCTGCCTAGTCCGCCATCTTAGGTACATCGGATAATTGGAAGTTGTCAAAAATGAAATGTAGTGCATAAATATCAATATCCTAGGCATTAGTGAGTTAAAATGGATTGTTTCTGGCCATTTTGAATCATACAATCATATGAGATATCTGCTGAGAATAACAAATTGAAGAGGAATGGTGTGGCATTCATCGTCACAAAGAATTTTTCAAGATCTATCCTAAAGTACAATGTTGTCAGTCTTAGGATAATATCCATATGCCTACAAAGAAGACCAGTTAATACTGCTATTATTCAAATTTACAGACCAACTACCAAAGGCAAAGAAAAGGATTATGTCAGAGTGCTGGTGATTGTAATAGTAATAATGGCTAAAATTGTGCCAAGTGCTTTGCATAATTTACTTTCAAATAATCCTCAAAACACCCATTCTTATGGATGCAGAGACTGAGATACAGAATGTCTATGTAATTTCCTCAAGGTAAGTCACAAAATGTTGGGAAGTCCTTGGGTAAGAAGGAACTTTACCAATCATGTGGGTTTGTCTTCTTTGTCAATTCTTCTTGACAGCAGTCCTGGAAAATGGCCATCCTTACTCTACTTAGCATTTCCAAAACATATTACTATCTATAATTTTGGCAAATCAAGGGAGGATTCTGCAAAAAATGTGTTTAGGAGAGCAACCTGTCTATCATTCTAAGACCTCCTGCTGCAGCTGGGTTCTCCATAGTCACCATTTAGTCATCTCAGTTGACATCTTTTTGCATTGCCTCCATGGCTTTTTTGAGTGTTTACCACTCTCCTCAAATCCTTCTCCATCCCTTGTCACTCAAGGACAATGATTTGATCAACTGCCTCATTGAAAATCTGGGGGCCATTATACATACACTCCCCCTATTTACTTCTTTCCATTACAAAATCATCTCCATTTTCACCCATCTTTCCTTTCATCTTCATTGACCCAGGACTAAGGATCTTTTCTTCATGTTGGTCTGTTCAAGGCAGTTCAGAATGCAGTTGAGTACTTTGTATAGAGGTAGGGAAAGGTATTGGTGCATTTTTTTGTGTTCTATCTAAGTTTTGAACTCTTCAATATGATATCTTCAAATGTTACCCGCTTGATCTTTTAATTTCCTGATTCCTATTTTCTACTTTCACTTCAGGTTTGGTGCACAGTTTTGTTTCATTATGTTTTCTATTATAATTTTTGCTTTTTTCTCAATCATAGTGAAATTATTTCCTGAAATACCTGAAGTGGACTGTTGGCCAAATAATAACAATACTTAGCACTTACTGAGTGCCTACCATATGCCAGGTAATATCTTAAGGGCTTTACATGAACTTGTTCATATAACATATTCAACCTTCTTGTGTCACTACGCCATTGAGAATCTGGATCCTTTTCCCAGAAAATTTGCATTTAGCTGCACCTACATGCTCAAATTTGTTTTCTATTACTGTGAAAAAAACACCCCAAAACAAGGTGTTTTTTTTTTTTTTTTAAGTTTTTGTTTTTCCTCTCATGACTGTGTGTATTGGCAGTTGATTATTTTTTGCTTCATGTGGTGTCAGTTGGGACACTGGGAAGGCTGAAAATTCCAAAATGGCCTCTGTCATATGGCTGGCAGTTGGTGCTGGCAGCTGGCTTTTGGCCAGAAACTTCAGCTGTCTTCCTCCTGGGCCTTTCCATGTGGCTTCTTGGACTTCCTAACAGCCTGGTGGTCCCAGAGTAGTTGGAATTTTTACATGGCAGCTGGATTCCTTAAGAGTACAAAATCTTAAGGCTTGAGTCCAAAACTGGCACAGAGTCACTTCTTCAGAATTCAGTTAGTTAAAGCAGGTCACAGGGCTTTCTTAGATTCACGAGGAGGAGAAGATATAGGGCATGATATGGGAGGCATGGTTTACTGAAGGCCTTCAAAGATTGCATATTAGTCACAAATAATTTTGAATAATAATTTCAAGATGTATGCATATCTCACAAATGAATCTAAAGAACCCAAGAAGTATATGGACCTCACATTAAGGACTTATAACCTAGGATCAACCCAAGGGAACCCATTTATGCAAGCAGACTAGTGAAGACAATACTCACCATAAAGGGAATTAAAATACACAAATACACTCATGATACTATGTATGGCATGTTGTAGGGACAATGAGAGACCAGTGATGTGAAGGGCTAGGAAATACAGTTGGAATAATGTTAGGGAATATTTTGAAAGCTCTTGTGGAGCTTGAACTTCATTCAGTAGGCATTGGGGGATCACTGCAATGGTTTGTTCTTTAAACGGGAACAAATGCTTAAATGATTCAAGAGAATTACAAGAATTAAGAAATAAGAAGAATCATGTAGAAAGAATTATGTTAAGGAGCCATGAAGTTATGGCTCAGATGTCAGCTTTAAAGTCAGGACTAACAAAATTGTACTAATAAAGAATAGAGGCATAAAAATTTACTGTAGAAAAGGGTGTTGTAGTGTGTCACGTAACAAATATATAACAATATAGAAAGCATTATACCTCTAGGATTGTTTGTGTGATTGGATTAACAAAAAGCTCAGTCAGCCTTTATGGTTTCAGTTGATATGAAAAAAGGAGATTCAAGCAGGGAATTTTTGGAATTGCTTTCTACCCAGACTTAATAGGTTTCCTGAATGTGGTTGTAAAGGATAATGAGTTTAGGCACTAAGGCATTCTGATTTGGGTCCCTAAGAATAAAAAGAAGCCTGTGGTGTCAGAGCGATCCCTGAATGTTAGCAGGTTACTTCTCACTCAGGGAGTATAATGTTAAAACCCATGGCAAAAACACCAACGGGTCTTACTGTGTTTTATCAGCCCATAAAATTTAGAAGAGGATTTCTCCCCACCCCTTTGGCCCTAAAATGATAACTGTGATAGTTACTTGTTTTTGTCTAGTTGACTATGACTCATATGTACAACGTGGGTTGTACCCAGGGTGACCCCATGTTCAACAGAACAAAATGCTGTGTGGCCTCCGCCATCCCCGTGATCACTGGTATGCTTGAGCCTTTCCTTTGTGGCCTTTCAACGAAGGAAGCTCATCTTCCGGCGCTATATTGGACAATATTCTGTTGTGACCCATAGGATTTTCGCTGGCTGATTTTCAGAAGTACATCTCCAGGCCTTTCTAGTCTGTTTCAGTCTGGAAGCTTCTCTGAAACCTGACCCCCACAGGTGGCCCTGATGGTATTTGAAATACCCACCGCATAACTTGTATCACAGCAATATGTGAGCCACTGCAGCACAATAAACTGGTGGTGGCAATAGTGTTTAGAAGATATAAATTGGGAGCTCTGGTGGCATAGTGCCTAAGGCATTTGACTGCTAACCCAGAAGGCTGGAGGTTCAAACCCACCAGCCACTCCTTGGAAAGAGGATTGGGCAATCTATTTCCATATACTTTCGTAGAGAAAGCACCTCAGAAACCCAAGGAGGGGTCATATAAACTGGGAGTAGAATGGAAGGGCATGAAAGCTCATATTTATTTCAGGGGTGAAATTTCCGTTGCAAACTTGCATCTGCTTCGTGCTTTCTGAAGCCATCCATGGGACTCTTTTTGTCATCAACCTTTTGGCTCTTCTGGTATTTACTGTGGCTCAGGTGATGTCTCAGTGTCAATCCACATTTATGTTGGAGTTCCTTGGGTCTACTGAGCACTATAGGAGCTCCGGTAGCATAGTGGCTAAAGCACTTGACGGCTCACCAGAAGGCTGGCGGTTCAAACCCACCAGCTACTCCTCAGAAGGAAGGTTGGGCAATCCTACTTCCATAGTGATACTGCCTCAGAAACCCAAGGAGGGGTCGCTATGAGTTGGGGCCGACTCGACGGCACATAACAACAACAGCAACAACACTGAGCACTATTTGGGGGATTGGACAGGATGTAGTTTGGAGTGTCATCTGGGGGTATAGAACCAAGCAAAGTTTATGGACCATAGGGATTGTGTCGATGCCAGCTGTTTTCAAAGTAAAAAGAAAAAAAGAAAAAGAAAAAGAATGTGTGTATCACCCTGAAATTTTCATAGAGTTGGAAGCAGCCTTGCGTGGGGCATTTTCACAACCTATCCAGATGATTCTAATGGACGGCCAGTTTGAGAACCACAGCTTGCTTTAGGCTCTTGCATGTTTGTTGACCTCTTACCTATTGAGCTAACCAGCCATGGTCCCTGATTTTGTCAGTATTAAAATTACTTGGGATATGCTGTTCTCAGGCCCCTATCAAAGATGGAGGATGGCAATATTAAGCACTGTGTCAATGACATAAAAAAATTATTGGTGTGGAAAGTGCAGAGAGTCCTGAAATACTGTGTTAGAGGATTCTTTAGCTTTCTGCTTTTCTCATAGTTGCATATCTATATTGGATGCCAGGCAAAAAACAACAACAAAAAACCCAACTTGTAAATTCAGTGGCAATAAGACTTGATCTAAGAATGAAGGAAAACAAAACAAATCACACAATTGTCTAATTTTTCCACTTAATGTGCCCAAGTGTTGGTGGAATGCAGTTTTTGTCCTTCTGTACTTGATTCCCTGGTGGTGCAGTGGTTACACACTTGGCTGCTATAAAGATCGGCAGTTCAAACTCACCAGCTGCTCCGTAGGAGAAAGATGTGGCAGTCTGCATCCATAAAGATTCACAGCCTTGAAAACCCTATGGGGCAGTTCTCTTCTGTCCTATGGGGTCTCTATGAGTTGGAATCAAGTCAGCAGCCATGAGTATTTTTGTTTGGTCCTTCCTTCTCAGAAGTACAACATTATCACCTTTAGGTTTCCAACTTCTCCTTAGCTGTTTATAATTATCACTTTGTTATAGCAATGCATAGCTTTTAGCTCTCAATCTGCTAATTATACTTTTAAACTCTAATTCCATTTAGACTGTCTGTTCTGAGTTTGGCCTTTTCTCTCTTAAATTTTTGTTTTCAACCCAGTACCCACCCACTAGCTAGCATTTTAATCACTCTCTTTCTATGATTCTCTCTGTGTGTATCTTTTTCTCTATCTCTCTTTTTTTAATCCATTTTATTGAAATATAATTTATATACAGTGAAATGCACAAAACTAAAGTGACATGGGTCAATGCATTTTTTTTTTGCAGTGTTCCCTCCCCTCCCCTCCCACCCCTGACAACCAGCAAAGAATGTTTCCCTCCATATATAAACCTTTTCTATGTCTCTCTTTTGCTGTGATACCATTATATCTTTTTTTCCCTCTAAATTTTGGCAACCCAAATATAGCTGCTCATGCAAAAGGCATATTCAGTAACCTTATGTTTCTATTCCCAATATTACAACATGATTTTTTTCCCTCACCTCAATAGCAATAGCCTTTATATCGACATAGCAAGAGCTTTGCTCTCAGTATACAAAGAGCCACAGATCAATGTATGTGTCCCTGTATGTATGTACATAGTGAGAGAATGAAAGAACTGAACTATGGACAGAGATAACATTCTGTACTGGGCTCAAAAACTAGTTGGACAATCTGTTTTGACTTTTGTAGAAAAGCTTTCGAACCGAGTTGTCCTCTTAGAGTTTTCATCTATTCAAATTGATCTTTTCTACAAGTAGGCACATCATTTTAGAAATGTTTCTGTGAAGATGTGCTGTTTTCATGCTTAGGGAAGCACACTGCGTGCGGAGTGAGACTGAACGAAATGCCAAATTAATTCATTATTTTCGTGGCAGTGTTCTTTACCCAGGAAAAGGCTGCTTTAATGAGGCAGGTGGCTGTGTGGGCCATGGTGCTCTGCCTCCGTAGGCAGCTGATAATCCTCTCCCTGGAAAACTGAGCTCTGGTGTTTGTTGTTGGAGGCTCCTGAATGTAATATTAGTTTACAGTCCCACTCCTGGCCACATTATATAAACAGTGGGAGAAGAATGACAATGGAAATTATGACAGAAAATGCTTTACTTAAGCCTTTCAAAATGGACAGCATCGTGTATGGCTGTGGGGTCTGTTTTCAGCACCCTGCCTGAATGAGTGAATGGCTGCTGTTTACAACAGCCAAATGCTGGTGACAGTGGGGCCACTGCAAACTATCAGTGTGACAATGTTCTCAAACAACTGAGTCCCTGCTTCTTGTCAGTAAGCCATCATTATTGCTCATGAGCCAACTGCAGAAGAGGGCCACCGCCACAAATACACTATTAGGTTGCGTTTTAATGTGTGCCAGTCAGCTTAATTCTAACCCTGACATTCATCTCAGGTACTGTTCTTTTTCACAACATATGGCTATATGCTTCCATCAGTTGCAGTCCTTGAAGGTTTCTGAAAAAGCCAGTAGGCACCACAAGAGTTCCCCTCCAAAGAAATAGAAAATAACTAAATCCGTGGGGTGGTTGAGCTTTTCCCAATTAAGTTTTATGATATATTTCCAAATCCTATAAATATTTGTAATGGGTTCTGGTGGCACAGTGCCTAAGGCATTTGACTGCTAGCCAGAAGACTGGTGGTTCAAACCCACCAGCTGCTCCGCAGAAGTAAGATGGGGCAATCTATTTCCATAAAGATTTACTGCCTTGGAGAACCAATGGGGTTGCTATGAGTCAGACCCGACTCGATAGCAGTGAGTTTGGTCTTTATAAATACTGTTGGTTGAACAATCTGCGTTTGCTGATTTATTTGGAGATCAAATGCTGAGTTATGTATCCAGCTGTAATGAACTACCACCAGGGTTCACCAGATTCTACTGATCTTTGGGACCTAGTAGGTCCCTTGGGGACTTAATTTTGTTTATTAAGGAAAGATGTAAAATGTGGATGTGATGTTTGTTCACTTGACATGACAGGTTTGCGTCTGGAGGTTAACCCTCTTGTAGTTGGTTATTTTGTCCAAGGTTCTCTACCTTAATTCAAGATGGCTTCCACCTGAAGGTTGTGATGCTGGAATGCAACCTCTGGGTCTCGGTAACTTGTTTTCCCAGAAGAAGAGACAACTGAGTCAGCGATCATGGCAACTTTTCTAACTATGTCTGTCCTATATTGGAGTCTGTCAATTACTGCATTGTTGCTGTTAGTTGCCATCAGAATAGTTCCCACTCATGACAACCTTATGTGTAATAGACTAAAATATCTGTTGCCCAGTTCTGAGTCCTGTGCCATTGTCATGATCATTGATAGGTTGAATCCACTGGGTCTGAATATGTATTTCAAAACAAAGCTGAAAGAAACTCACATACTTTGGTAAACTTCTCACTAATCTTCAGATATTGTCATGTATGTATCTGTACTTTATGGAAAAAATAAAACAACTCACTCTGAATATCTGAATTAGAGATAGAACTTCCTTGGGGTATTCTGGACGGTCTTACGCCAAAAGTCTTTTAGGTCTTGTTCTACCAGGATATACCTTGAGCCCAGGGGTTCTCAATGCTGTGATGCTTTGTTGATCTATAGGGAAAGGCGAATAATATGGATATTGTGATGGATTTTTCTTAAAGACAGATTTATTTAAATCAAAGTTATCTCTTTGTTTTGAGATTATGACTCTCCTGATATTTAAGGTGGAATTGTCATTTTTCTATGATATCATGGTGAGAGAATATGGTGATTTATTTCTAATGTCCCAGTCTCACAAAATACACTGCAGCAGTATTCTCTATCCAACTCTTCATATAACTACCTATCTAGTTTCAGTTTTTAAGGGGTATGAAATCCAGAAGTCTAAGAATTACTGATTTAGCAAATGAATCTAAATTCTTTTTTTTTTAAATTGTGATTTTGTTGAAGATTTACAGAGTGAATTTACTTTCCATACAGCAGTTCACATATACTTTATCTCATGACACTGACCACAGTTTACCACAACGCAACAGCTCTCCTCCCCCTTCCTCCGCATAGTTACCTCTTCCCAGTGTCCATCCCTCCATACTCTCCTGCCCCCTGAGCTGTCTCCCTGTGCATAAGCAGCCCTTCTTTCTCCCATG
>NW_006921764.1:334882-353402 GCF_000298275.1 Orycteropus afer afer
TGCTAGTTGGGGTTTAGTCTAATTCTGCATCCTTTCCTTCAAGGCTCAGGGGTCCAAGATTATCTTCTGTGTCTGTGTTAGTTGGTTTCCCTTTTCTTTGTTGAAGAGGGTCTGTGCAATCCTTCTGCCTAGTCTGCCATCTTGCCAGAACCCTTCTATGCTTTTTTAAGAACTATCTATGTGGGATCAAAGTGACAACAGCAACTTGAAAGATTACCTGGAAACCGTAGTGGGCAATGAGTTTATGTTAATGGGGGAGGAACAACTCGAAAAAGGGTGGTGAGAATTTCTGCACTATTTGAAGAAGGTAATTGGTGCCGCTGAGTTGCATATGTAGAAATGGTTGAATTGGTGTATTTTTGCTGTGTATATTCTTAACAACAAAATAAAATAAAAATATAGACAGTGCGTAAACTCTCAGACATTAAAAAAATGTAACTTTTGATAGAAATATCTGACACAGATTGTTTTTGAAGTAACCAAATTCTGATTCTATTATAAACTTCACATTTTGAATGCTGGAGCCAAGGTTTCAGACAAAGGTATAATGTGATTTCTTCATGATGGTTATTTGCACTCTTATGCTGTTACTAGGTACCTCATAACACATTCATAGTCTCTCTAGTATGACTGTGTGGGCTTCCTTAATGTGAGAGTGCCCACATTGAATGTTGAAGTTATGAGGTTAGTTCTTCTAGCAGGTACATAATTATGCCAGCCACTGAAAGAATAATCATAGAAGATACTCCTTCAAGATGTTATGTTAATTACTCATTTATGTGTAGTGTAGCAAATGACCACAAATTTAGTGGCTTAGAATAACACACTTTTATCATCTCATAATTTCTGTGGATTTAAAATCTCATTATGGTTTAGTTGAACCCTCTGCTTCAGCTCATCTTTTTTTTTTTTTTTGGCAGAATGCCATTTCTGGAAAGTCAGAGTGAGGGGTTCATTTCTTAGTTCATTGTTGACTAGTGGCCACCCTCAATTCCTTCCTACATGGGCCTCTCCAACATGACCACCTACTTCATCAAACTGTACAAGTCAAGAAGATAATATGGAGAATGTTCTGCCAAGACTGAAGTTACAATGTTTTCTAATGCAATCACAAAGTGACATCCCATTCCTTGGGCCAATTTCATTGGTTAGAAGCAAGTCACAGATGCCATCCACACTCAAGGGGAGGGAACTACACAAGGGCTTAAATACCAAGTGGAAGGGGGACATGTTAAAGTCTGTCTTGCACATATCCTATAGATTTTGGTGAGATAAAACCCAAGAGCCATATTTTTTCATTTGTTTCCAACCCTTCTTAAAGAGGTCTTTGAGTTTATGTGATCATTCAGTAGAGCTTTTCTTAGGGAAGATTAATCTGAAATGATGAGCAGTCTGAATTATAGAATAGTATAAAACAGGAAATTCTACTATATATAACACCAAACTATATATAATAGGGAATATATCTTACAATATCTTAAAATAAAATATCAAGGAAAGATCCTATTTGGCTTTCTTTAATAACTTCATGATACCCATTTATAATGATCATTTTTTGTTCCAGTCAATAATTGAAGAAGCATTTCAAATGTTTCCAGGACATGATAAATGTGGTGGGGAGTACAAATTAAGATTATAAGAGAGATTTTTTTTCTCCCCTTTAGAGACATAATTAGAAGCAAATGGTTGCAAAGGGAAAAAAATAAAATTCTAAGTGCTAAATGCATAACCTCCAATGATATGGAACAGGAAAGAGAGAGATCAAAGTCAGGTGAAGTAGCTCAAAGCCTTCCTGGTGGAAGTAGAACTTGAAATATGAGTGAGATTTGGGAGGAAAGAAGTCAGGACAATGGAAAGAGAAAATAAAAGAAAGTAGGTAGGGCCTAGAACTCTTAAGAAGACTTAGAAGATGTCTGCAGTGACAGGGATGGGAACCAAAGAAAAATAAAGTCAGAGGGCTGTAGGTAGGTTTGCTTTTTGAAGAGTATTGCATGCGGGAGTAAGAATGGTGACTTGGTGGGCAATGGAGGATCATGCTCTATTTTGGACCAGAGAATAAAAGTGGTATTTTGGGGGATCCATTTAGTGTGCATATGAATGATGGATAATAAAAAAAATTGGGCTAGGCTGATAGTGGAAAAGATAAATTGGTGCAATATTTGGGATGAAGAATCAACAGTTTTGGGACACTGATTGCATCAGCAGAGTGTGAGCTCCTCCCTGCCCTGTGCCAGCCTCTTTTTACCATTTGAAAGGTAAGAACAAGTGGCATCGAGGTGACTTAGTTTTCGCTACTAATTAGTTGGTTGCACTAACTAGTTAGTATTTCTTGGTATTAAATATTTGTTTAATGGGATATTTGTTTATTAATAAAGATCTTAAAAGCTCAACAGCCTCTAGGAGTCAACACAATTAATAAAATTGACATTTTAAACATTCTAAAAAGACACCTGGAGGACCTTTATATATCTTCAAATCACACCATATATGCAATCACATACAGGCTATAACAGTGTTTTGTTCCATAGGGTTTTGATAGATTTTCTGGAAACAAAACAAAAAACACATTTTACATGTGTTGTGAAAAAGTCCATGGTCAAGTAAGTTTGGGAAATCCTTGGCTTAAACAAACTCTAGAAAGCTCAAAGTGTTCAATGTTAATAAATTACCAAGAGAAGTGTAGGAAGAGCTATAATCAAAGACATTTCTCAAGTTTCTTTGATGATGGAACCTCATGTATGAGTGTGCATGTGCACATGTATGTGTGGGTATGCACAGTGTGGTGTGTGTGTGTGTGTGTGTGTGCGCACATCATCTTTAGGAGTAGGGTTCTACTCACAACACTTGGGCTAATGCCAGCGTTTTAACAAGTTTTCAATGAAGCCAACAGCTTTTCAGGCATAAATTTTTGGTTTATGGGTCATCAAGTTTCTTCTCGTTATAACACCCTGTGTTGGTTTATATAACTACATTTTAAAGTTATTTCTTTGCCAATAGTACTTGACAGAAATTCAGCAAGGAAAAAGGAAAGAAGCAAAACCAACTCTTTTGTCTGATGTTCCTTACTACTGTTTTGAGAAGGAAGGAAGGTGATTCCAATTGCTACTTGCCTAGGATGTGAAGTCACCCACCTTCACAGATGCCTTATTTTCTTCCTCCACCTTTACTCAGTGGGGTTACCTGGATTAGTCTCTGGTTCATGTCTTTGGACCAGTTATTTAACCTCTCAGTTCCTTTCCCTCTATCTTTTTCCACTTTTTCTCCCCATTAATTGATATTTTTCTATTCTGCAAACTTTGTTTCTTAAGGCAGAGGTCCTATAGAAAGGGCAAATAACCCTATGAACATATCATTTGAAGTAAACTTAAAAGTCTTAAATACTCTAAATTGTTCTATTTGTAGTTTGATGAAATTTAGATTTTAGTTTACTTGTTTAAGGATGTGAAGAGAAACAGTTGTAAAAGTAGTGGTTGGTAAATTAATTGATGTTAGCCTAGGGTATTTAATTTAACCTGCTTTGATAAAGATACTCTTATCTGCTTTTGCCATTCAAAATGTGACTTTATTTTTAGGGATGGGCAAGGTCAATATCATAGCAGAAAATATTTTGTGTGTTTGTGCCATGTTATGTTTATGCTTCATTTGCACAATGATTTCTAACATGATTTAGGTCATTTAACTTTTAGTATATCTCTAGTTATGAAAATGAGTTTTGGTGGTATGGTGGTTCCTAACCAAAAGATCAGTGGTCCAAACCCACCAGTTGCTCTGTAGAAGAAAGGTGTGGCAGTCTGCTTCTGTAAAGATTTACAGCCTTGGAAACCCTATGGGGCCGTTCTACTCTGTAGTTAAGGGTAGCTATGAGTCGGATTGACTCAGCGGCAGTGGGTTTGGTTTATAGTTAGCAAAAAGAGTGAGACTGAGACAGAGAGATAGAAGAGAGAAGAGAGAGGGAGAGCAATTGAGAGAGACAGAGACAGAGAGAGACAGAGAAAAGGTGCTAAAATGTTTGTGTTGGCTTATAATTCTAATTTCTTTATCCTAAAGGAAAATTCAGTGTCTTATAATAAAAAACAAAACAAAATTCACTGTCATTGAGTTGATTCTGACTCATACCCAAACTCCTTGGGTTTCTGAGGCGGCATCTCTATAGAAGTAGATTGCCCAGTCTTCCTTCCAAGGAGTGGCTGATGAGTTTGAACCCCCAACCTTCTGGTTAGCAGTCAAGTGCCTTGGGCACTATGCTACCAGAAGTCAGAGATCATAAGTGGTATTCCTATAATAATTCTGCTTAGGACATAAGCGTTTGAAGATAATTCACATATATATGGTAGTTAAAACCATCACAGAAGAGTGAAGTTACCGATGGAGTGTGCGTACTTGCACATTGAATGTAAGGTCTGTCGATGTAAGTTCTCCATGAAGTTCCTAGTTTGAGACTTTTTATATGATTCTTTTTTTATTGTGATTTGGGGGAAAGTTCACAGAGCAAATTGGTTTTCCATTCAACAGTTTATACACATTTTGTTTTGTGACATTCATTGCAATCCCCACACTGTAACGTGCTCTTCCCACTTCCTCCCTGTGTTTGCCATTTCCCTTTGCCCTTCTCTCCTATCCCTTCCTGCTTTCTTAGCTTTATCCCTGGGCAAATATTGCCCTATTGATCTCATTTGGTTGATTGTTCTAATGAGTGCATGCCTTTCTGATATTATTGTTCACCTTATAGGCTTGTCTATCGTTTGGCTAAAGGTTAAGCCACAGGGGTGAGTTCCGTTCCTGGCATGAAGAATGTCTAAGGGCCATAATCTCAGGGATTCCACCAGTCTCTATCAGACTGGTAAGCCTGTTTTTTTTTTTTTAATGAGTTTACGTTTTCTTCTACATTTTTTCTTGCAGTCTATCTGGGACCTCCCACTGTGATCCCTTTCAGAGCAGTCAGCAGTGGTAGCTGGGCAGCATCTAGTTCTTCTGATCTCAGGGTTGTGGAGACTGAGATTCACATGGTCCATTAGTACTTTGCACTAATTACCTCCTTGTGTCTTTGATTTTATTCACTCTTCTGTGAACAGGGAGAGGCCAATAGTAGCACCTTAGGCTGCCACTCACCAATTTTTGAGACCCCAGATGCTATTCACCAAAGCAGAATGTAGAATATTTTCTTTGTGGAATTTGTATGACAGTTGACTTTAGTGTCCTCTGAAGCTGTAGTCCTGAGTTCCCTTGCCCAGTGACTCATTCCCTCAAAGTATATGGTTACGACTAAGAGGTTTTCATAACTTTGCCCCTTGTATGCTTCACCAAATTCTTGGATTATATGCAGTATGTATAAATAAATATGTAGAAATGTCCTATGTCAAACCTAATCATATTTGTGGATGTAGTCCCATTCACTTTCCCACCCCTGTTCAGCTTGACTGTCTGTCTTCGTATCCACTTTGTTGTGTTGTTGTTAAGTGCCGTCGAGTCGTTTCCGACTCATAGCGACCCCATGCACAGCAGAACGAAACACTGCCCGATCCCGCGCCAGCCCCACAATCCCTGCTATACTTGAGCCCATCATCGCAGTCATCGTGTCAATCCATCTCATTGAAGGCCTCCCTCTCTTTCATCGACCCTCCGCCCTACCAAGCATGACATCCTTCTCCAGGGAATGGTCCCTTCTGACAACATGACCAAAATAAGTGAGACGAAGTCTGGCCATTTTTGCTTCCAAGGAGCATTCTGGCTGCACTTCCTCCAGGACAGATCTGTTAGTTCTTTTTGCAGTCCATGGTACTTTTAGCATTCTTTGCCAGCACCACAACTCAAAAGCATCAACTCTTCTTCAGTCTTCCTTATTCATTGTCCAGCTCTCACATGCATATGAGGCAATTGGAAATATCATGCCTTGTGTCAGGCGCACCTTAGTCCTCAAGGAGATATCCTTGTTCCTCAGCAGTTGATACAGTTCCTTCGCAGTTGACTTTCCCAATGCTACACATCGTCTAATGTCCTGACTGCTGCTTCCGTTGGCATCGATTGTAGAACCAAGCAACGTGAATTCTTTGACAACCTCAATCTTCTCTCCATTGATTGTGATGCTGCTCATTGGTCCAGTTGTGAGGATTTTTGTTTTCTTTATATTGAGACGTAATCCATACTGCAGACTGTATGGATGCAGAGACAGAGGTACAGTCAGCCACAGCGACCCAGTTGGGGGTGATACGAGAGGTCTCCAACAGCAAGACAAACTTGTCTGTTGGTTTGTCCTACTGTGGTGACATGTAGACTTGAGTTTTGAGGCTGAGCCTCTGGTGTTTAAAACCCAGTGAGTGCACCTGGTTCACAGGTAATAGCCCAGCTTGTAGACTGAGACAGACTAGGAAGAAGGAAGAGGCCGTCCACTTCTGAAAGAATTGGCCAGGGAAAACCTTATGAATAGCAAAGCAGACTCCACTTTAGCTTATTGTATTACTGTCATTGCAGGATTGTGTATGCAATAGTATTTACCTTAGTTGCCTTTAACTCTTGTATACCTCCTAATGCCTTCCTCTGCCTTAATCATTTTGTGCTGACCTCCCTCTTATTGTATCTTGCCTTTCCCTTCACCCAAGTTAAGTTCTTTTGATAGTTGTTGTTAGGTGCCACTGAGTTGTCTCTGACTCATAGCAACCCTATGAACAGCAGAATGAAACACTGCCCGGTCCTGTGCCAGCCTCATGATCCTTGCTGTACCTGAGCCCATCGTTGGAGCTACTGTGTCAATCCATCTTGATAAGGGCCTTTGCCTTTTTCATTGACCCTCCACTTTACCAAGCATGATATCCTTCTCCAGGGAATATTTCCTTCTGACAACATGACCAAAGTAGGTGAGATGAAGTCTGGCCATTCTCGTTACCAAGGAGCATTCTGGCTGCACTTCTTCCAAGACATATTTCTAAGTCCTTTTAGCAGTCCATGGTACTCTTAGCATTCTTCTCCAACACAACAACTCAAAAGCATCAACTCTTCTTCAGTCTTCCTTATTCTTTGTCCAGCTCTCACATGCCAAATTTATTATTAAAAAAAAAAAAAAAAAGAAAAGAAAGAAAGAATGGTCCTGACACATGAAAAACTGAGCTTAATAAATGGTAGATTTTATTTTTATCATTTATTGAGTATGTTTTCTGTACCAGATGGTTGGAATGCACCAGGGAACAAAGGTACTGGAAACAATGATACTGGTTTAGGTCTGAGAAGAAGACAGAAATATTGTTCCCTCAAAGGCAAATATACTTGGTTCTTACTTCATGGAAATGCAAGGCACCTAGCAGTACCTGGGACTTAAGGCTGATTCTGCAGAGCTATGTCTTGCTATAGTAGAAGCTTCCTAATTATAACCTCTGAAAGGACTAGTGCACTTTACCCATTTCTTGATTATTTGGTCTTCCTTTCCTCTCCCAATTCCTCGTGATTGTTATTGAGCTAATTAGCTGAGTCAGTTGCCCATCAGTAATCTCTGGTGTGTGATTTCCTTGTATACCCCATCTGGAGCCTGTTAGCTCTAGTTAAATTACATCTTAACTTTTAAATTTCTAGTTATTCAGTTCTAATTCTGTCTTAACGCTCCATCAATGAACCCTTCTGTGACCTCCCACCCACCAAGGATGCCCACCACTCTGTCCCTTGTTCTCTGCCTCTGTCATTCTCTGATTACATGAACAGCGTTTAATTATTTGGATATTGAACTCACAGAGCTCAGGAGGTATATATTAATCATCTGTGTTACTGTTACATGGCACCCAATCTGGATCATAAATATTAGTTGAATTGAACTGAACAGGCCCCCAAAATTATAGTACCAGGAATAACAAACAGGAATGTATTTCTATCAGCATCGACCATGTCTCTGAGTCACCAAATACAAAGCTAGGAGTGGAAGCAGGTAAGTGAAAACTCATTCAGGAAATTCTTGTGATTATAGTCATAACTATTAGAAGAGAGGAGGTCCTTCTCTTGCTTCTTTTGATAAATATTTACCAGAAAACCTGAGAAGGCAATGGTTTCCCAGGGTTTACACAAAAGTAGGACATTTTTTGATATGTGTAGTGGCTTGTCAATATTTATTTTTTAAGCATATGAAGACATAAGGTGTTGAATTTGAACACGTATGGTCAAGAAATGCAGAATTGCCCTTCTGACAACTTGCTATGAAATTTAACAATATTTGAAACATTTAATTGCTAATTAGTCGATTTTATATTGTCTGCTGCCTTGGGAAATTTATAATGACCTATTAACAATTTAACACTCAGCCAGTTAGGTAAAACATTCAGCTTCCTGGAAATGCCCAAGCTTGCAATAAAAGAAGACAATGACATAGTTATGTAGCAAGATGTTAACCAATCCCCACCTCAGTCCCACCAAGGAGATCTGGATAAACTTCCCAAGAACCAAAAATCCATGGCCTGGATTTGTGGCATCCTTAGCCCTCCTCATGTGGCTGGGGTCTGGGGATGGGTTTAGTTTCTCATGCATCTCTTTCTACTTGTCTTTGGCTTAGCCACCAAGCTTCCATGTCAAATTGCATGAAGCTCAACTCCTTCTTTGGTTTCTTAAAACCTCCACTTGCACCTCAATTGAGTGTTATTTTTAATTGCTGGTCACTCTTGACTGATGGCAATGCCATGCTGCCAGCCTCACTCTATCCCCATTTTCCCTTGTGCATAGGACCATTGTGACCCATGGGTTTTCCTTGACTGATTTTCAGAAGTAGATTGCTGGCCCATTCTTCCTAGTCAATCTTAGTCTGGAAGTTCTACTAAAACATGTGTGGCATCATAGCAACACACAGTGGTTATTCAGTGGTAGAAATCTCACATTCTGTATAGAAGACCTAGCTTTGATTCCAATTTAATCTACCTGAATTTAGTAATTTTGTTAGAGAGTCTGTGAGTGGGGTAGGGGATGAATATAGGGCAAATGTTGTTGGGAGGTGTTGTTGACTCAATTCCAACTCATAGTGACTCATGTTGTTGTTGTTGCTATTATATGCTGTCGAGTCAGACCTGACTCGTAGTGACCCCTCCTTGTGTTTCTGAGGCAGTATCACTATGGAGAGAGCTCTGGTAGCGTAGCGCCTAAGGCACTTGACTGCTAACCAGAAGTCTGGCGGTTCAAACCCACCAACCACTCCTTGGAAGGAAGATGGGACAATCTACTTCCATAGTGATACTGCCTCGGAAACCCAAGGAGGGGTTGCTATGAGTGGGATCTGACTCAACAGCACATAACAACAATAAGAACAACAACATCACTATGGAATTAGATTGCCCAACCTTCCTTCCGAGGAGTGGCTGGTGGGTATGAACCACTAGCCCTCTGGGTAGCAGTCAAGTGCCTTAGGCACTATGCTACCAGAGCTCCTATAGTGACTCATGTTCTTGTTGTCATGTGCTGTCAAGTCAGACCCAACTCATAGCGACCCCTCCTTGGGTTTCTGAGGCACAATCACTATGGAAGTAGATTGTCCCATCTTCCTTCCAAGGAGTGGCTGATGGGTTTGAACCTCCAGCCTTCTGGTTAGCAGTCAAGTGCCTTAGGCATTATGCTACCAGATCTCCCATAGTGACTCATAGATGAGGTGAATTTCTATCTTCTTGCTGTCTTTACCCTGTCACTCATATTTTCTGCTATGCCCCCCAATAAGATAGAGTTTTTCCCTCTTCCTCATTCAGAAAAGTTCTATCTATACTCAGGCCATAGAGCTTAATTTCTACTTGCAGGTGACTTATCAAAGCCTCTTCATAATTAAGATAAGTCATAAATCTTTTCTTGATATGAGTCCACAAAGCCACAACTATATTATCTCCCACTCCCCATATTGTTATTCCTATAATATTTTCTAAATGAGCATGTATTAATTTAGTTTAAATGCTATATTAAACGATTCCTTGGATTTTGTTGTACCTGTGCTTGGTTTGGGCTAGGGCAGTTATGTACAGGGACCTGAACTATAAAAGTTTTGCAATCATTTATTATGTCCAGAAAAAGGAAAAAAAAAAAAAAAACAAGGTTGAGGTTCATATTTTAAATGTGAATACCTTTTTCATAATTTTTTTTTCTAATTGTTGGAGATGTTGGTTTAAAGTGTTGATTTTGATTTTCTTCTTTTTTGATGTGTGCATTTATTGCTATAAATTGGCCTCTGATTGCTGCTTTTGCTCAGTCTCAAAGATTTTGGTATATTGTGTTTCCATTCCTGTTTGATTCAAGGTATTTTTTAATTTCATTTTTTATTTCTTCTATTACCCAGTCATTCTTATGGAGGGTGTTGTTCAGTTTCCATATGTTTGCTCTTTTTCCGTTCATCTTCCCATTGTTCATTTCTAATTTGATAACATTGTGATCTGAGAAGATGCTTTGCAGTATTTCAATGTTTCAAAATTTATTAAGGCTTTCTTTATTGCCTACATATGGTCTATATTGGAGAATGTTTCATGTGCACTGGAAAAGAATGTATATTGTGCTGTTGTTGGGTGAAGTGCTCTGTAGATGTCTATAAAGTCAAGTTGGTGGATTGTATTGTTTAGCTCTTCTGCATTTTTTTTGAGTTTCTTTCCAGTTGTTCTTTCTTTCATTGAAAGTGATGTATTAAGGTTTCCTACTATGACTGTGGAGTCATCTATTTGCCTTTTCAATTTTGTTAAAGTATGATTTATTTATTATGGGGCTCTTTCATTGGGTCCATAGATATTTATCATGGTCATACCTTCTTGTTCAATTGATCCTTCAATCATTATATAATGATCTTTCTTGTCTCATATCGTGGTCTTTGTCTTAAAGTCAATTTGATCAGAAATTAATATTGCCACTCCTGCTCTTTTACGGTTGCCATTAGCTTGATACATCTATTTCCAACCTTTGATTATTAGTCTATTTTTATCTTTCTCTCTAAGGTGTGGCTCCTGTAGACAGCATATTGATGGGTTATGTTTTCTTATCCAGTCTTGAATTCTCTGTCTCTTGAACAGTGCATTTAATCCACTGACATTCAGTATAATTATCAACAAGTATGAATTTGTTGCTGTTGTTATGTGTTTTTCATGGTGTTGCATATAATTCTTTATTCCATATAATTTTCTGTGTTGAGCTCATTATGTTTATGAATCATGTTATCATTTTCTTTGTTGCTATTGTTTTAGTATTTGCTAAATATTTGTGCTTGTCCTCTTTTTTATTGTGATGTGAAGGTTTATCATTTTTCTTTGAGGTTACCCTGTGATTTCTCCCCGAGTTCAGAACAGTCCATTCTATCTTGCAGTTGTCTTGACCATTTAGAAGTTCTGTAACTACACTGTTTTTTCCCTCTTTTTGGTTTGTAGTTGTCCTCATTTGTCAATTGATGTCTCTGGTTCCCTATTTACAATCTTGAAAGTGTGTTTTACTTTGGATAATTCCATAGCTGTGTTGGTTTCTGGGTTATGTTATTTTGTGTATTAATGATTGGTTGTTTTTTTCTATTATTGGTTCTTTGTTCAAAGGACTCCCTTTAGTGTCTCTTGTAAGGTTGGTCTGGTTTTAACAAATTGCCTTAACTTCTGCTTATCTAGAAATCTAATTTCACCAACATATTTGAGGGACAATTTTGCCAGGTATGCAATTCTTGGTTGGAAATTTTTCTTTTTCAGGGTTTTATATATACCATCCCATTGCTTTCTCACTTACATAGTTTCTGATGAGACTCAGAGCTTATTCTTATTGGTTGTCCTTTGTAGGTAACTTTTTGTTTTTCTCATGCTGTTTTTAGGATTCTTTCTTTGTCTGGTTTTGTTGAGTTTGATGATGATATGTCTTGGTGATTTTCTTTTGGGTTCTATCCTATTTGGGGTTTGTTGGACTTCCTGAATGGATATATTCTCATCTTTCATTATATCAGGGAAGTTCTCTTCCAACCAATTTTGGACAATTTTCTCAGTGGTTTTATGTTTGTCTTCCTATTCTAGAATTCCAGTTACACATAGGTTATTCCTTTTGATGGTATCTCACATGAACCTTAGGCTTTCTTCATTTTGTTTTCATCATTTTTCTGGTTGATCCCTTTCCAAAGAAGTATTCATGTATTTGTTTTCAATCACATTAATTCTGTCTTTCATTGATTCAATTCTATTCCTTTGACTTTTCAGTGTGTTATTTATTTCTGAAAATTTAGTATTAATCTTCTGGATTTCTATCTGTAGATTTTGAATCATTTCTAATTTTTCATTTATTTTGTCATTTTGTTCTTGTATTGTCTTTTGAAATTGTTCTAGGGTTTTGTCTGTGTTTTCCTTAATTTTGTCAGTGTTTTCTTTGATCTGTCTCTCAATACTTTGATTATTAATATAATTAATAATTATTAATATAATTCTTTTGAATTCCTTAACAGGGAGTTCTAGTGCTGCTTCTTCCCCAGGGATGTATTCTGCTCCCTTTTTCTACTGCTTTATCTTGCATCTTTTTGTTGACAGTGATGGTCTGTTGTCTCTGAGACGTTATGACTTGTATTTAGATCTCTACTAACTGCTTGTGAAGAGCAGTTAAGGGTGAGTCAGGCTCTCCTTGGTGGTTGCTTATCATTGGCCAGTCAGTGGAGAAGGAAATGGTGGCTCTCACTCAGTAAGTGGAGCTGCAGGAAGTGTCGGTGTGATTGAGCTGCATGAGCCTGGTTGCTGTCTTCCATTCAGTTAGACAGAAACAACAATCAAAAAAACATCAAAAAGTAAAAGCAAACACAAAAATCACACCACATAAATACACAGGAATAATCACCAAAAAAAGAAAAAAGAGAAAAGAAAGATAGGAAACAAAACAAAACAAAACAAAAACCGTGCAATATCTGGAGAGAGAGCAATAAAAGAAAAGAGGTAGAGTAGGAGAATACTGAGGGAGAAAATGGGAAGAATTCAAAAAGAAAAACAAAGAATGGGGTTAACCATGAGAAAGAAAAAAATGGGAACCGGGAACAAGAAGAGAGAAAAAGCTGAAAACTAGAACCTGAGAAGGGAAGAATAAAGAATAATAATAAAAAGGATGAATAAAATAATCATAATAATAGTAATAGTAATAATTTAAAAACAGACAAAAACCAATAAACTGGAAAAAAAATAAAGAAAAACAAGGGGGGGGGCGGAATCTGGGCAGGGCGGACAGGTCACCCAGGCTCCGTTGGAGCACACAGACTGGGATGGAATTCCTGCTGGCCCAGAAGTTGGGTGAGAGTGAAGGATGGCCTCAACTCCATTCACCAAGAGGGTATAGGGTATAAGAGTAAGAAGGGGAATATCACACCTTTTCAGTTATTTGTGTCTGGAATGTCCTTGCAGTTCCCGCAAGCAGAGCCTATTCTTAGGTCCCTGGAATCTGAGAGAAAGTTGTCTCTTTAAACATCCAAGATGGTTGAACCACTTGTAAACATTCAAAATGGCTGCACCCTCTGGACAGGCAAAAGTCCGCAGCAATACTTTGCTGCTTCCCCTTTTTTATTCACCAGCTAACAATGCAGTCCTCTGTGCAGCCCCTGACTGGCAGGGCTGATTTTTAGGTTAATTCTCAGGTCCTAACACTACTTGACAATTCCAAGCCTTCCATGCCATCAGGATCACTGACCCACTGCAGCTCTGTATGTTTCCTCTTATGGTATTTTCATACAGGTTCTTCTACTAGTTGGAGTATAGTCCACTTCTGTCTTCTTCCTTTCAAAGTTCAGGGCTCCAGGATTGTCTTCTGTGTCTGTGTTAATTGGTTCTTCTTTTCTTTGTTGAAGAGGGTCTGTGTAGTTTGTCTGCTTATTCTGCCATCTTATCGGTACTCCTCTTTTTTTATAATATTGAACTCAAGTCAATAAACTTATTCATTCAACACATATAATGAAAAGGTAGTATATAGAAGACACTGTTCTGTGTTCTGTGGATAAAACAATGATTAAAGCATAAACTGACCCTGTCTTCAAGGATTTTATAGTGTCATCAGGGAAAAAGCAATGTGAATCCAGTATTGATACAAAGTTATCACCAATTGGGATAACTGCTATGCATTCATATTAAATGGTTCCTGACCTTTTCTGAGATATCAGAAGGTTTATCTGTGGAGGGATGCTTGAGCTGAGATTTGAAGAATGAGACAAACTAACTTGGATGAAGAAAAGTGGGAAAAGAATTCCAGGCAGAAGTAAAAAGCCTGTGTGAAGATCCTGATTGAGGCCAGGAAATTTTGGGCACAAAAAGATGGTGGGGAGGTCACGGCAAAGTGTTGGTGAAGTTCTCAAGAGTTAATAATAATAAAAACCCAGTTGCCATCAAATCAGTTCTGACTTGTGGCGACCCCATGTGTGCAGAGTAGAGCTGCTCCATAGAGTATTGTGATCTGCTTTCAGAAGCAGATCACCAGGCCTGTTTTCCTAAGCACCTCTGGGTGGATTTAGACTGCCAGCCTTTCAGTTAGCAGCCATGTGCTTAACCAGTTGCACCAACAGGGACTCAAGTCAAGAGTTAGCACCTTGAAAACCACATCAAGAACAATTGTGAATACTAAGAGCAATGGAAGTCATTGAAGAATTTTAAGGATTCTAAGTAAGGGAGTGACATAATCAGTAGATAACTCTAGTAGAACTTTGCAATATGAAAGTTCTGCTTCTGCTCCTAAAGCAGAAATAGCAAAACTTTAGCAGCCATAATAGGAACTGTCTATACCTTATCCTTAGCAGACATCACTAATTGAACCTAGCATTTTTTACCCTGGCTGAACCCAGACTTGGCTCAGCCTAGACAGCCAATATCAATCAATCTGGCACTCAAAACAGACTCTTCTAAATCCTTTAGTTTTCCTCAATAAAATACAAGATTATGTGAGGTTAAGTTGCCAGGTAAAATACAAGGCACACAATTAAATTTAAATTTTAGGTAAACAGTAAATACTTCTTTAGTGTAAGTGTCTCCCATATCATATTTGGCACATATACTAAAAAATTATCTGTCATTGATGTGGAATTCAAATTTAACTAGGAGTCCTGTATTTTTATATCCTCAGTTTGGCAACCCTAGTTTGAGAGAAATGATCAAAATAACAAAGGTCAAAAACACCCACAGATAATGTCAGCCCATAATAAATGTTTAATAATTGTTTATTTATTCAATTGGTTTAATTAATCAGAAGATAGAACTTCTGAACCGTGTAAAAAGATTGGTTTCTTACTTATCTTAATTTTTGCTTCATGTATTAATTAAAATAAATAGTCAAAAAAAGATTTAAATCTATAGTTCAACTGCTGCTAAGATTCCTTGCTTAGACTAAAGGCTGGCAGACATTCTTAACCAGTTCCTGTCAAGTCAATTCGAACTCAAGGGGACTCCATGTGGGTCAGAGTAAAACTGCTCCACAGGGTTTTCAATGGCTGATTTTTCTGAAGTAGATTGCCAGGCTTTTCTTCCAAGGTGCCTCTGGATGGGCTCGAATTGCCTGCCTTTCAGCTTTTTGAGTGTGCCACAGTAGACAGCATAAAAGACCCTGCAGTTCATTTACTCTGCCCATTGCCACCTTGAAATGAAAGTAACATAAATATACCAATGTGTTAATGTATAGTATGCTATAGGATTAACCACAGAACCCACAACAAACTCAATGGATATAAATAAAGATAATAAGAATTTTTAATTAAGAAGGAATGACAGTAGCTGTGCAAATCATGATGAACTCCAGAAATTTTTTGAGGCAATGAAAACAAACCACCTTTCCTAAATGATGTGGCATTTCTAGTTATTGGCTAGTGTTCACAGACAATAGTAGATTTTCATCACTGCCAAGCACTGTGTGTTAATCAAACATCTTAAAAAAAATACTGAATTATATTGATCAATAAACCCTAGGAGTTGCTTAGTTCATGAAATTTCAGGAATTCTTAATAAACAATTTGAGAATTTACAGGAAAATTAACTTTGATTGTTTATTTAAAATAACGTTTAGGGAATTATGGACAATTCACCCAAGAGGACCAAAGCAAAAACTTGCAATTATAAATCAGTTTGAGAGGCCAGCACTTTGATTAATTACCAATCTGGGCAGAGACGTTGTCTCTTTCTGACATTATAATATGGAAGTGGAAAGTGGATATCACAGTGTCTTGATCTATAAATTCAGGTAAATTTTGTGAAACAGAAACAGGAACCCAAGGCTTCTAATGTTATCACCAGGAATTGGAGAAGTGGTTAAGTGAGTAAAGTATACAAAAGCACTTGGATCCTTTGGGGAAAATGTGTGATAAAGACATATTATCTATGCTATCTCTGTTGTTGTTGTGAGTTGCTGTGACATTGGCTCCAAAGACTCATGGCAACCCCATGTATAACAGAACAAAGTGTCTCCAGGTCCTGTGACATCTACAAGATCATTCATATGTTTGAGTTATTGTTTGGGCCATTGTGTCAGTCCATCTCATTAAGGGTTTTCCTCACCCTGTTGGCCTTCCATTTCACCAAACATGACTTTCTTCTCCAGCAATCAGTCCCTCCTATAACCTGTCCAGAGCAAGTGAGCAGAGGCGTCGGGCAATGTTCTGTCATCCACAGGGTTTTCATTGGCCATTTTTGGAAGTAGATTGCTAGGCCTTTTTTTCCACTCTGTTGGAATCTAGATGCTCCACTGAAACCCGTTCACCATGGGTGACCCTGCTAGTATTTGAAATATCAGTGGCATACTTTCTAGCATCTTAGCAACATGCAAGCCATCACAATACGACAAACTGACAGGTGGTAGATGGGATTTCTAATTAATTCTAACATCTCAGTGTCTCCAAGCTGCCTGGAATCAGGAGAGCCTTTCTTCTGAAAAAATTTTTATTAAAAGCTTAACTACCATCTTTCTTCATTGAATTTGTTGACCATATTTGCATTATGCTCAAGACTGATATACTTTGAACTCTTTTGAGGACTCACTCAGATCCTTTTAATAACCCAAAAAACCAAATCCATTGCACTCATAGTGACCCTTTAGCACAGAGTAGAACTTCTCTGTTGGGTTTCCAGGGAATAAATCTTTTCTTTTTTTTTTTGTTTTAATTGTGATTTGGGTAAAATTTACAGAGCAAATTCACTTTCCATACAGCAGTTCACGTACACTTTGTCTCATGACATTGACCACAATTTACCACAATGCAACAGCTCCCCTCCCACTTCCTCCCTATAGTTACCTCTTCCCAGTGTCCATTCCTCCATATACTCCTGCCCCATGAGCTGTCTCCCTATGCATAAGCAGCCCTTCTTTCTCCCATAATTGTTCTCTCCAAGGAGTGTATTTACCTCAGGTAAATGTTCAACTCACATGCCTGTCTGTTGTTTGGCTAGAAACTACAGGTGTGGGTTTAATTCCAGACCTGACAGGAAGCTAGGAGCCATAGTCTCAGTGGTTTCGCCAGGCTCTATCGGACCAGCAAACCTGGTTACCTCTCCCCTTTTTTTCTCCAACTGATTTTGAGTTTTGTTCCACATTGTTCTCCCTCTCTATCAAGGATCTCCTACATAGATCACCTTCCAAGTGGATGACAGTGGTAGCCAGGCACCATCTAGTTTTTCTGTTCTGTAGTTGTATAGGCTGAAGATCGGATGGTGTACCAGTTGCTAGGACTAATTGTTTCCATGAATTTTTTGTTTTCTTCATTCTCCTTTGCTCTGGATGAGGAGAGACCCATTGTTGCATCTAGCTGGCATCTTGCTAGCTTTTAAGATCCGAGTCACTACTCATCAAAGTAGGAGGTGGAACAATGTTTTGTATAGTATGTTATGCCAATTGAGCTTGATGTCCCCTGCAACTATGGTCCCGAGCCCACAGGTTCAACTGCTCGGTCCCTCTGGATAACTGACTGTGACCAAGAAGTGACTACAACCTTGCCCCATATCAGCTCTACTATACACCTGGGAATTCTGATCATTCACATAAACTTATAGGACCACTGTTTGCCAACCCTATACATGTTCTTGGATACACTCCCCACTTCATAGACATACCTAATAGTTCAGGCTGTCCACCCATATATCTACCCATATACCCATGTTTGCCTTCACTGACAACAGTATGTGCAAAAGGGTTCATCTTGGTTGTCTGTACTTCCCACGTACCTCTCTATGTCTTTCTCTTCCTCAATGCCACCATATTGGTCACTCACATTTGGTACAATGCTCTTCTCTTCACCCAAATCAAGACTTATCTCTATCTATCTAACAGCATTCACTACCCTCCCCTGCCACCCCTGGTAACCAACAAAGAAAATTTCCTTCCATAGATAAACCTTTCCTTGACTTTTACAATAAGGCACTAATACATTATTTGTCCTTTTGTGATTGACTTATTTCATTCAGCATATTGTCCTCCAAGTTCATCCACATTACATGGTGTTTTGCAGATTCTACATTATTCTTTAGTGTTGCATAGTATTCCATTGTATGTATGTACCATAGTTTGGTTATCCATTCCTCAGTTGATGGACACCTAGGTTGTTTCCATCTTCTGGCTATTGTGAATAGTGCTGCTA
>NW_006921764.1:364843-374656 GCF_000298275.1 Orycteropus afer afer
AAAAAAAATTTTTTTTTTCAACCAGGAACAGGGAAAAGAAAATAAGCTGAAAACTAGGTCCTGAAAGGGGGAGAATAATAGTAGAAAGGACTAAAGTAATAATAATAGTAGTTTTAAAACAGACAAATACAAACTAAACCCCAGAAAAAAGAAATCAAAAAAGAAAAATAAATAAAAAGAGAAAAAAACATCAGTGGAGGACAAGGCACAGCACGCAGGCTCCGTCTGAGCACACAGACTGGGATGGAGTTCCTTCGGGCCCAGAAGGTGGGTTGGAGTGGGGGATGGCTGCACCTCCATTCACCAAGTGGTTGTGGGGTATAAGGTAGCAAGAAGAATGTTGCACCTTTTCAGTTTTGCATGTACGGAGTATCCTTGGGGTTACTGGCAAGCAGAACCTGTTCTTAAGCCCCTGGAATCTTGGAGAGCACTGTCTCTTTAAATATCCAAAATGGTCAAGAGGCTTGTAAACATTCAAAATCCAAGGCATAATCTTTACAGAAGCAGACTGCCTCATCTTTCTCCTGTAGAGCAGCTGGTGGGACAGAACTGCCAACCTTTTGGTAAGCAGATGAATGCTTTAACCATTGCACAACCAGTGCCCCTTCTTTTCCATAAACCCACTGCCATAGAGTCCATTCCAACCCATAGTGACTCCCACAGAGTTTCCATGGCTGTAAATCTTTATGGAAGCAGACTGCCTCATCGTTCTCCTATGGAGCAGCTGATGGGTTTGAACCACTGACTTTTTGGTTAGCAGCCCAATGCCTTAACCACAGAGCCACCAGAGCTCACTTTCTTTTAAATAAGGGTCCTGTAATTAAGGTTGGAAGGTGTGGTTGTTGACTGAGTGCCCTGCAAGATTGCTCATTAACATGCCATCTGAACAATTTAATAGCCTTTTTAATTAATCTAAATTTGGCATTTCCCTCTTCAGGCTACAGTGCAGCTTTTGCAAGAGTTGGTCTCTTGGGAATTCTCAGTTGAGCTTGTTTGAAACCTAAATCTGCCCAGGCTAATGAGCGTGACCAATTTCTCTCACCAAGACCACATAGGAGTCACCATCTGCATTTCACTAAAGGATGAGAGCACCAGAAGCCTTGGAGTGTTGTTCTGATTCTTGACATTTAAAAAAGTTTCCATGAGTCTAGAGATGAAAGAAAATAATTTATAGAATGATTGAAAGTTACTTTTTGCTTTTACTTTATTTTGCTTTGCTTTTCTTTACTGTTTTTATTATATTATTATTTTTACTTTCAGGTTTGATACATTAGAAATTTTAGTCTCAAAAGGTTCTTCATATTTCAGTGCTAGATATAATTTGAAATAATTTAATTTTTTTAGTACTTAATAATCAGTATTCCTGAAGAAAATAGCTATCATAATGGACTTTAAATGTCTTATATTTTTGACAAGGTCAAAAGTATATATATATATATATATATATATATATATATTAAAACCTGGAGTGGTAAAAGTAGGGAAACTCACTCTTTAAAGTTTGGAAAAGATATGTGTGTGAATGTATGTAGACAAAATATTTGTTTATATAAAGATTCCACCTGGTCACTGTCTCTAATGGTCTGAGCTACTTTTCTCTAACCAAACATATTACACCCCTCAAAAATGTGCCCAATTATTCTTGAAGCCCATAAAGGAATACCTCACCCAGGCTTTCTCAGCCTGTTGGCTGTATTCACCATGTTCTATCCTCTTTTTTCTCCTTTTTTCTTGTTCCTAGAAAAAATCTGTCCAGTTGTAGCTGCTGAAAATGCCTACCATTTATTTTTACAATGCACATTAATTGAGTACTTACTATGGGCCATTAGTTGAGTACTTACTATGTGCCAGGTGCAAAGCTCACAAGTCATGAAAATCCAGTGTCTTTGCCTGTGCTGCTAGCTCTATTTAAACAAAACAAAACACATGTGGTCAAGTGAATTCTTACTCATGGTGACCCCATGTGTTACAGAGTAGAACAGAGCTCCATGAAATTTTCTTAGCTATAATCCTTATGGAAGCAGATCACTTGGCCTTTCTTCCATAGTCTTGTTGAGTGAGTTCATCTCTATACCAAAAGGCTCTTCGTGGGGGACCACAGCAGATCTATGGTCCTTGCAAAGGGATAGAATGGTCTCTCCTCAATCCTGTGGCCCCTTTGACACCAGCACTTTAAAGCAACTTGGCTCATGTCCACATTCTCATAAAAATCTCTTGCAAATAGCCTCCACCTGTTGCAAAACCAGAGCAGGTTTAATATATAGGTTTTACTAGCGTAGTGCCTAAGGCACTTGACTGCTAACCCGAAGGCTGGTGGGTCAAACTCACCAGCCACTCCTCGGAAGGAAGGTTGGGCAATCTACTTCTGTAATGATACCACCTTGGAAACCCAAGGAGGGGTCACTATGAGTCGGGTCCAACTCGATGGCACATAACAACAACAACTCTCTCCATCCGAGACTCCAGAATTTTGAAACAAAGTGTGCCTCACTTCAAGAGCTGGGTGGCCATCTACATGAAAAGAAATTTTTTCCAATAGCATTGCCTAGGAATGAAATCTCAACCCTGCAATACAGCCATCACTTAGCCCGAGGAGAAAATATTTTGCGTCAGAGTTTAACACTGGCTCAGTCTTCACAGGATCCAACTCCACAGGATCAAAACCCAGTAAATTAGCTGAGGTGATTGGCTTGGAACCTTCCACCATCTCCCACAGACCTTGAAGAGCAGGCTAGGAGATAGCTCAACTCAAGTCCCAGCCTCTGACTGTTAGCTGTTTCTTTCTTTCAATACATGGAGATTGCAGCAGCCACAGTGCCCTGGGCCTCTGCCCGCACGTGCAAATACTGATGCACATCACAGACAGGGGTAGACAAGGACAAAGCCAGGGCTGTTACTGGCAAGAGCTAGAGGCTTGGCATTGCTTATAAATAGTAGGGGCCATAGTTCCACCTTTAAAAAAATTGCTGTCAACTCAACTCTGACATAGGAGACCCCATGTGTGTGAGACTACAACTATGCTCTGGAGTTTTCAATGGCTGAATTTTTGCAAGTACATCGCCAGGCCTTTTTTCTGAGGCAACTTTGGGTAGCCTGGAACTGCCAGCCTTTCATTTAGCAGCCAGGCACCTTTGCTCCACCATTTGCAGCCAACCATTCGCACCACTGAGGGACTCCAACTTAATCTCATTGAAACTTGGGCTATCTCTTTTATACCCTGTAAGATCACTTTGTCAGCACTTGAGAACCCTGAAGAGCAGGCTGCTGCTCTTAAGACAAGAAAATCAAGTGGACTCACAGGTCACCAGACAGACTGCCTGTATGTCACATACAGCTCCAAGTTAAGAACCACATTTCTCTCAGCCACACTCGAAATGCTCATGCAACGTCCACGCTTGCCTCATTAATCTCGAAGCATAACTCAGGCCTGCCACAGGGCTTCTTGTAAGGTTTCTGTGGAATGGTTCTCTCTCCTGGTTAATTCCTCTCTTATGAATGTGAATGGGTAGTGAGCAATATAGCTGACAGAAGAAAGTGCTATAGGGTGTGTTGAATAAAAAGATAAGTACAAGAAGTCTTTTGGCTTATCTTTTCAAATGGAAGAAAATGTATATTTTTGAGTGAAAGCATTTGCTACATTTTCCTAAATAAAGCACCTTAGGAAAGTCTGAGGGCCAACAGGTATACTGAAAAGCAAGTAGGTGTTGACTGTCAGCCCCAAGATGCACTGCATGTCCGTGGGTGAGATGGTGAACCTCTCTGATGTCCAACAGCCTCATCCATAACAAGAGAACGATCTCTAACTCACTGAGCTGCTGAAGAATTAATTGAGATAAAGTACACAATTCATAAGGAATGCAGTTCTCTTCCTCCTTCCCCTTTAAGGCCAGTAAAAGAGGGAAAGAAAATCCATGTCTGAGGACATCCCTTTGCTCTTCACAACTCAAAAGTGTTGACTAACTGTATTTGGTGAAAATACCCAGGCTTTTTCTCCTATCCCATCCTCACTCCCCTTTCTCAGAATCTGCTTTATTAAAATCTCCTTCTTGGTGTGTGCTAGGGGATTGGAGGGTCAGATGTCACGTTGACTTCTGTGTCTGTTTGTGTCGGCAGAAGCTCCACGTGGGCAGGCTCCACTTTGCTGAATTTTTTTTTTTTTTTGGGGGGGGGGGCATTTTTAAAAGGAGATCAGCAAAGATGTAAATTGCAGAGCCTGCTCTGGAAGACGGAGCACACGAAGAGGCGATTCAAGCAGAAAGTGTGCAAAGTGATGGGGCAGGGTGCAGGGCAGGCTGTGTGACTTTGGGATACTCACTGAGGAGGGGGACAAAGGCAGGATGCATTCGTCAGATCCCTTCTTCTACCTTTTGTGAGCAGATTTTTTTGAACTTGTTAAGGACCAAGGAAATATTGTGAGGTTTGGTGGCATCCAGGCCTGGGAGGCCCTTCAAAATCCCAACCCCCAAGCATCTCAGAGCTCTCCCACTCCTAAGATCCCCTGAGAATCTTGGGAAGGGGCCCCTTAGAAACATCTTTGCTCAAGGTGGCAGGAATATTCCACAGCACATCACACAGGCAGGAAGAAGTCACAAAGTCACAGCCTCCCTGCGGCTGCACTATATCGTCTCTCCCCTACCCTGGCTTCTTTTTTTAGCTGTAGACCTGGTCCTGAGCCTGGACTGTCTTCCGGAAGGACATTCCTCCCAGGCTGCTCCAAGTATAACCACTCTTCCTGGGTGCGAGCTCTGTTCTCCACTTCACTTTTGTGATGTTTGGCAGAGGCATCAGGCGTTGTGGTGTTTGGAACCCTAGGTCCCAGTCCCAGCTCTCATTACCACTGCGACCCTGGGCAAATCACTTTCCCACTCTGGGCCTCAGTTGCCTTTTCTGTAAAATGAGGGGGCTGGGCTGGGGGCCTTTGGATCCCTGTCCTGCTCTGATGGTCTAAATGCAGTGGCTCTAATTGCCTCATTAGAACGCCAGGGAATGCCTTTCTGGTAATTGTCTTCCTGGCTCCTGTCTTCCCCACTCCCTACTGGGCTCTGCCTCCAAGGAAACAAAGCAGCTGCTCTCTCCTGTGGGGTTTCCTCAGAATCCAGCAAGGCCTTCTTGACAGCATATGTGCACAGGCATTCTCTGCCTGTCTTTCTCACTTGTTTGAGGTCTGTTTCTCAGGGCCAGGGAGGGGGAGGTGCCCCTTCGGAGCCTGCTCTTTCTCTGTTCTGCTGCTTTTGCTAGCATAGCTGGCCTCTCTCCCGGGTAAGATTAAAGTTTCATTTATTAGTCCCTCCCAGCAGATGGATTTGGTGGTGGGCCCTTTACACAGAGCCACGTGCATTGTTGCTGCAGTCAAAACACCCAGAATGCAGGCACAAGCTGAAAGGACTCAGATGCAAAGGGCAGTGAATGAAAGGAGAAGGTTAATATCATGATGGCACAGTGCCTGAAGCATTTGACTGCTAATCAGAAGGTTAGTGGTTCAAACCCACCAGTTTGCTGAAGGAAGCCAGGTCAATCTACTTCCGTAAAGATTTACTGTCTTGGAAATGTACTGGGGATTGCTATGAGTCAGAATCAACTTGATGGCAGTGAGTTTGTTTTTTTTTTTTTTTTTTTAGAACTGCTCCTGAAGAAATAAACTTACAGGGATTAGACAGCTCTCCTCAAGAGATAGTCTCTTCCAGGAAGAACTAGGATATTTCATTCTCTGTGTTTTAGGAACCAGGCACAGAGTTGACAGTGTGGCTTTAAAATTAGTCAGATGAGCCTGCCCTGTGAGTCTTTGACAAAACTCTTGATATGTTTAAGAAGGTACTGTGTTTCTAAGAAGGAGCTCTGATGATTTAGGGGTTAAGGCATTTGGCTGCCTACCAAAAGATCAGTGGTTTGAACCCATCAGCCACCCCACGAAAGAACGATGAGGCAGTCTGCTTCTGTAAAGATTTACAGCCTTTGAAACCCAATGGAGGTTGCTTTGATTTGGAATCCGCATGATGGCAGTGAGTTTGGTGTTTTTGGTTTGTGTTTCTAAGAGGTCAGAAAACAGTTTCTATGTGTCCATCTGGTCATGTGCTGGAGGAAAGACTGGTCAGACAGGAGACTAGGAATAGCAAATGGACAAGTTGGAAACTCAGGTCTAGGGGGAGCCCAAAGAAGCACAAGTGTGGTCAAATTCAGAACATTAGAGGCCCAAAATAGAGAAATCAGAGTCTAGGGAAGCAGCAAGGGAGAAAGGGTTGTGGTGGTTAAGTTTGTGTGTCAGCTTGGCTGGGCCCGGTTGAGTGGCTGGGCAGCTGGATGTAGTATTCCCGATGATGAGACTGGGAATCAACACCATGGTGGAATCAACTGGGAGCAGCTGAGTAACTGCTTTGTGTATGTGGTCTGCTTCCCATATATAAGAAACAGCTTTGGGAATGGTCTGTAGCTTAAGGCATACTTGAACCCCGCATGTAGCTGTGTCGTTGTTCAGCAGCCTGCCATGCTCTGCTGACCTTGGGGCTTTCAGTGGACTTGAGTTAATTGCCTGCTGTGTGGTTTGGTAACATCAGGACTGTGCTCTTTTATTTGTCAACCTTGGGCTTGTCAGTCTCAGTAGCTAGCAGCTGTCTGAGTGAAGAAAAGCCTCTAGCTGCAATGGGCCAGGAGCACAAGGCAGAGCTGAACCCTAAGGTTGAGGGGCTTTCGCCCAGCCCCTAGAGCCTGGCACTTTGAACTTGGACTTAAAGCCTCCAAACTGTAAGAGAATAAAATCCTGTTTGTTTAAGCCATCCCATTTGTGGTACATTCCTGTCAGAGCAGCACTAGGTAACCAAAATAAAGAGTCAGGTAAATTTTGAGACATCTTGGCAGGCTCCTGGAAGTTCACCCACAGGCACTTGAATAAAGGCCTGCAGATCTATTTCTGGAAAAAAAAAAAAATCATCTTGCCATTAAAAACTCTGTGGAACACAGCTCTACTCTGACACACATGGCATTGCCTTGAGTTGGAACTGAACTTGCTAACTGGTTTGGTGAGTGTGGTCTAGAATCCAGCAAAGCAAAGCATAAGGCCTCTGGAGAAAGGCTCTGTGGTGATCTCTGATCCTAGTGAGGAGTAACTGCTCTCAGGTCGTCTCAACCTCCCTATGGAGAGCAGGCAGTATAGCTGGCAGGTTTGTGCTTGAAGCCAGAGCTTTGTGGTTAATAGCTGTTCCTGATTTATTCAGGAACTCTGGTGGTGTAGTGCCTAAGGCATTTATTTGACCACTAACCAGAAGGCTGGTGGATTTGAACCACTCCATGGAAGGAAGACTGGGCAATCCACTTCCATAAAGATTTACCACCTCAGAAACCCAAAGGGGGTTGCTGTGAATCAGAATCTACTCGATGGAGGTGAGTTTGGGGTTCTTTTAGTCCTTTATCTGGCTTTGTCATGTGAGGTTGAAGAGTGTGGATTCTGAGGTTAGAGTGAATAGGTTGAAATCCCAGATCTACCAATTTAGTAGCTGTGAGGCACTGCCTCAATTTCTCCATCTGCAAATTGGGAATAATTATAGAAATTGCCTCATGGAGTGGTTGGGATGATTACAAATGCATAGAATTGGTGCCTAATACATTACCCAGTCCCATTAAGTTGATTTCAACTCATATTCCAACTCATTCCAACTCCTTGTGTTTCTGAGGTGGTATCTCTACGGATGTAGATTGTCCAGTCTTCCTTCTGAGGAGTGGTTGGTGGGTTTGAACCACCAGACTTCTGGTTAGCCTTAGGCAGTAGGCCACCAGAGCTCTTAATACATTAGAGGTTCAATACCTGTCAAGTACTGGTTTTTCCTTAACATTTATTTGTTGAGATTACTATTAAGAACCAGAAGAGAGAAAGATGCCAGAGATATTTTGGTGTGCATGAGAATCACCTGAAGGGCTTGTTAAAAACCAAAGCTGGGAGCCATTCCCAGTGTTTCTAATTCTCTTGGTGTGGGATATGGTACACTGAATGTATTTTGACAACTGTTCTATATCTTCTACACAAGACATAGATACACATGGTATAATTATTTATTGAACAAAAAATTATTACTTACCATGTGCCAGACTTTATATGTGGTAATTATTATACAATACATTGTTGTTGTTGTTGGGTGCCATTGGGTCATTTCTGACTCATAGCGATCCTATGCATAACAGAACGAAACACTGCTCAGACCTGTGCCAGCCACATGATACCTGCTTTCCTGAACCCATCATTGCAGCCACTGTGTCAATCCATCTTGTTGAGGACCTTCCCCTTTTTTGTTGACCTTCCCCTTTACCAAGCATGATAATCTCCAGGGAACGGTTCCTTCTGACAACATGACCAAAGTAAGTGAGACGAAGTTTGGCCATTCTCACTTTCAAAGAGCATTCTGGCTGCACTTCCTCCAGAACAGATTTGTTAGTTCTTTTATCAGTCCATGGTACTCTCAGTATTCTTCGCCAACACCGTGATTCAAAAGCATCAACTCTTCTTCGGTTTTCCTTATTCATTAGCTAGCTCTCACATGCATAAGAGGTGATTGAAAATACCATGGCTTGGGTTAGGCACACCTTAGTCTTCAAGGAGACATCTTTGCTCTTCAGCACTTGAAAGAGGTTTTTATGCAGCAGATTTGCCCAATGCAATATGTCATCAGATGTCTTGACTGCTGTTTCCATTGGTGTTGATTGTGGAACCAAATAATATGAAATCTTTGACAACTTTAATCCTTTCTCCATTTATCATAATGCTGCTTATTGGTCCAGTTGTGAGGATTTTTGTTTTCTTTATGTTGTTGTTGTTGTTATGTGCCATCGAGTCGGACCCAACTCATAGCAACCCCTCCTTGGGTTTCAGAGGTGGTATCACTACAGAAGTAGATTGCCCAACCTTCCTTCTGAGGAGTGGCTGGTGGGTTTGAACTGCCAGCCTTCTGGTTAGCAGTCAAATGCCTTATGCACTACATTACCAAAATACTGCAGGCTATAGTCTATATATAGACCATACATATAGAGAAAGACTTATGTAGACCACACTATAATTGTCATCAGGAAGTGCTTCAAATCATCCTCATTTTCACCAAGCAAAGTTGTGTCATATGCGTGTCACAGGTTGTTAATGAGTCTTCCTCCAATTCTAATGCCACATTCTCCCTCATATAATCCATCTTCTTGGATTATTTGCTCAGCATACAAATTGAATAAGTATGGTAAAAGGATACAACTCTGATGCACTCCCTTCTTGATTTTAAACCATGCAGTAACCCCTTATTCTGTTGGAATGATGGCCTCCTGGTCTAGATACAGGCCCCTCATGAGTACAATTAAGTGTTCTGGAATTCCCATTCTTCTTAATGTTATCCATAATTTGTTATGATCCACACAATAGGATGCTTTTGCATAGTCAATGAAACACAAACATGTTTCTAGTATTCTTTACTTTGAGCCAAGATCCACCTGATATCAGTGATGATATCCCTGGTTCCATATCTCCTTCTGAATCCCGCTTGCATTTCTGGAAGTTCTCTGTCAATATACTGCTGCAACCATTTTGGAATTTTAAAATTATCTTCAGTAAGATTTTACTTGCATGTGGTATTAATGATATTGTTTGGTAATTTCCACATATTGTGGGATTTCCTTTCTTTGAAATGGCTACAAATAGGGATCTCTTCCAGTCAGTTGGCCAGGTAGCTGTCTTCCAAATCACCTGGCATAGCCAGGTGAGGGCCTCCAGCGTGGCATCCATTTGTTGAGCCATCTCAATGGGTATTCTGTCAGTTCCTGGAGCCTTTTTTTTTTTTTTCTTCCCAATTC
>NW_006921764.1:374971-382329 GCF_000298275.1 Orycteropus afer afer
AGCTCTTTTATCTTGTCATTTCTTCCATTTGCTTTAGCTACTCTCCATTCAAGGGCAAGTTTCAGAATCTCTTCTGACATTCATTTTGGTCTTTTCTTCCTTTCCTATCTTTTTATTGACCTCTTTCTTTCTCCATGAATGATATTCTTGATGTCATCCCACAGTTCCTCTGGTTTTTGGTCATTGGTGTTCAGTGCATCAAATCTATTCTTTAAATGGTCTCTAAATTCAGGAGGGATATATTCAAGGTCATATTTTGGCTCTTGTGGACTTTTTTTAAATTGTCTTCAACTTCAAGTTGAACTTGCATATGAGTAGTTGATGGTCTGTCCCACAATCAGCTCCCAGCCTTATTTTGGCTGAAGACATTGAGTTTTCCATTGCCTCTTGCTACAGATGTAGTTAATCTGATTCCTGTGTACTCCATCTGGTGAAGTCCACATGTATAGCTGCAGTTTGTGTTGTTGAAAAAAGGTATTCGCAATGAACAAGTCGTTGGTCTTGTAAAATTCTATCTTCCGTTCTCCAACGTTATTTCTATCACCAAGGCCATGTTTTCCAACTACTGGTGATTCTTCTTAGTTTGCAACTTTTGTATTCCAATCATCAGTGATAATAAACACATTTTGATTACATGTTTGGTTAATTTCAGACTGCAAAAGTTGGTAAAAATCTTTAATTTCCTCATCTTTGGCTTTGGTGATTGGTGCATAAATTTGAATAATAGTAGTATTAACTGGTCTTCCTTGTAGGCATATGGATATTATCCTATCACTGATAGCATTGTACTTCAGAATAGATCTTGAAACATTCTTTGTGATGATGAATGCCACACCATTTCTCTTCAATTTGTCATTCTTGACAAAGTAGATCATATGGTTATCTGATTCAAAATGCCAAAACCAGTCCATTTTAGCTCACTAATGCCTGGGCTATCGATCTTTATGTGTTCCATTTCATGTTTGACAACTTCCTATTTTTCTAGATTTATACTTCGTACATTCCATGTTCCGATTATTAATGGATGTTTACAGCTGTTTCTTCTCATTTTGAGTTATGCCAAATCAGCAACTGGAAGTCCCAAAAGCTTTACTCTGTCTGTATTATTAAGGTTGGCTCTACTCTAAGGAGGTAGCTCTTCCCCAGTCATATTTTGAGTGCCTTCTGACCTGATGGTCTCATCTTCCAGCACTATATCCGACAGTGTGTCAGGGCTTTTCATAAAGTTTTCCAGTAATATATCAGACAGTATTTCAGATCCATTCATAAGGTTTTCATTGGCTAATTTTTTGAGAAGTGGATGGCCTCTTCCTTCTTCCAAGTCTGTCTTAGTCTACAAGAATACATATTATAAATATAGATTCATTTAATCCTTCTAGCAACCCTAAGAGGCAAGTTACTTTATGCTCACTTTACAGATGAGAAAAGCAAGGCGCAGAAGATTAAGTTACTTGTTTAGGCAACTCAGGTAGGAAGTGGCCATGTTATAAAGCTGAATAAATGCAACCAGAGATACAAAACCTGAAGTTGGAGGTGTAGACAACAAAGGGAAGAAGCATTTTAGGGTTTTCAGGAAGTGCTCACTGTCTTCTGGATTTCTGATTTGTGCACCTAGATTATGCATGCTTGGTTAGGTCCAGTTCTGAACCACTATGCTAAAGCATTGTTGTTGTTAGGTGTCATTGAGTTGGTTCCAACTCATAGTGGCCCTACATACAACAGAACAAAATACTGCCCAGTCCTGCACCATCCTCACAATGGTTGCCATGTTTGAACTCTCTACTGCAGCCAATGTGTCAATCCATCTCATTGAGGATCTTCCTCTTTTTCATGGACTCTCTACTTTACCATGCATGATGCCCCTCTCCAGGAACTGGTCCCTCCTGATAACATGTCCAAAGTACACAAGATGAAGTCATGCCATCCGTGCTTCTAAGGAGCATTCTGGCTGTCCTTCTTCCAAGACAAATTTATTCATTCTTCTGGCAGTCCATGGTATATTTAATATTCTTCACCGACACCACTGCTTTGTAGATACAGTGAAAGATGTATAGACTCTGGAACCAAACTAGGATTAGAATCAAAGTGCTGCCAAATGTAGGCTGTGTGTCCTTTAGCAATTGAACTCATCTTTCTATGCCATTTTCCTCATTTAAAAGAATAAAAGTATGAGAAAAATAGTATGTAACTAGCAGGATTTTTTTGTCAGAAACAAAATGAAGAAGCACGTCTGAAGCCCTTGGAAGAGAGTGGATACTCATCTAAGGTCAGCTTTTTCATATTCTCCTCCCACTGGGCTCTCCTCTTGTTGTGTCATTAATAATGGCTTTTGCTTGATGTTGAAAAGTATTCATTCCCTCTTCCCCAGATTACTTTCTCCTAAACTTGATATCAGGAGCTCTGGTAGCATAGTGGCTAAGTCACTTGCCTGCTAACCAGACGGCTGGTGGTTCAAACCCACCAGCCACTCCTCGGAAGGAAGGTTGGGCAATCCTACTTCCGTAGTGATACTGTCTCGAAAACCCAAGGAGGGGTCGCTATGAGTCGGGGACGACTCGACGGCACATAACAACAACAACAACAACACACTTGATATCAGTCTTGCTTTATCAATTTCTAGTATTTTAGGATGTCAGTGGAGTCCCTGGGTACACAAATGGCTTACATGCTTCACTGCTAAGGAAGGTTGGTGGCTCAGGTCCACCCAAAGATGCTTCAGAAGAAATGCAGTGATCTATATTCAAAAAACTCAGTTACTGAAGACCTTATGAAGCACAGTTCTATTGTGGTGCACATGAGGTTGCCGTGAGTTGGAGTCATTTTGATAGGAACTGGTAGGGTGTTAGAACTAGAAAAATACCCTAGATCATCTATTCCAGAGTATCCCAGACCTAGCTGTATATCTAAATTACCTGGAGATAAAAAGAAAAATAAAAAAAAAGAGAACACATATTCTTGTTATCCTGTGATAAAATATTATTAGTCAAAAATACTCCTTCCCAGTAACTTTCATAGGAAGAACATACTTCCTCCCTCTGATGTTAGTGTAGGCTTTGCTTTGGCCAATGAGGTGTTGACAGACACAATGCAGTAGAGGCTTGAAGTTCATTTGTGAAACAGGCTACTCTTTTATGCCTCTGCCGTTGGCATGAGAAGACATGGCCAATCTCACATGCTCATCCCTGGAGTAGGATAAGATATCTATGATTCACAGCTAAACTGCCCTAATGGAGCCCAGCTTTCATCAGGCAGTCCTCCAGCCATCCCCCAGACGTGATGGAGCCAAGATCAGCAGATCCTTGCAAGATCACCTGAGCTCCAGCAGACCCACAGACTTGTGAACTAAAGAAATATGTATTGATGTTCTGGTTGCGTGTTAACAACCTGATTTCAGCAACATCCCAGGAATCTCTTTCTAAAATTTAAACAATTTATCTCATCAAACCCCCTCTTCTCTCCAAAGAACAGGCTGAGTGAAGTCCTGCCTGTCAGTGACTTCCCTGGCAGTCAATGCCTGGCAGGGTCAGTAGCAGACTCCTTGATATTTTATATTAATACCCTTTCCACTAAATCATACTGTTTCCTTAAAAAAAAAAAGAAGAAGAAATTCTCAACCCCATACTGACATCAGCCCTTTGAGACCCACTGATGAAATATACAATGGAAAGATCATATTGACTTTGGTTGTAATTGTATTTACTGTGCCAAATGACTCTGCTCAGGGTAAAATGCAGTCACTAGATCATGCACTTTAGAAGAAATTTAATGTATAGTATTCTTTTTCAACTTGGGAAAGTTTGTGCAATTTCTAGGCAATTATTTCCTGTAGGAATAAAAATATGTGTTACTCTTTCATCCTATTCCTCTTGCCGCCATTCCTCCTCATTAGTGGTCTCCTTCCTCTTGAGCTGCAGTAATGCCCTGAAAGTGCTGAATCTATTACAGCTCAAGCTTGTCTTGCATACCTGACAGAAATACAGATTGGCAAATTGAAGTGTCTATCTCAGTTCCAACTCAGGTTCAGAATAACATTTATTGAGCACCTGCTATGTGCCCAGCTCAATGCAAACTGCTTTCACATACCCTGTTTTATTAAATATACAGGGACTTAGAAGGAGTGGGTGGACATATGTAGGCTGTGTAGAAGGAAAGGAAGAGAAAAGAGGCACTCATGGCTTAAGGCTGTTATTGCAGACGCCGTTGGTGACATTTCTCTATTTGCCAACACTCTCCTACTTAATCTCCCCCATCTGTTAAGCAGTGAAGAATCATCTCTTTCTCATACTGGCCCTCCAGCCCAAACATCACCTTTTTCCATTCTGTTTACTGTACCAGGAACTACTTAAGTAAATAAAACCAGACAAGGTGCTAAATATTTCTTGGCTGAACCAGGCAGGAATAGGGGCTTTTTCTTGGTCTAAAGCTCTTATTTCTTCCTATGTGGGTCATTATAATGTCCTCCCAACTAATTTCTCAGCCATTTATCTTCTGCCTAATCTCTCCTACCCAACTCAACTTTCAAGTTGTCGTATCTTCAGGGTCACAACTCCTCAGAAAAGTCATTCGTGTAGACGTCCCACTGTCCTTCCTTTTTTACATTCCCTGAGTCCTGCCAAACCTCTCCATTCTTCACTGGACTGTTCTGTCACTCACTCTTTCCAAAAACTAAACCAGTTGCTGTTGAGTTGATTCCAACCCATGGCAACCCTATGTGTACAGAGTGGAACTGTTCCATAGGGCTGTGACTTCTTGAAAATAAAACACCAGGCTTTTCTTCTGAAAGGGTTAAAACCTCTGGATGGGTTTGAACCACCAACATTTTGGTTAGTAGTTGAGTGTGTAACTATTTCTGCCACTCAGGGACTCCTTACTTTGTTCATTCCTTACGCCCCTACTTTTTCTCTTCCTAACAGGAAGTACATACATGTGTGTGCATACACACATGTGTGCATGTGCACAAACATGCACACACACACACCATGATTAGCTCTGCTTTCATGCCTTTCCTTGTGTTTTCTCCCCTGCCCAGGAATCTCTGCCTCCACAGTCTCAAATGCCCAGAGCAATCATGCAGTGAAGAAAAGGGGGTGACAACAGGGAATGATGGGGAGCATGGCAAACCAGAGAGGGCACTCCAGATTGAGGAACAGGCAGTCCTATTGAACTAGGTCCTATTGAATGTAAACCATGTCATGATGTGACCAGTGTTGCCAGATCTTCTGAAGTTTTAGAAGCTAGAGATAGATTTTATGTGTGATCTCTAGATTTTTAAAGGTTTGTAAGTAAATTAAAACCAAAACCAAACTTTGTGCACTGAATAAGGCAAACCCTGCTATGTATCTTTTGCTTATTCAAATTATGCCAAACTGGCTTGAAGTTCAGCTTAGACCTCACCTTTCCCTGAAGCCATTGACCAATGTACACTTCCTTTTCTGACTCCTACTGTGCAAAGAGAGGTAACTGGAAGGTTATGAGCTTAAGGTCTGGAAGAAGAGTACTTGGAAGCAAAACTAGCTAGCTGTGGGCTTTGGGCAAAATAATTAACTTCTCTAACCTCAATTTCTTTATGTTCCAAAGGGAGAGGAAAGTCATAGTATCTATTTCATAAGTAAGTGATGAAGATTAAGTGGCATTAGGCATATAAAACAGGATGATATCTAACATACAGTAAGTTCTCAGTGAAAACTATTGTTACTTATATTCCATAACCAGAGGCAGTATCACATAAAAGAGAAGCCTCTGGAGCCTGATTCCCAGGGTTAAAATCACAGCTCCACCACTTCCTAGCTACATGGGCAAGTTAATATTCTCCTCTGTGAAATGGAGGTTACAAAACTTTCCAAATTATTTTGATCATTTGTAAGCCCAAGTGCCATCATATAAATGTTAAATAAAAGATAAAATAAAATTTAGGTTATCACTAAATGACTCATTGCTTTCCAATTTCTCCTGTGTATTGCTCTTGTCCATATCAGAGTTTACATGCCACAGCCCTCAGAAAAATTTGGCTGCCCTCTGTTTTTATAATTGGAAGAAAGTTTGGGCAATCTACTTCCATAGAGATACCACCTCAGAAACCCAAGGAGGGGTCGCTGTGAGTCAGAAAATGACTCGATAGCAGTGAGTTTGATTTGGTTTGGTGTTTTTATAAATAAAATTTTGTTATAACAGACACACTCATGTTTTTATATATTGTCTCTGACTGCTTTTCCACTACTATGGCAGAGTAGTTATGACAGACACCATCTGACCTGCAAAGCCTAAAACTTTCCTGTATTGCCTTTTACCAAAAAAAAAAAAGAGTGTGCTAGCCCCTAGGCTAAGGAGCTCTGGTAGCATAGTGGGTAAGACATTTGGCTGCTAACCAGATCACTGGTTCAAACCCATCAGCTTCTCTGGAGAAGAAAGATGAGGCAATCTACTTTCTTGAAGATTTAGAGCCTTGGAAACCTAGTTGGGGTCTCTATGAGTGGGAATTGACTCATGGCAGTGGGTTTTTGGGCCCTAGTTTATACTACTAGAATGTAAGCTTTTCAAGGATAGAGATAAAAGAGGGGTTCCAGTAAGATGGTGGAATAGGCAGAAAGACTGCACAGACCCTCTTCAACAAAGAAAAGGGGAGCCAATTAACACAGATACAAAAGATAATCCTGGACCCTTGAACCTTGAAGGGAAGGATATAGAAGGGGGCTAAACTCAAACTAGCAGAAGAATTTGCATGAAAACACCAAAAAAGGAGACATACAGAGCTGTGGTCTGGCAGTGATCCTGATAGCATAGACAGATTGGATATTGCCGAGTAGTGGTAGGACCTAAGAATTAACCTAACTACATGGAGGACTGCTCTGCTGGCTGGGGAATAAAAGGGGAAGCAGCAAAGCAGAAGGCAGGCTGAGCTGTGGACTTTTGTCTGTCTGGAGGGTGCAGCCATTTTCAATGTTTACAAGCGGCTTGACCATTTTGGATATTTAAAGTGACAGTGTTCTCCCAGATTCCAGGGACTTAAGAATAGGTTCCACTTGCTGGGAACCCCAAGGACATTCCAGACCGGGATGACTAGAAAGGTATGACATTCCCCTCATTACTCTTATACCCTACACCCTCTTGGTGAACAGAGGTGTGGCCATCCCTCACTTCCACCCACTTTCTGGGGCTGGCAGGAATTTCATCCCAGTCTGTGTGCTTGGACAGAGGCTGGGTGCCCTGCCCCACCCTAGCCCAATTTTTTCTTTCTCTTTTCTGTTTTTTGGTGTGTTTGTCTTTGTCTTTTTTTTTAAACTACTACTATTATTATTATTTTAATCTTTTTCACTATTATTCTTTATTATTCCATTCACAGGTTCTAATTTTCAGCTTTT